>NC_069682.1:16816015-17119045 GCF_023699985.2 Odocoileus virginianus | reverse complement strand
GAGTTTCCTGCATTGGCAGGCAGATTTTTTACCTCTGAGCCACTGGGGAAGCCCAGTAGGAGATGTGGCAAAGCTAAAATAATCTAGCCAGTGGCGTTCCCTGCCCACTCTGAATACGTTAAGTGAGAATCACATTTGAATTGGCCTTACCTGTGGTATTTTGGGTTGCATTAATTTTTGTGAGTGGCACCCACTTTTATGCATATAAATTGGGTAATTATACTAGTAAATTGGAACTTTCGCATTTAGAATCAGCACCTGTAAATAACAGGAGGTGAGAGAAAGAAGGCCAGTTGAAACTTTGGCCCTTAATATTTGAAAGCAGCACTTTGTAGACAGCTTGAAGACTGAAAGGTTTTGAAGAGACCTCACAGAAAAAGAGAGGAAACAAAAAAAGAGTACCTAACCATTTTGTTTGTACATTATTTTCTATTTAAAGATAATAAGGTGGTAGAGAAAAGTTGAAACACGAAAATTATATATTTGGTCATCTCATCTCAACTTCCCGCAGAGTAACAGTTGTCACAAAATTACCATACTTGTGTTGGACATAATTTGTTATAACTTGATGGCCTGAAAGCTCACATCTACCCTGATACTGTGAATCCTGCCCTCTCTGCCTTTCTAGAAAAAGCAGGGATGATAAATGGAGTTTGTTGAGGATTAACTTTGTCAATCAGCCATCATTGATAATATTCTGTCAGTGCTGATCTGGAGTAAATCTGGATTAAATCAAAGCCTCGTTTCTGCCACAAGGAAATTGACCATTCGGGAAGTGAAATTAACATTATAGGTAAGCCTGCAATGCATCCAGCCATTTACCTGTGTTATATCAACTCATCTCAGTGACACTGTGAATTAGGTAGTATTGTCCCTGTCTTATAAATTTAGGAAACTAAGAAAGGTTCAGTAACCTATCCAAACTCCCTCGGCTGGTGAGTGGCAGAACTAGGACTCAACACCGTCTGGTTTAGGTGTGGGTCAGTTCTTAACCAGAAATGGAGAAGCTGGCAGACCTAGTATCTTTTCAAGCTACTCCCCTAGCAAGATGCCCCAGGGGTCTGAGGGGCAAGACAGCTCAGTCACTGTGGTCACTATAATCTTCTTCAGTAATGTTAACATGCAAAGCTTTCAAAACTCTACCACTATGTGTCTCCCTGACATCTTAAAGTCCTCTTCCAACAATAAACATTAAAAATTTTAAATTGCTAGTCTTGAAGCATCAGGACCTTTGGATTTGGTCTCTGGATTTTATCTCTAATATTATTTTCAAAGCCAACATAATATTCAGGCTGCTCATAGCAGGACCTGAGAGACAGAGGAAACGACTTTCTTGGACAACCTTCTCTACTGGTCCGGACTCCATGCCCCTTCCCAGGACTCTGTTTTTGGCATTAGTGGATCACCAATGTTTGCTAAAATTTAAACTGAATCTGGGAGTTTTAATAAGCTCAACCGCTAACATCTTTTGCAAGCCTGCGCTTGTGCTTCTATGCATACACACACACACCCCCCCCCATACAGGGACACACCCACATGCATACAGACACAGAGAAAAAGACACACACACACACACACACACACACACATACACACTTGTGCTCAGGCAGTTCATGGCAACTAGACCAAGTTTATCAGGTTATTCTTAGCCAAGTGCAGAGTCCTAAGAAGGCGGGCAAGAAAGGAAGTCTGTTTAGATGGAAAAGGAGATCAGAGCAGATGCAGAGCCTGGGAACTTGCTGGGGGGCCATCAGGCGGGGCACCAGGCAGCACGGAGAGCTGAAGGAGCTGATCCAGGGTCCTGGGAGGCCAAAGCAAGCCCTCGACTTTCCAGACGCTCCCAGAGCTGCCTCCAAGGGTGCTCCGGTCCCCAGCACCCTGACTTGACTGTGCTGACTTTCAGGACCTGGACCGTTATAATCCACTCTACATAAAGCTGTTTCATGGCCGAGAAAGAATGGACCGAGGTTCCCACAGTGCCTGCATGAGGCCTGTGATGGGAGGACACAGATGCTCTCACAGGGGC
This sequence comes from Odocoileus virginianus, assembly GCF_023699985.2. Classification (NCBI taxonomy): domain Eukaryota; kingdom Metazoa; phylum Chordata; class Mammalia; order Artiodactyla; family Cervidae; genus Odocoileus; species Odocoileus virginianus. The sequence continues at coordinate 17,117,019 of NC_069682.1, read as the reverse complement.
TGTGGGCCACGTGCTCTAGAAAGTTTACGTGGACGCTCTTGCAGCACTCAGAAGCCATCTTTACATACGAGTGGGGCCAAGTGTGTTTACGCAAATATCCATGTTCTGGCTTAGCTGGGGTTTATCTGTGAAATCCTCATTCATGATACTGAAGAGCAAAGTTTGGCCTGGATAAGGGAACTGTAATTGTTTGTTGAAACAGTTGATGCTACATATTAAACAAGCAGCTGTTTTTAGGCTCTGAAGTTCTCTTTTATTTCCACAGCAGCACTTACATTCTGTACAACACACACTCCCAAGGAAAATAAAAAGAGCCATAGCCCAAAAAGGTGCTCAGAGCTCCAGAAAGCTACAGGAAGAGATGCCATAAATGGGAAAGTTAAGTGAGACACTAATTTACTTAAAATGATGGCAGTGATAGCAGCCATCTCCGACCTCTATATTAGTGCACTTGTTAACCCATGAGCTCTCCCAACAACAACCACAGGAGGTGGATACTCATATTACCCCTGTTTTATGGATGGAGACACCGAGGTACAGGAAGACTAAGTTGTCCAGGGTCATTGAGATATAAACCCAGGCAGCTGCGTCATTACCTTCTTGAGATCTGAGGGACACACTTGGACCAAGTCATCCTGGAGGTCTTATAGCCCCGCCTTTCTGCAGAAGAGCATCTATCCCAGTGGGGGCGGGGACAGAGGTGTGAAATCAGAAGTCAATGCAAATGACCCACATCTGTGCTGTATCATATGCCAAGTCAAAGTGTGGAAAACTGGAAGTTTTCACTTTCTTGGAAAACTCCAAGTTTTCACTTTTCTTCCACTCTGGCATTTCGAGGTGATAGAATCTCTGTCATAAACAGACTAAAGCAACAACAGCAGCAACAAAAGGGACCAAAAACACACAAAAACTTAGGAACAGCTTCAAGGTTTCTCTCTGGGAACTAAATACATGCAGGATTTCTGTTATCTCTGGCATATTTTTGCAATAATCAAGAGGTTTTCTCCCCAGGGAGAAAATGAGGACTGGAAATACCAGCTGTATTAGGCGATGTTGTTTTCTTTCTTTTTTCTGTTTTTTAACCTATGGATCTATTTTCCTAGAAAAAATGAGCTACTGTCACCTCAAACAAGTAGCTTTGCCCCCGAGTGTCTTTGACAGGCCTTCTGAGATAAGTCAGACATGTAGTCCCTTTAGACAGGTCTCAGCATCTGTTGTTCGGGTAGGTAGAATTGTAGGTAGGGCAGAAGCTAGGAAGGCTGAAAGGAAGCTGTTTAAAGAGAGAAGCCTAAACAATATCTAAAAACAAATTTAGAATGATGGAAATGCTATCTTCCTTTCTCATCAGGCAGTACTTTTTTCTAACGAGGTTTAGGGGTAATGATCTTGTCTTTGAATGTAGGTAAAGTTTATGCTCAAAAACAACTACAGCATTTAGTCACTGTGTTACTGCAGAACTGAACCCAATTTTGACCACAGCGGTTACTAGCAACTTGGCCTTCCCATAACCCATCAGCTCTGCCCTAGGCTTCTGTGGCCTAAGAGGCATCATTTGTTCTTTTAAGTCCTGGCACTCGGCCATCTTTTCTCTCACACATTCCACGTTCCCATGCCTGTCTGGTGATAGGCTTTCCAGTTTTCTCTCCTTACTCCACGAACGTGCCCTGTCCTATGGCAGGGGTTTTTTAATTGACTCTCAAATGATCTTGAAGGTAGCTCATAAAATCAGAACCCCAGGCTCTCCTCATGGCTGCCAGCTCTGTGTGATCTTTTAAACATTTTTGAAGAAAGGTGTCTGTGTGTACTAATCCTAGCAGCCCCCAGGGACCGTTTATTCCCCAGACCCCAGTGGCCTCAGGCTGCATTTCCCATTAAGGGTTTATTTTCCGCTAAGAAGTGATGTTTCTGCCCCCTTGGAAGAGGTTCTATCCCCCTTTAGTGCCTGTTAGAAGCTCCCTGAGACTGGACTGGGCAGGCGGTCTCAGTGTATAGGTTTCCGTGCACATTATCCATACAGAAAATGAAATCAGGGCTGAGAAAGCCCAGTTTTGTGATAGGTGGGAGGATGGCAAGCCGTCATTCTTGTTTGATCCTGGGTGATGCGCTGAGCCTGTGTCTTCACCCCTCCAGAGAGCAGAGGGAACCAAACTAGCTCCCCTCCGCACCTTGTGAAAGCCTCGTGTGGGCAGTGACATGATGCTTTTGGAGTTCTTCGGTGTCCTTGCCTGGGGGCTGGAAGAATGATGGATACTACACTTACCAATGGTCCCGTGTGAGACGGGCATTGTTTGGCTGACACGCCATCAGAATGGATCTGAATTGTTTGCGATGCACCGAGGCACAGCTTGTTGATAAATAGGAGTCCAGGACTCACACATGGGCTGGCCTCGGGTAAACCACAGCTCATGCTCTATTTTTAGTTAATAGAGCTGTGCTGAAATATGGCCCTGAGTACAAGCCTCCTCATCCGTGGTTCGTCTGGGTCCCACATAATAGCTGAAGAGAGTAAGGAGGTCACGCTGAGCCCTGTTAAGGCATACAACAAAAACCGAACCTGGTGTGGGGTCAGCGGCCATACACAGCCCAGTGTCAGCGTCTCCCTCTGGGCAGTGGCCTTCACGCCGTGCCCCGCTGTTCTCCCCAGGAGCCTGGCCAGGGGCTCAGAGCTCACCCTGCTTTCTGCTGAGCACCCCACTCTCCCACCGCGGGTGTCCATTAGGATTGAGACAATTATGACTCTCTCGCTTTCTGCAGCAAATTGTCTCCATTCGGTGGTTTCATCCTCCTGCCAAGCCCCTGCCTGTTGACTCTGATGCATCTTTCACAGAATCTCATTTTCATCCCTGTCACCCGAGTCCAAATGCCAACGTCCTGATTATTCTCGCTATGACAAATACACTATCTCTTCAGCAGTCTCTTCAGATCTTGGTCTCCTGGGAAAACAATTCCCTCCTCTCTGAGCCTTCTTATAATACCACACCCTCAGATCATCACTATCCTCCTGCCCCCCGAATCCTTCACAAGCTCATCTTGCCCATTTTTCATGTCTATTCTGAGATGGCATCTTTACCCAAGTTCCGCTTCACCTGCTTCCTGCCTGTCAGTGTTTCTCTGGGCAGCTCCTTGGTCCACGAGACATATCCTGCTGCCCCTGTAGGTAGCTGCCAGGCTTAATTTTAGCACTCCACCAATTACAGTAAGTCCTGTCATCAGATCAAAGCATCTGCTTGCCAGCCAGAATGGGGATAATTCTTCAGACACAGCAAACAACCTCGAGAATTTCTTCTGAGTCAGCTGTGGGGTGCTCAGGCATGCAAAATCACAGGGCAAGTTCACACGTTCAGACCTAATGATGGGGAGGATCATTTGCTATGAAAGTCAGGCTCCTATGCTAGCTGCCCCATAGGCCAGGCTGAAGGACGCGCTTCTGTGGAAATGGTTCTTTGGAGCTTAGAATGTCTCAAAATACCCCCACTCAGGCAAATGTGTCCTAGGAGTAAATTTGATGTCCTTTTGATGAAGAAGCCCAGAATGCCCGGTCAGTCCCTCCCATCTGTGACCACAGAGAGGTCTTCCTTAAACTTTAGGATTGAAAAACAGTGGAATGACTGTTTCTATAAATATTTTACAATGTTGATAAGTTATCAGTAAAAAATTATCAAATAAATTATCAACCTTGCTTCTTTCTGTTTTATATATACCCACTAAACTTTTCAGCAAGGAAACCACCATTCAGTTTCACAAATAGCAGGTCAAGGACGTTCAGATCATTACTTGTCTGGTCCACCAAGAATATCCAGGTCAGTAGACAAGGCCCAATATGCCCATGAGGAGAGGTGGAACTCAGATTATAAAACCAGATACTGCCTCCCACTGCCTCAGCTCTAGAACCGCCCCCTTCCTCCTGCGTGTTCTCAGCAAATGCCCCCCTACATAGAAATGATGTGTTCCAAAGAATCTCTCCCCTGATCAGGGGTTCCAGGTTTGTAGAATCTTTTTATTGTCCTATTTTGCTATTAAAAAAACAGTTGAGAAGACCTCTCCTCGGCTTTTACCAGTGGTGTTGGGGAGAATGGTGTGTGCCCACAGCCGACTCCGGACTGTTCTCTCTGAGTATCTCTGGTATCCCAGGAATTCAAACCTTAGGGATGTTGACAGGAGGGCTGACATTTCCCATCTGAAGTCTGGAAGGAGATCAGTCTTGTGAAACAGATAGGCTGCTCTTGAAATAAAGTTCATTGGCGTATGATTAAGGGAAAATCTCAGAAGCCAAGGATTATCAGGTAACAGAGGTGACTGCAAGGCCTACTGTGAGCAGTTAAAAAATCAGAGAAGTTGCTATATATGTGGAATGTATTTTGTTTCAGAAAATGAGTAAAATTTTAAAGATAAATCAGGGAAGTGGGTTTTTGTTCTTTTGTTCACATTCCCTTCCTTCGTCATATAAAAACATGGAGAAAACAGATCATTTACTCTTCTTCTTCCACCCTACTTGCTACATATTTTTATTATCTTCCTATATATTAATATATTACAAAAATATTTTAATCATCAAGTTAAACTAAAAATTGATTCAGGTCATATAAATGAAGAAATACACAATATTAGAAGGTCCTAGAAGGCAAGGAACACTGAGTTCCAGCACTTTTCACAATGCCCAGCACATAGTAAGTACTCATTAAACACTTCAATTAATGGATGAATGAAGGAATTTAAGAAATCTACTTTACAGGCATGGGTTAAGAATTAAATGAGATAACTGTTCCTGGTACAGAGTAGATATTCAATACTTTCTCTTTTCCTTCCCCCACAAAATAGAGAAGTCTATTTCAGACCACCAATCAGTATTCACAAACAGCAGGTCAAGGACATTCAGGTCTTTACTTGACCAGTCCACCAAGAATATCCAGATCAACAGGCAAAGGCCAATATGTCCATGAGGAGAGGTAGAACTCAGATTATAAACTCAAATACTGCTCTATATTGCCTGAGCTCTAGAATCCCCTGGATGGTCTCAGCAAATGCCTCCCTATAGAAAAGATGTGTTTCACAAAAATAAACTCAAAATGGATTAAAGATCTAAATGTAAGACCAGAAACTATAAAACTCCTAGAGGAGAACATAGGCAAAACACTCTCTGACATAAATCACAGCAGGATCCTCTATGACCCACATCCCAGAATTTTAGAAACAAAAGCAAAAATAAACAAATGGGACCTAATGAAACTTAAAAGCTTTTGCACAACAAAGGAAACTATAAGCAAGGTGAAAAGACAGCCCTCAGATTGGGAGAAAATAATAGCAAATGAAGCAACAGACAAAGGATTAATCTCAAAAATATACAAGCAACTCCTGCAGCTCAATTCCAGAAAAATAAATGACCCAATCAAAAAATGGGCCAAAGAACTCAACAGACATTTCTCCAAGGAAGACATACAGATGGCTAACAAACACATGAAAAGATGCTCAACATCACTCATTATCAGAGAAATGCAAATCAAAACCACAATGAGGTACCATTACACGCCAGTCAGGATGGCTGCTATCCAAAAGTCTACAAGCAATAAATGCTGGAGAGGGTGTGGAGAAAAGGGAGCCCTCTTACACTGTTGGTGGGAATGCAAACTAGTACAGCTGCTATGGAAAACAGTGTGGAGATTTCTTAAAAAACTGAAAATAGAACTGCCATATGACCCAGCAATACCACTTCTAGGCATACACACTGAGGAAACCAGATCTGAAAGAGACATGTGCACCCCAATGTTCATCGCAGCACTGTTTATAATTGCCAGGACATGGAAGCAACCTAGATGCCCATCAGCAGACGAATGGATGAGGAAGCTGTGGTACATATACACCATGGAATATTACTCAGCCATTAAAAAGAATTCATTTGAATCAGTTCTAATGAGATGGATGAAACTGGAGCCCATTATACAGAGCAAAGTAAGCCAGAAAGAGAAAGATCATTACAGTATACTAATGGAATTAGAAAGATGGTAACGATAACCCTATATGCAAAAAAAAGAAAAAGAGACTCAGATGTATAGAACAGACTTGTGGACTCTGTGGGAGAAGGCGAGGGTGGGATGTTTCAGAGAACAGCATCGAAACATGTATATCTAGGGTGAAACAGATCACCAGCCCAGGTTGGATGCATGAGACAAGTGCTCAGACCTGGTGCACTGGGAAGACCCAGATAGGGATGGGGTGGAGAGGGAGGTGGGAGGGGGGACCGGGATGGGGAATACATGTAAATCCATGGCTAATTCATTTCAATGTATGACAAAAACCACTGCAATGCTGTAAAGTAATTAGCCTCCAACTAATAAAAATAAATGGAAAAGAAAAAAAAAAACAATTAAAAATAAATAAATAAATAAATAAATAAAAGATGTGTTTCAGAGAATCTTTTCCCCATCAGTGAGTTGTCAAGGCTGAGTCCGGCTCTGTGTCCCTGCCCGCGGCTGCCCTTGGCCAGAGAGAAGTTTGAAGAAGGAATCCAGTCCTTGTTTACTTGGTCAGCAACAAGAGCTGAGCAGCAAAGGGACGGTGAGTAATTCTAGATTGCTCTACACTTTTTATTTTAAGGATAAACTGGGATCTTCCTCAGATTATTTGAGTATAATCCTTACCTAAAATATGGCAACAAGCTTCGGACCTTTTGAGTGCTTTCCATCCCTAGAAATCTTGGAATGATTTAAAATACTCACATATTAAGCTAAAAAAAAAACAATCTTGTATGGAAGGGCCCCCTTCATTCCCCCACTGGGAAACTCCCTCAGGTGGTGGGACACACATTATTACCTAAGCATGCATGAGTACAATCTGGCCAAAGGAAACCACAGTTGAATAAACTTAAACATCAAACTCCTTGGAACAATTCCTTCCAACTCATCATTTTTCTCAAATAAAATGGCAATACCAACTGTACATTTTGTTTAAGTAAGTGTCTGAAAAGTCATTATAAAGTAACCATGGAAGATCAGAATGTTTTTATTATAACCTTAGATCACTATTTGCACTAAAGAATTAAAGAGAAATGGAACCATTATGCAACAATTTTATTTTTTTCACATAAAGTTTCAATCCTGTTTGGTGTCAATTTCATTTTACAATTGTAAAATGTAAATTTTACATTTGGTAATTTAAGACTTCTAGGAAACAACAAGTAGAGACCTGGCAGCCATCTCCATGACCAAGCAACCCAAGTTAACATCACCAAGCATGGGATACACGTCTCCCCATGTGATGCACTAAGAAGGATATGGCTTCATTTTTGTAGTATTACCAAAAATTCATAACTTGAATCTATTCACAAGGAAACATCACATAAACACACACTGAAAGTGGTTTATAAAATAAACCGGTACTTTCCAAAAATGGCAAGGTGTGATGACTTAACACTGAAAGGAAGTTTCATAATCATTTCCTCTTCTACTTTTCCTCCTATGCTCTCCTCCCCTCTTCATCTCCTGGTGTCTTGGATGGGGTGAATTCATGCCTACTTATTCAATCAACAACCAGTGGCAAGAATTGGAATTTAGCTTTGACCTCTGATGAGTTTAGGCAGCACAACAATCCAGGTTTCAGTTTGGCCAGAATCATAAGCAAAGATCAGCAAATTCTGGCACAGATAAGAGAGAAATTTGATTAATGATCATTTGATGGAATGGACAGAAGGTGAGTCTTGACTGTTTTGGTTGCAGAAATTTTCACACACTACATGTGAACACCACCTGCTATCTTTCCTTGTACCTAAACAGAGACACTGGAAATGAACTGAGATATCAGAGACGGTCAGAATAATTCTTGATGTATAAGGTTTAATGTACAAAAATCTGACCCATAGAAAAATGTTGCATTAGTTCTATCAAGTTTAGATAGGAGATTCCAAGTGGATTCCTGTAATATATAGTTTACAAATCCTCTCTAATCCTCACACTTCCTCTCTTTTAGAGACCACAGAGAAGCAATAAATGTCAGTGACATATCCAAAGAGCCCTTGTTCATTCTAAGAGCTTGAGGTGGGGGGGGTGGTCCACACATTTTTCAACAGTATGTGAGACCATTAGAAATCATGGCACCACTGCATGATTTTTTCACACCCCTATAGATAGTGCTGACCAACTGAAATGGATTACTTCAAAAAACATAAAAGAAGTAGATGTAGCACCTTTATTTTGTCAAGATGGATGAAATCAGACTCCTTGCATTTGGTACTATCATGACAAAAGGAACAATTTCAGCTTCACTGTACAGTAGAAAGATTTATGGCTGGAAAACATTCTTCCCTCCCTTGGGCAAGAACATTTGGAATTATTAACAAAAATGCTGTGACTATTTCTTGGCTGGACTTTTTTATACTACTGGTGTGGTCCAATCAACTGGAGAAAAAACTTGGTTTATATTTATATATAGACATAGTGAGAGAGAGGGGAGAAAACATTTTCATAATTTAATTCATGAGTTTGGGGCTTTTCATGCACAGGACTATGCTTTTAGCCATCATATTCTTAGAGTAGTTAAAAATGACAGTTTCTCAATGTAAATATTTGCAAAATTCCAGTTTAGTTCAAGGCACTTGAAAAATAGTGTATTTACAATCCTCCAATAAAGACCTCTAAAATTACTATCAGCAGTGGGACTCTGTTTATTTGTAGTTTATTTGTAGTTGGGATGACCAAGAAAATTGAGGTGAGATATTAATCACAGGGCAAATTTACTTATAATGTATTCAAACATTCAAGAGATGAAACCAGCTAGTTGTAGGCCTAAATATGTTCTTTATCATGGGCAGCTTCAAAAGATACTCATGATCTGCACTTGGAACCGCCTCTTTTACTGCCCTGACTTAATTTTCCTCTGTCTGAAGCCAAATGGAAAAGGAAGATGAAGGAAGTTAAGAACATTAATCCACTTTAGAGGTCCTGTGAGCAATGGATGAAATTGTTCAGCAAAAAGCAAAGTCTTTGGGGGCACATCAGAGGTGCTACTTAGATATATAATATGACTAAGAACTCGGGCCTCTGGTTTACATTCCCATCTAAACCCCCACGCAGATCCCCAGATTCCTGTTGCCTTCAGGTTTGGACCACCTTGTTCCCATGTGACAGCTTAGATACCTCACCATCCGACCCAACACGAGGTCCCCTCCCTCCTCACATTCAAAGTTTGATGAATCCTTCTCATTATTCTGGACATTAACCATTGATTTATTTTGACCAAACTTCATCTCTGATTTAAGCTTCTCCCTTTTTTGTTTTTCTCACCAATTAATGCTTGGCCTTTTCAAAACCCTGTATAAAAAGACGTATTACCTCCAATACTAGAACTTTTTCAGTTCACTCTCCTGCAACGAACTTCACAGTTCTTTTGTCGTCTTTTTTGCACAGCTTCAGCTATAATTATTTACTTGTCAGTGTTTCCCTTCTCTGTTACCTATTTTCCATTAAAAATTTTTTTTAACTAGAGTATAGTTGATTTCCAGTGTTGAGTAACTTTCAGATGTACAACAGAGCAAATCAGTCATACATACGGTGGCTCAGATAGTAAAGAATCTGCCTGAAATGCAGGAGACCTGAGTTTAACCCATGGGTCTGGAAGACCCCTGGAGAAGTGAATGGCTACCCACTCCAGTATTCTTGCCTGAAAAATTCCATGGACAGAGGAGCTTTCCGGAGCATAGCTATGGTCCATGGGGTTGCAAAGTGTTGGACATGACTGAGAAACTAATCCTCTCACTTTCACATACACATATCCATTCTTTTTCAGAGTCTTTCCCACGTAGGTGAATACTGAATAGGGTTCCTTGTGCCATGAGTGGGTCTTTATTAGTTATCTATTCTATACACATAGTATAGAGCGTCTCCATCTTTGGCTGCAAAGAATATAATCAATCTGGTTTTGTTATTGACCATCTGGTAATGTCCCCGTGTAGAGTCTTCTCTTGTGTTGTTGGAAGAGAGTGTTTGCTATGATCAGTGTATTCTCTTGGAACAACTCTATTAGCCTTTGCCCTGCTTCATTCTGTACTCCAAGGCCAAATTTGACTGTTAATCCAGGATTCTCTTGACTTCCTACTTTTGCATTCCAGTCCCCTATAGTGAAAATGACATCTTTTTTGGGTGTTAGTTCTAGAAGGTCTTGTAAGTCTTCATAGAACCATTCAACTTCAGCTTCTTCAGCATTACTTGTTGGGGCAAAGACTTGGATTACCGTGATATTGAACAGCTTGCCTTGGAAATGAATAGAGATCATTCTGTCGTTTTTGAGATTGCACCCAAGTATTGCATTTTGGACTCTTTTGTTGACTATGATGGCCACTCCATTTCTTCTAAGGGATTCCTGCCCACAGTAGTAGATATAATGGTCATCTGAGTTAAATTCACCCATTCCAGTCCATTTTAGTTCGCTGATTCCTAAAATGCCAAAGCTTTTGATTGTGTGGATCACCACAAACTGTAGAAAATTCTTCAAGAGATGGGAATACCAGGCTACCTGCCCTGCCTTTTGAGAAATCTGTATGTAGGTCAGGAAGCAACAGTTAGAACTGGACATGGAACACAGACTGGTTCCAAATCAGGAAAGGAATACGTCAGGCTGTATATTGTCACCCTGCTTATTTAACTTATAAGCAGACAACATCATGAGAAATGCTGGGCTGGATGAAGCACAAACTGGAATCGAGATTGCTGGGAGAAATATCAATAACCTCAGATATGCAGATGACACCACCCTTATGGCAGAAAGTGAAGAAGAACTAAAGAGCCTCTTGATGAAAGTGAAAGAGGAGAGTGAAAAAGTTGGCTTAAAACTCACCATTCAGAAAACTAAGATCATGACATCTGGTCCCATCACTTCATGGCAAATAGATGGGGAAACAGTGGAAATAGTGACGTACTTTATTTTTCTGGGCTCCAAAATCACTGTAGATGGTGACTGTAGCCATGAAATGAAAAGGCTCTTGCTCCTTGGAAGGAAAGTTATGACCAACCTAGACAGCATATTAAAAAGCAGAGACATTACTTTGCAACAAAGGTTCATCTAGTCAAAGCGATGGTTTTTCCAGTAGTCACATATGGATGTGAGAGTTGGACTATAAAGAAAGCTGAGCACTGAAGAATTGATGTTTTTGAAATGTGGTGTTAGAGAAGACTCTTGAGAGTCCCTCAGATAGCAAGGAGATCCAACCAGTCCATCCTAAAGGAAATCAATCCTGAATATTCATAGGAAGGATTGATGCTGAAGCTGAAACTCCAATACTTTGGCTACCTGATGTGAATAACTGACTCATTTGAAAAGACCCTGACGCTGGGAATGATTGATGGCAGGAGGAGAAGGGGACGACAGAGGTTGAGATGGTTGGATGGCATCACTGACTCAATGGACATGGGTTTGAGTAAACTCCAGGAGTTGGTGATGGACAGGGAAGCCTGGCATGCTGCAGTTCATGGGGTCGCAGAGTCGGATGCGACTGAGTGACTGAACTGAACTAGACTGAATAGATATAGTAGTGCATATTTTCCATGTTTTTTCTCATCTGCTGGGATCTTTAACTCTAGAACTACATTGAAAACCATGATGCACTTGAATACAGGTTGTGTGAAGAGAATTGTTTCAAAGAAAATTGCCCAACTGTGTGGCAAAAGCTTCAACCTCCAGGCTTGCTCTCCGCAAAGGATTGTTTTGAAAAGCATCTCGTTTCTACCATTTTACCTGATTTGATTAGTTTATTCTCAGTCCCAAAGCACAAAGTTGGTTAGACATCCACTTAAGAGAAAATTTTAAGTTATTAGAATGAAAAAAGTTCACAATTTTTTTTTTTGTTTTTTAAAACAACGTAGTGAAAGATATAAGAACATAATAAACCATTAACTGAAGATCATTTTAAAGGGATCTTTCTAATCTGGCAAATTGTTTAGTATTTATTCCTGTTAAAATAACTTTTTAGGTCCCTACTTGAACCATATTCCATGGGACAGAAAGATGGAGAAGAACTTTTTCTTTCCCCTCTCAAGCTGAGAGCAGCAAGAATGCATTTTGTTAGTTGAACTTGTTGTAAATCATTGCCAAAGGGAGAAACTTTTTTGGAAGTTTGTCACGGTAAATCAATGTATTTGTCATGGGTTAAAGAATGGCAGAAGATACATGAAAACCTGATGCTGATTGCTTGGTTACAAATGACTTGCAGATGTTAAAATGTGTTTCCCAATAAAAAGGGGAAAAAAGACAAAGTGCCAGGCTGCCTGGTAAGAAGGGGCCAGACACCTGCCTAAAAAAAACGAGAATCAAAATAAGCGGCAACCACTGAGATAGTCTGGAAACTTCCTTTCTGAAAGCTAAGAATAGCCCCTTCCATATTCTTTTTTTCATGTGAACCACAGATTTCTAGACCAAATACATACCAAGTGCATCATGATCATTTCTTTCTCAGCACAAATGAGACTTACTTACTTTGGCAACTTTGGTGACATTGTGATTTAGCAAGGGTCTGGTTCTAATCCCCTCATTGCTCTATCTAGTGATAGTAAAACACTCCTTCAGGTATTCTGGCAAAGTTCAACATTGGGCTCTAAGGGAATATCACCTGCCTGCTTGCTCATCATGTTCATCATAGAAGTTCAAGGAAATGTTTATAATGTGACAAGCACCATTGCAATAAACCCCCTGATTCTCTTACCAGTATGAGATAGAGATCAACTCTTAAGTTGGATCATTTCTCAAAAACAGGTCAATCAAATTCCTGGAAGGCATTCTAGCCTGAGACGAAGGAGCTACAGGTCACCCATCACCAAAAGCAAGTGTGTTTCTCAGGTCAAGAGGCAAATACCCAATTACCTTCTAGAATAATCAGACCTCACTGAGACCCAACTTTCACATTTATAGGCAAGTCTGATGAGTGGATTAAAGGATTTGCAGGCTCAGGAAGCACATACAGAAAATGGATTATGATAGTCCTCAAGGATTAATCAAACATTCTGAACTTCTTATTTTACTGTAAACATTCTGAACTTCTTATTTTACTTATTTTACTGTTATCATTTACATTAGCATTGTGATATGGTTGAAGATACACTGCAGTTAAACTCTGTGACTATAAAATTTTGATTCAAAGACCAAACAAAGAATCCTTTTCCAAGTTCTTTTAAAATAAATTTAGGAAAACATAAAATCAGTAAGCTCTCCAGATAAGAAGACAATAGGCATCACTTTCGAAAGAAATCGCTTTCTCTCCATAAATAGTAGGAAAAGTTGTTTCTTTATTCACACACAAGGGCTCTACCTTAATGGCTCAGTGGGTAGATAATCCACCTGCCAACTCAGGAGGTGCAATGGATGCAGGTTCGATCCCTGGGTCAGGAAAACCCCCTGGAGGAGGAAATGGCAACCCACTCCAATATTCTTGCCTGAAACATTCCACGGACAGAGGAGCCTGGTGGGCTACAGTCCATGGGGTTGCAAAGAATCAGGCGCGACTGAGTGACTAAGCAAACAAGCATCTTATTTGTGCTTTGGGAGGATTTTAATTTCCAGTAGGAATTGGTATGGGGACTTTCAGAGTTTGAGTTAATGTTTATTCTTTAAATATTTGTTTTGGTCAAATGTGAGCTAACTGCATCTAAACTTATTTAAAAGGTATAATTAAAAATAGGATGTTGAGGCCAAACTATTGCTTTGGCAGTTTAATTTTATGCAACGCCCCCCCCCCCCCACCACAAAACAATGAAGCCCACTTAAATGAACACCTGCTCAAAGAATAGCCTTGTGGAAAAGATCATTTCTGAAATCAAACAAATATAAATTTAAAAAAGCCACACTATAAAATGATACATCATTACTCTTGGTAAGCCTATAATGAAATAATGAACATTTATACAATACAATGATGAAACAATATAGACAACCACCTAGTCTTTTTTCACTTCCAGTCTCAATTAATCACAATCATTCTTGGTAAAGCAATTCTCAGGTGAAAATATAAACATATATAAAAGCTATTAAAATGAAGATATTCATAAATTTATTCATAGTCTTGCATGGCACACAATACATGATAAAAGTACACATGCAAATATCGAACCAGCAGCTGAAAAATGTCCAGAGATGTGCCATATGAAAGTAATCTGCATTTCTAACATTTCCATAGTTTAATTAAAGGATAAGTTATCTATTTTTGATATATCATTCCTATGGAATTTTGTAAATGTCATTTACTTTTATAAATTCAAAAACTCAGAAAAGATATGGCTTATCTTAGATATTACTTAGATATTGTCCCTCCAATTCCATCCTCTAATAGCTATTCAGAAAATTTGTACTCTAAGATTATCGTATTTTACATTATTTTTACATAAGATAAGGCTATAAATTACATTTAGGGCCCTGAGATAAGATTTCAGCTTCTCCTTAAGCATAATGAGCAGATTGTGCTTCAAACATTTCTCCAAACAGTGTCAAAATTCTTTGGACAGAATCCATGCAAGAAAAGTAATATTTATTTCATTACAGAATTTTTTTTTCTGATGTAGAATATGTAAGCAAGATCACTGTTTGTAGTACTTGACTCATTCTGTATTTAATTAGTCATAGAAGATTCCTGAGTCCACCTCTGAGATGGCAGCCACCTCATGTGAAAACTCTAAAAACTTTCTGACCAGCATTTCAGGAGTCCTATCTGGTGGGATTTCTACAGAGTAACACTTTCGGGAAACGTGTTCTCAGAACATGTTTACAGTCTTGAAGAGCTGGCATGACTCCTGAGGTAGTTTAGAGTTCATATCCCAAACTTACAGAAGAGGAAGTCTTGATAAGATATTGATATTAGGGGAATAAGGAGCAAAACAGGCTTTTCCTATGATTAGCCCAATGGAAACATATGACCATTCTATTTTTATTTACCCCGTGTTATTAGCAGAGATTTTGTACACTCTAATTCCCCCAGAAAAACTAGGAGATTGTTAAGAATTTCTATTAAGTTTTGTAAATGCTGAAATGGAGTAAAGTCCATTCAGGTCTAGGGGATCCAGTCATGTTTAAGAGATGCCCATGAATAGAACTGCAGCCCCTGATATGTGCACAAACCCTGGGGGCCACACTGTCACAGGAACACACCAAGCAGAATGCAGGGCAGCTTGAGAGCCAGAGGCAATGGCTTCGCACATAATCTGTGCAATTACTTGCTGCCTTGAAGGATGCAAATTGGCCTAGAGAAGGAGCTGGCTCCTGCAAAGTGGAGGAAAATAATAGAGGAAACCCATAAACAGCAAAGAGCAATGCCTTTCTTAGCTCCTCATCCCCACTCCTGGTTCCATGATGCATCTTCTTCCTAGTTACTCAAGACTAATCCTGGCCAAGGTGCCAACCAAGGTTCAAGCACTGATCTCTCTTCAACTTTGGCCTTTATGGACCAAATTATCATCATAATTCAAGGCAATAAATTAATAACAACAGTATCAATATATCTGGAGTGTCTACCATGGGTCAGGGGCTTCACACATGCTGTTGCTTAAACTTCATAATAACCCTACTGGAGAGGAATTATTCTCAGATGTTCCAAATGAAGGCTTGGAGAGGTAAGGAATTTGTCCAATGGCAACCTCTCATCAGCGGCAAATCCCGGATTTGGAATCAGGTAGGTTGAATGCCAAATCCAGTGCTCATGCCACTTTACCACACTGCTTAGGCATGTACATTCAGAGTATGTGACAAAAGATAGGGGAAAGACTGTTTTATAAAGGCGTCCTTCTAGTCCACCTGGCTAACTTCAAGACCATATTTCTTCAAAGTGTTGCTCAGTCTATTTTATATTGCTTTACCAAATCCAAGTACAGTCTCTTAATACATGACTCTTAACTACATGATTAGTATCCCAGATAAAAACTTTATAAATCATCACTAGATTAGAGTGAGAGTTTAGGTTAATTGAGTGGCCCCAAATAGGGGATTTATTTCATGTTGGGGATAATTTGGTAATGCAGGGAACTGCTGCATCAAGACAGCCTCTGAATCCTCTGGCCTGGATTGGCTAAGACAAGGGAAGCCTGTTAAGGCTCCTCCCACCCCTGCTCCACACTGTATAGTGTAACTGCCCAGGGGAGATGAACTTTGTCTCATCTTCCAGTTTCTTGCTTTCAATGCACTGCATGAGCCTCTGTTCCCCTATCTGTTCTGTCCTTCCCCACCACAGCCTTTATCTGGTGTATCAAACTTCCTGCGTCTGTAATACTCCTATGTGTTCCCTGATTCATTAATAAATATTTATTTTCTACTATGTGTTCAGCATCATGAACACAGACAGTGAGGAAGACATAGACTTCCCAAGGGTTCTTATCTCTTACTCCTGATTGCCTTGGTTGGTACCGATCAGACATTGAGCATGTTACCCAGAACTAGCTCAATAGGTCTCTGCTAGTCATAGTGCAACAGAGAAGAACAAACCTGACTCCATATTGGATGTATTCCTTTAGCTCTAACTCTGTGCTCTGTTGCCTGAGCTTAGCCATGCTGGCTCTGCACCTTTCCTAAAACAATGTTGCCTACAACCAGTAAAGACATGAGAGACATGATTGTGATAAGGCTGAGGCTGACCTTGGAATCAATGATGCTAATTTTAGAGCTAGGCAAGATTGCAGACATAGATAATCTAGTCTTTTCAAACTCTACTTCTCAAGGTTCTGGCCTTTAAATGTACAACACATTTCCATTTATATAGAAAATAAAAAATTGTAGAACAGAGAATAACTATTGCCTTCTTGGAGTTTTACAGAAACATGTGACCAGATCTATCTGGACAGGTGCAAGAACAAAGGATTCTAGCATTGAGAAGTTCGCGAGAACCAGTCACAGCCCCTCCCCTTTGACTATAAAAGAAGCCCGAATTCTAGCTCAGGTAAAATGGTAATTTGTGGTGCTAGTCCACCATTTTCTATGTCTGCTGGCTTTTCAAATAAAGTCACTATTCCTTGCCCAAACTTCTCATCTCTCAATTTATCAGCCTGTTGTGTGGCAATCACTATGGGCTTGGACTAGGTAACAATAAGCATGGATGAAGTTGATAAAGAGTTAGTGGTCATTTCCAGAGCTGCAAAGAGTGCTACAGAAAAGTACTACTTCCTCTGTTGCCAGAAAGGCTGGTGTTTCTTGAAGAGTGTGGATTCTTCTAAGCATCTTGATTTGGATGATTAAAGAACATTCCTAATCTTGATAAATTGTCCCTTGGTCTTTGTTATTTTATATGCAGGTTTGATAACATCTTTTTATCTGGCAGCAAAGGGGCTTCTGAACCAGAATGAGTGGATGATTTTCTCTGGAAAATGGAGAAAGGTGATCTGGTTGGTTTCCTTTGATGTTTTTGAATAAGACAGATGATTATCCTGGGTCAAGTGATTCGCATGTGTGGGAGACCCTCCTTTGTAGTAGGGAGTTTCTTTCTTCCCAGACCTTCCCTAAATGAAGTTTTATCTTACAGATCCATCTCTAATTTGAAATTCCTTGTGAATGACGTGAATAAACCTTTGGCTCTTGAACTGTATGATCCTCTTGGCTTCTTCAATATTGAAATGAATTCTTGAGTAAGATCTGTAGGAGGACAATTTGCATTAATTATGATCACATCTGAAATTCTTGTCTTGACCGTTCACTAATCTAATTATTCTCATTTTTGTCGTCAACCTAAAACAGAAGGAAATGATAGAGTAGTTAGAAGGATTTGTCTGGGAGGTATTTAGGTCAGATAAGTGATTTTAAAATCGCATCCTCTTTTTTTTTTTTTTTTTTTTGCGGTAGTGTGCTTTCTTCCAACAGTATTATAAATTCACATATAAAAAGATCATAGAATTGTTCTTATTGAAACAGAGTACAGAACCTTCTTCCATCTTGCCCCTGCTTTCCTTTCCTCTGTCTACACTCTTTCCCATCATGTGGGACTTTGGGAAGGGTCTATGTGAACATCTAGAAGTAGAGTTTGAAAAGACTAGATTATCTATGTCTGTAATCATGCCTAGCTTCAAAATTAACATCATTGATTCCAAGGTCAGCCTCAGCCTTATCACGATCATGTCTCTCCAACATGACTGTTTCAAGATATTTAGAATCTGAATTTTGGTGCAGATTATAATTACTGTTCCCGTCACAATGTTAGTTGTTCTTTCACTGTATCATATAAGGTGTCCATTCCCTGAGTTGCCCTAGTAAAACTGTATCTTCCATAGCACCAAGTGTAGAACGAGATACATTATATGTTTTTCAGTTTATAGATATTTGGCCCCCTACAGATCAAATGTTTTTTTAAAATGTCCATTGCTTTATGGAATTCTCTTAACAAGCCCAAGAATTAAAAACACTATGTGGGACAAGGTCTATGGGTCAGGAACTATGTCTGTCTTCCTCACCTTTGCAGTGCCAATGGCACAGAGCAGGTGCTCAATAAATGCTCGTTGAATGAATAACATTAATTAATTCCCATTAATCTACTAAACATTCATTTTATCTTGCTTTTCTAATTTATATCACTCTATGCTTCTGTATTTTCAGCTGCAAAACAGTATCTGGCCCATAGGGGCTGTTGAAGAAATTAAATGCACTTAGTAGGCTGAAACTCCAGTACTTTGGCCACCTCATGCGAAGAGTTGACTCATTGGAAAAGACCCTGATGCTGGGAGGGATTGGGGGCAGGAGGAGAAGGGGACGACAGAGGATGAGATGGCTGGATGGCATCACCGACTCGATGGGCATGAATTTGAGTGAACTCCGGGAGTTTGTGATGGACAGGGAGGCCCGGCGTGCTGCGATTCATGGGGTTGCAAAGAGTCGGACATGACTGAGCGACTGAACTAAATCCAAAGTAGGCACTTAGTTAATATTTGTTAATAAGAGAAGAATGCTGCCTTTTTAACATAAGCCAAGTGTTTGAATTCACAGAATTAGTCATTTGCTTTATTATCTTACTGAGGTAGGATTGTTTTGCTTTTTTTAACCTGGAAATCAGACTGACCAACAAATAGTAATAAATCTGCCTTTTATATAACTCTTAGAGTGTTATGAGGATTTCTGTTCAGATAACTTTCTTTGTTGAGTTTTGCAGAGATTATAAAACAAAGTATGTTACAATGGAAACAGCCATTTTGATTTAATTCACCAATAACTCAGAAGCAGCTGCAGGCAATCTTTCTCTTATGTTTCAAAAAGAAAAAAAAAAAAATTGGCCTGAAAAAAGAAGCAAGGAAGAATTTAACCCCAAAGGATAATGTTTTGGAAAGTTTCAATGGACTGAAACTTGGGGTTACAATAGAAATTTCTTACAAACCTAACTACAGCTTCCACTAGAGTGAAGAGCATAATGCATATTGTGGTACCCAACTTAATTTACTCTGTAATTGTACCAGACGGCAAACAGGACACAAACAAAGAGAACAGCAACGCCTTGTAAAATGAATAGCTGGTCAGAGAATATTGACAAAGGGTATTTGTCAGCAAAAAAAAAAAAAAAACCAGAAATGGGGCCTACATGGACATAGTTCTTCCCTCTATTCCTTGACAAGGTATTCATTTAAAAGGAATTCGCTATTCTCTCATGTAGTTTACTTGTCAGATGGTACAATTACAGTTATTTTGCAGAGTCAATTTTCTGTTATATAATCACACAGACTTGTGTCTAATGCAACAGAAAATTGCCTGGGTGGAATAACTTTCAGGTGTTGGTTTGACTCTTGGGGGTTTCTGTTTGCTTTTTGGTCCCAAAGTTTCCTTTCTGTTCAAATCCATCCCAGAGAAATCTGAGTCCCAACCCCACTCAGAAGAAGTACTGTGTGTAGCTGTTAAGGGAATGAGTGTTCAAATCAGACAACGCTGGTGTGAAATTCTGGTCCTACCGCCTATCTGCCATTTATTTGTGAGTCTGTCCCATTGCCAACACATCTTATGAGACAAAGATGAGTTTAGTACTTTACTGCCTTGATGGACAGTACCACCTTCAAACAGTTCTTGAAGCATCTTGGGAAGAAAAAGAGAAGATTGGATCCTACTGAGGATTTGAGGTTTAGTTCAAAGGTAAGTTTTTCAAAAGGTGAGCCCTGATTCAAATCGAGTTAGGATCACAGTATGACAGTCCGGATGAACGAAAAGAGTGAGGTGAGAGTTTTCAGACAAAGGATTCAAAGAATGTTAGGACATCAACAATCCGTTGATACTTTCCATTGAAGGGGTGATGGACCTTGCAGTTAAAATTCTGACATGAAAAAAATAAACAAATAAAAAAATAAAATTCTGACATGAACATTCCAACCATTTGGCTGGCAGCTAGCTTCCTGGAACAATAAAGCAAGGCTAATTCTACCTGGTGACAAACTTCTTGAAAATAAGTATCATACCTCTATGTTGTCTGTGCCATGGAACCAAATACATGACCTGAACTCAAGAAACAGCTGCTGATCAGAACAGTCTCCCCACTCCACGCCTCCCTTACCCCCCAACCCCAGACAGAGGATTAGAGCCTGGGCTCAGAAGATACCATGTTTCCAAGGTCACAATGGAGCTGTATCTGCTTGACATTTTAACAGGGTAGTCAAATTCAATCTAAAAATCAAACCACTCCAGATGTCTTTAATGGGGGAGACAATGCCTGAGGCTTTGGGAAACAGGCTTCAAGACTTACTGTCTTCCCTTTAGTCTACTGGAGTCGTTGGGAGAGGGAGCATTAGAGGTTGCAAACAGGAGCTGAGGTTTTCCTGCTCAGAAGCAGACCTTCCTGTGGATCTTGGGAATCTCAGCAGCATGGAAGGCTTGCCTATGCAACTTCTTCGAGGAAGATTTCCTGCCATTCCACATTCTCCCTGGCAGTTGTGTTCCTGACCGAGCTGTGCTGTGAGCCGGATGGACTTGTTTTCCTCATTAGAATCTCAAATGTCCCAGAGGAAGAAAAGGACCGTTGTGCCTGGCACACCTTGGCTCTATCTGGTCTCAGTTCAGCTCTACCTATTTATTTCTCATGCGTGCTCTTTCTCTGAAGCCCTTTGGTATTATTCCAGCTCTTAATAGCCTATGTTCTGATGTTTTTTCCCAAACAAAGCGTCCTTGTGTCAGCTGTCAAATACTTACATTCGACTTTGCTTTTTTTGGACAAATAGAAGGAGAAATGTTTTAGTTCTCTTCATTACTCTAAAAGAGCAATTAAGACACTGACCAGAACTCTCTTGCGCCCTATTGGAAACAAAGCCATCCCACTCAGCCTTCCCTAGAATTGAATTATGGAAGCTTGATGTCATTTTGGTTTCCATGCAGTACAACCCCTTAAGAGCAATTTCATCCTTTCTTAGGCCTGATAACCAGTCCGAGTGCCAATTCTCTGAGGTACCGGGGATCGAATCTTACAACACCATAATTTCATTTTCCTTATCTGTATTATATCATTTCTTGCCACATAACGGCTCTTAACATTGTTTGTATTGCCTTTATTATATCTGTGAATGAAGTTAATAAAACTTAGGCCATTTAAAATACATGGAAGATTTTAAAATCATTTTGGTAAAATAATTTTAGCATGCCTGGTGGAGCTGGCTCGCCTCTTCCAAATGATACTGCAATCACACCATTCCAACACATCATAATAATTTTTTTATATTTTTCTTACAAATTAAAGTCTTCTGATCAATTTTGTTATCTACCTTATACATTTCTGCTCAGTTTAAGACTATCAGTGACCAAGTTCTTTACATGTGTTTTGTACCAACCTCTTGTAATAGGCTTCAGAGTTGAAAGATCAATCTCTTTTCTTATAGGTAACCAATTTTCATTTTAATGGAAAAATAATTATTTTAGTTGTACTATTTCTTTAATGGAAATAACAATCAATGACTCTGGAACTAGTCTCGCCATCTTGCCTGTACTCTGAAATAACAGTCTTATTATTTCAGGAAAGAACTGAATTTGAACTATCATTTTAACTTAATCTAAAAAAACAGAAAAATGTTCTACAAATTATTGTCATGGAATTGAAGAAGATTATACTACCTTGTGACTAGTTTCCAGGAAACCAAGATACCCATCTCTTCCTAAGGTTTGCTCTTTACCTTTTTTCTAAAATCCCTTGAGTCCCTTGGAAGAGGACAGAGCAGGATCCCCTAAATATGCATGGGCTGCCTCTGTCATCTGCTACTGTATTAGCATCTCAGGAGCCAGGGAACTGACCTGGTGAGCTACGGCAAACCATTTAATAAACTCTGCTGTAGCCATGCTTCCCTGGGAACTTAGTTGGTAAAGAATCCACCTGCAAAGCAGGCCACCCCAGTTTGATTCCTGGGTCAGGAAGACCTGCTGGAGAAGGGATAAGCTACCCACTCCAGTATTCTTGGGCTTCCCTGTGGCTCAGCTGGTAAAGAATCCACCTGCAATGCAGGAGACCTGGGTTTGATCCCTGGGTTGGGAAGATCCCCTGGAGAAGGGAAAGGCTATTCACTCCAGTATTCTGGCCTGGAGAATTCCATGGACTGTATAGTCTGTGGGGTCGCAAAGAATCGAACACAACTGTAGCCATGAGTGCTTTATGAATTCAGTTCTGATCCAAGTTTGTGAGGGGTAAGCTATACTAAGTTTTCAAACAAATTGTCTACTAGCAGAATTAATATCTCACAGAGCATTTAAAGTCCTGCAAATCAAAGCACAGCACTCCATCTCTATTTGGCATCTAGTGAAAACTCTAGTCCTTTCTGCTAATACACAAATGATCATTTCTGAGACAAATTCATTTCAAATATTTTAAGACTTGTCTCCTGACAGAAAGGAATACTCCAGACCCCATGTGTGGGTGTTTTCCCCACCTCAGGCAATTCTGAGACACCAGCAGAGTGTTCTAGAATTTGATTCAATATGTGCTCCATGCTTATTTGTGTCCGACGCTCTGCACCCCATGGACTGCAACCTGCCAGGCTCCTCTGTCTGTGAGGTTCTCCAGGCAAGAATACTGGAGTGGATTGCCATTTCCTCCTCCAGATCTTCCCGACCCAGGGATCCAACCCTCATCTCCTGTGTCTCCAGCATTGGCAGGTGGATTCTTTACAATTTAACTCAATTCTGCCACTATTTACCTGGTGGTAGCACCACATCTCACAGGTTAAGGGCTCAGTCCCACTTGGGATGCCAGTCACAAAGAGTAGGTCCCCAGATTACCTGTAACTTCCATCTGATTTGGCTATAATTCAGAGGTTCCCACAATGTCCTCCTCTGGTTCTATTAACTTGCCAGAGTAGGTCACAGAACTCAGGGAAACAGAACTTATATTCACAGTTTATTAAAGGATAGAGTGGGCTTCCCTGGTGGCTCAGTGGTAAAGAATCCTCCTGCCAATGCAGGAGATGCGAGTTCGATCCCTGGGGTGGGAAGATCCCCTGGAGAAGGAAATTACAACCCACTTCAGCATTCTTGCCCGGGAAATCCCATGGACAGGGGAAGCTGGTGGACTACAACCCATGGGGTCACAGAGTCGGACATGACTTAGTAACTAAACAACAACAACAAAAAGGATAGCATAAAGGATGCAGAAGAATAGCCAGATGAGCAGATTCACGGGGCAGCTCTGGGAGAGTCCTGAGCGCAGGCTCCTCTGTTCCATGGAGTTGGGGTATGTCACCTTCTGGTCCATGGATGTGTTCATCAACCTAGATACTCCCAGAATTCCATACCATTGGGATTTTGTGGAGGTTTCATCACATACAGATCATTATGCTCTCCCTCTCCAGCTTCTCTCCCCTCTGGAGGACAGGGGTAGGGCTAAGAATTCCAAGCCTCTCATCATGATTTGGTCTTTTTGGTGACTGCCCCCTGAGTCAGGAGTCTATCTAGAATAGCCTCAGTGGAACAAAAAACACTCCTATCACCCAGGAAATCCCCAGGGATTTAGGAACTCAGTGTCAGGAACTGGTGTCAAGGACCAAACGTTAGAACAAAGGGTGATCCTGATGCTCTTATCACTTAGGAAATTACAAGGGTTTAAAAACCTCTGTCCCAGGAATCAGGGGCTGAAGCCAAACAAAAAAATATATTTTCTATGATAAGACACAATATCTTCATTGTGAAAAACAGAAGCTCAGATTCTCTCAGAGAACTAAGCTGGAGTTAATATTGGTGCAAGCAGGGTTGCTGTGTACAGTTGTACATGTTCTGCACTGCACAACAAATTGAGTGGTGTTCCCTGGAGCTGTATGGAGATCCTGTTATCCTTCAAGTGACATGGTATGGATGCTTCCATTTAGCCGTAGACTCACCATAAAAGGAACACACATTTTGCTTTCCTAGCAGGGCTGTTAGATGCCAACTCACTGATCTCCATTCCCTTCATCACTGTGAAATTTGGCTGGCTGGCTCAGTCAACATCTTCTGTATGCAGTGCTCATGTGAAGAAGAGACTTTTATGTTATATTAATTTTTTCTCATAGTTTCATTGATACACTTCACACATCAGTTTTAAGCCAATGTGTCTCAAGAGTTATGAATTATGAGTAGATAAGGATGAGGTCTCTGAGTTCTCAAGAGGGTGATCAGAGTTCTTTGTGGGATGGGGAATTATGTGTCATTGCAAAAAGCTGTAAAATAGCCTTTTATATTAGGGAGAAACAATTTTTAGCAACATACTCTGAAGAAAGCAAAAGTTGACAAGATCTTCCCTGGGCTGACAGTCAGGTGACTTTCAGGCAGGTGGGATGTTCTCATTCAGGGAAGATATTGGGACCCTTATGGGAGGGGGAGTAAGGGGACAGTGGTTTCATTTTTCAAAGCAACATGGAGCATGGGTTATAAAAGGAACACCCCACAAATTACCACACGTAGATTAACCTCTAGTTTGACTAAAGGTCATATGTGCAAATGTGTTGAGATTCTATCAGAAAACAGCAGTAAAAGCAGACTTGCAACCAGAATGGACCCTTGGCTCTACCATCTTCTAGCTTTTGATCTTGAACAAAGTATTTAACCTCTCTGAGCCTCAGTTTTATTATCATAAATTGGGGTTACTTACTAGTCATTATCTCTTAGGAAAAACCATATGAAAAAATAATGCACACAAAAAGCAAGTTGCAGAAAACCCTCACTAGATGATTTAAATTTAAATTTAGACCATCTTTTGATTTAATAACCGCTACCCAAACTCTCCCTTTTCTTAAAATAATCAGAGATCCCAAATCTATTTGTGTGTATTTAGAAGTTTTAGTGTGAAATGCAAGTGACCTTTGCCTGTATCCACTGTTAGAGAGAGTCACCAGAGGCTTAGCTTACCACCAAACCAGTCACAAGAGACAAGTGAGAATGTCTGTGCCTCCAGGAAGTTCTCCTGTCTTTGGAGGCAAAAGAGTCAATTTCCAGGAGAGAGAATTTCCTGTGAGCCCTGGAGCAGAAAAAAATTACCAGGCAGAAGAACACATCAGGGTGCAGTTACTTCCATAGTCGAGGGTGCTACTTGCTTGCAGGACGCAGCTCTGGACAATTTTCCAAAACCAGATAAAAGAGAGAGATATCGAACCACCTAAGGCTCTGTCTCTTTGACTCTCCACTCCCACCCATATTCAAAGACAGTCAAAAAATCTGGCTGTGTAGATAAAATACTCATTTTTAACTTGAATATTTCATATTTTTATTTGGATGTTTGACAGCATGTATTTATGTGCTTATGTATGCCCTACATACCACCCCCGAGGGTTCGAGATGGCAACATCACAAAGAGAGCCTTAGGTTATAATTTGCTCTAAAAACCCTCCAACACATGCCTCACAAAAACAGTGTTTGAAGAGGAGTTCTGGGCCTACATAAATATAATACCACTAATTTTGGTAGTAAATGAAATTAATAAACAACGTATTAGGCATAAAATCAAATCCACAAATGTATCTTAAAATGCCAGCATGTACGCAATCATTTTAACCAGATGAGAATACTCCTCATTATGATAAAATTAATCTGCAAACCCATTTGTATTTTTCTTCCTATCTGACACTAACACACAATTTAAAAAGCAAACTTCCTAAAGCTAATGTTATTCCCATACCACTCTGGTCAAATGTGACCAGAGCACAAATTCAGTGGGTCCTTAAATGAAAAAAGAAAGAACATATTAGGGAATTCCCTGGTGGCCCAGTGGTTGAGACTCTGCTTTCTGTGCCAGGGCCCAGGTTCAATCCCTGGCAGGGGACCTGAGATCTCCTAAGCCGGTAGTGCATAATGCGGCCAAAAAGAAAAAAGAACCCACATTATATCACACCAGGATGAGGGCTTCATTTCTTCACATCACTCACATAATACAGCCAATAAAGGAACTCATCAAATAATAAATAGTGACCACAAGAGTGATAGCCACCATCTCTAGCTGAGAGTTACATTTTGCTTTAAATACACAAAATATACTGGTGCTGAATGAAAGCCTGCCCCTAATTTGGGTTGGGTACTTCGCATCACTAGACCTTCATGGTCATCATTATATTTTATTAATAACAAATTAAAAATAAGGAAAAGGGTTAGTTTATAAATGGTACAAACATTCAATTCTGGCCTATAGAAGTCCAGTAGCACTCAGCAAAGAATGCGTTTTTTCAGGCCAGTAGACAGAAACATTCCCCCGAGTGTGAAACTGCGCCCATGGCTGCCTCACCAAGATCCCATCAGGCTTCATCCAGGCTCACATATTTGTAGCTGTCTTCAGAGCGCACATCACTCTACACGCCAGACACAAGATGACCTCCTTGGGCTTCACATAAGTCCATGAGAAAGGTGTGTGTTAGTGTGCTTGCCTTACAGTAGAAGGAACAGGAGCTCAGAGACCTCAGACTGCAAGTAGGACAACAGGGTCCTGTCTGCTGGGTCCCAAAGGCCCTGCCTAGCAGCTCCACACTGTCTACCCTGCCCCCAGACTCTTGTTGGTAATGTTATTGTTTAGTCATTAAGCTGTGTCCCACTCTTTTGTGACCCCATAGACTGTAGCCTGCCAGGCACCTCTGTCCATGGGATCTCCCAGGCAAGAACACTGGAGTGGGTGGCCATTTCCTTCTCCACAGGATCTTCTCAACCCGGGGGTTGAATTCATGTCCCCTGCATCGGCAGGAGGATTCTTTACCACCATGCCTCAAGGAAGCCCATTCCCACAGTCTTACCTCATGTTTAATTCTTACTGTTACTTCACGTGGCTTCTCATCCCCAATACCAAGAGTATGAGTGAAATGAAGCTCATGGTCAGATTTCTATCATTTTCTTTATTTGTCTGTGAGTAAAATCAAAACACTAAAATTATGGGCTTGGGGACTTTTCTGGTGGCCCAGTGGTTAAGACTTAGCCTTCCAAGGCAGGGGGTGTGGGTTTGATCCCTGGCTGGGGAGTAAAGATCTCACATGCCTCATGGCCAAAAAACCAAAACATGAAACAGAAGCAATATTGTAGCAAATTCAATAAAGACTTTAAAAATGGTCCACATTAAAAAAAATCCTTCTAAGAAATTAAAAAGATAAAACAATAAAATAAAATTATGGGCTTACAGTTCAAGGCCCTGGCATATAGACCTTGGCGTATGGCCACACCTGAAGGTCAATCTAGTCATCGACAGAGGAGGATAATCCGATGACCATCATGCTGACTGTTGGTGACCAAAGTATAAACTTCTTTCACTCACAGCATTGGTCTCAGTTTGCTGCCCAGAGAGACTGCCAGTTAATTGAGAACAAGGACAAAACCTTACACAGTAGTTCTCCTCATGGAGGTTAAAACATGCAGCATAGTCCTATGCTTTGATATAGTGAGTGTATATTTTTATGTGATGTGGTCAGTAAATATAACTTGCTTGCATCAAGATGGTGAGGTCAGGTTCCCAGCCTGCCTCTCCACCCCGTGCCGCTCCAGCCCTCAAGAAATGCTGAGCAGATGACAACAGATATAAGCCTCACGGGTACTTGAACTTAACCTCCATGACACTTTAGAAGCTCACAGTGATAACCAAAAACCCAGCCTTTTTAATAACCACAAAGAAAAGCTCAGTGCTAAACCACCTCCTAATCTTACTGTTGTCTCTCTAAATTCCTCCGTATTAATCTAGTCAATCATTCAGCAAAACCTTAAGGATCTAATTCGGAGCAGGAAGAAAGAGAGATGAAAGATGACTGTGCCCACCTTCAGGGATCACACCATCCAGTGGAGAAAAGATGAGAAAAACATCCACTGCAATCCAGTGAGGTTTGGGCAGGTGACTTGGGGCCACTGTGAGGGGGTACCTTCCTGAAAAAGTCAGTGTGGACCCTCCCCAGCCCTCTACCTGGTCAAGCTGTCAGTCCAAGCATCCTTCTCCTCTCTCTCCATCCTGCATGTTCTTAGCAAAACCAAGGGGAACGGGGCCCCCACACTTAGAGCATCTGCAACCCCATCTGTCCCATCACCCTTAGCTCTTGGCTCAGCCCTGTCAATGACAGAGGAGTCTAGCCACCAGACAAAAATCCCTGAACATCTCACATCCTGCAAATGTGTTTATCACAGTGCATACTCTCTTCCTGGGTGCACGCATGGAGCTTTGGGCTGGCACTCTCTCCTGCCTCCTCAGGGTGCTGGTTGCCTTAACAACACCTCATCCAGTTGCCCCAGCCAGAAACCAACCCATCAAGATCCTCACTTGCACAGCCTCCCATTGAATCAATTATAGTGTTTGGCTACATCAGTCTCTTTCAAAAGATTTCTCCTTAATTACCTCTCAAAAGTGCCCCATCATCTCCAAAGCAGTAGTGAGGTGAGCAGTGCAAGTCGGGTCACGTGACTCCTGTTGCTTTTCCAGGGGCATTCAAGGCCTTTCATCATTTCACTACTGCTTACTTCCCAGGATTCAAGTATTTCAAGGTGGACCACTTTCATTCAAGCCTTTTTGATCATGTGATCCAGTCTTCTTTCTCACCAAATTCTAAGTTCCAGAAACCTGGAAGCTACTTATGCTTCCTTGGAAATGCCATGCTTTTTCACATCCTTGAGGCTTTCTTAAAGTTTGCATCTGAATTACCCTGGACCCCTTCTTTTCCTTCACTGTCATGTCCCCATGGTCACTCTGTCTAGCTACTTTTATCTCTTCAATGGCTGTTTAACATGGCATTTCTATATCCGACTAAGTCTTGTTTGCCAGCAAAATTTCCCTTCAGGGAAAATTGCTCCTGCTCCTCCAGGAACTCTTCCCTGGGACCTTCCTCCAAAGGCTGCCTCAGGTGCTTCTTCCCATCCTTGTTTCACCAGGGATAAGCCAACCTGGTTTTCTGGCTTGTACGTGGGTGATGGGCCCCTTGGGGTTAAGGGCGACCTTGCTTTTCTGTAATCTCAGTGCCTACTATGATGGCCAGGACATAGCCAATATTCAAATTGTTGCAGAATGCATGAGTATGGTAGAATTAGGAGAAAAAATTAGAATGAAATGGGAGATTTGGTCCTTCTTTCTATCCATGGCTGTCTAAGCTTTGGGTTCTTAATGTCTGTTCTCATGTAAAAAGTATAAACGGCCAATATTTGCCCTCGTTTCAACCAACCCCTCCCTGACCATTGAAATACAACTCAACTCAAAGATACAAATCGGGGGAGGGAGACAAATTGTAGATGGTGGAGAGAAATTGACACGGTTTCATGGTTTCGTTATGAGAAGGCCAGTTTACATAGCTAAGACACGCACTCCCCTGGTGGGCCAGTGGCTAGGATGCCTCACTCCCAGTGCTGGGGACCCGTGTTCTATCCCTAGTTAGGGAGATGGATCCCATATGCTGCAATTCAGAGTCCACATGGCACAGGGAAGATTGGGGATCCTAGAGTGCCAGAACTAAGACCTGGCACACCAAATAAATAAATAAATACATAGATTCCTTCTTTCTCTCATCTTCGATCAGCAAGCCCACCCTTTGAAGTTGAGGGTAAGAGGTGAGCCGGGGGCTGCTATGAACGAGGGGGCCGGGCGCTGATGTTTGCTATCCTTGCTTTCCATTCAAGGAACGCAGACTTTTTTCCAAGCATTTGTCTTTCTCTGTGGATTTTTCTTTGAGAATCTTGAAAGCTGCTGTTAAACTGTGGGAACATGTAGATCACCCTGTACAAATATGTGCCACTTCCTTCCTGACATTTTCTCCCCCTTCTAAAGAATAGCAGGGTTTTTCACTGGTGTTTTTGAACATGATCAAAAGGACTACCTTGCAGCACCGTTGATGGAGGCCTCCCAGCCGAAAGCTTGTAGTAACCACCATTCTTGCAAGCCATATCCTGCCATTGATTTTTACATAGAACTCCCCATTGATTGCAATAGGGAGTTTTTCCCCTAGATCGATGGCAGGATATAGCTAGTGACATTAAGCATAGATAAAGGATCCTGGCATTAACTGTCAACAGAAGGAAAATTTAGATGTAAACTCATTTAACAAAAATTGACTTTCAAAGGGTCATCAGAAAAGGAGGCATTTCAAAATGCCTCCCCTCCACTCCTTAATTTCAATGTAAATAAGATTTCTTATTCTCAAATCATGATTTCCTTAGAAATGTCTTCTTGCTTTTTATGTTTATCAAAATCCAATCTTCACTGGTACTTCCAATAGCTTTAAAGATTTTTATTTAAAGAAATGAGGATTTTGCCCTCAAATAACAATATCTAGAGGGGAAGAGAGATGGGTGCAGGTAGAACTCTAGTACAAAATGGGAGGGAAAAAGAAAGCAAACAAAGAAGGAGAGGGTGTTTCAGACTCTGGAGTGTTAAGAAAGATGTGTGTGGAGTATTTATATGGGTTCTCAAGTACTAGAAGGAAAAAATTAAAAGATTTAACCATCCAAATTTTTCATTTTATATGATGCACACATTTATCAATCCTAATAGAACACCAATAGATATACCTATATTCCAAGCCCAAAAAGGGAAATTACCTGTAGGCAGAATGGGAAGGAAAGCTATGACAAACTTAGACAGCATATTAAAAAGCAGAGACATCACTTTGTCAACAAAGGTCCACATATTCAAAAGCTGTGGTTTTTGCAGTAGTCATGTATGAATATGAGAGTTGGACCATAAAGAAGGCTGAGCGCCGAAGGGTTGATGCTTTCAAATTGTGGTGCTGAAGAAGGCTCTCGAGAGTCCCCTGGACTGCAAGGAGATCAAACCAGTCAATCCTAAAGGAAATCAACCCTGAATATTCTTTGGAAGGACTGATGCCGAAGCTGAAGCTCCAATACTTTGGCCACCTGATGCAAAGAGCCAACTCATTGGAAAAGACCCTGATGCTGGGAAAGATTGTGGGCATGAGGAGAAAGGGGCAACAGAGTATGAGATGGTTGGATGGCATCACTGACTGAATGGACATGAGTCTGAGCAAACTCCGGGAGATGGTGGAGAATAGGGGAACCTGGCATGCTGCAGTCCATGAGGTCACAAAGAGCAGGACATGACTTAGCAACTGAACAAGAACAAGAAGAATGGGCTGTTAATAGGGTCACCTTACCTCCCAGGATTTCCAGGAAGTCCCAGTTGCCCTGATGTAATAATTAAGTGATTATTAAGAGTGCCACTTACACTGTCAAGGGTAACTCAGCTAAGCTGATAAGACTCCACGCCCACACTGTTAGCAATGTTGATATCACAATCTTAGTTGTGGGAAGTGGATAAATGAGAATAGAATAGAGGGATGTCGAGAACAATGATGTGCCGGTTGGGAGTTCAGAGCCCGGGGGCCTGAGTGCTGTCGGTGAGGCTGGAGGGTGGGGGCGCTGCTGGCAGTGTTGCCCCCAGCCCACCTGTGGCAGTTGGAGATGGGAACCTTGCTGTGATACTAGATTCTTCTCCATCTTGTCTCTCCTTTTCCTCTTTTTTTCATTTTGCCCATTGTTCTCTCTCCTTTCCCCATTCTCTGCTTTCCCTTGCCTCCTAGAGTCACCAGTTGGTTTGGTTGGTTTAATCACTAAGTCATGTCCGACTCTTGTTACCCCATGGACTGTAGCCTGCCAGGCTCCTCTATCCATAGGATCTTCCGGGCAAGAACACTGGAGTGGGTTCCCATTTCCTTCTCCAGACTCACCAGTTGCTGGATGGCTGTTCCCAACATCACCTGCTCCTCTGGCCAGAATCTCTTGTTGGGAAGCCATCCTTTCTGATCTGCCAGCTGGTCTGTCAACAAACGTGACTCAACAACTGTTTGACGCTGGGCAGTGTACTATGGATCTCATGTGGGAAAAGTCATCAAGAGCTGTGATTGTTTATGGATGTGGATTTTAACATGGGTCCTCCTTGCAGGACTGGCTTCCCCGGTAGCTCAGCGGTAAAGAATCTGCCTGGAATGCAGACACAGGAGATGCAGGAGACACAGGTTCAAACTCTAAGTCAGGAAGATCCCGTGGAGGAGGGCACGACAACCCACTCCAGTATTCTTGCCTGAGAAATCCCATGGCCAGAGGAGACTGGCAGGCTACAGTCCATGAGGTCGCAAAGGGTTGGACAAGACTGAATCGACTGAGTACGCAAGTATGTACCATGCAAAACAGGCATATAAACATGATTTCAAATTTGTAGACAAATTTGTGGTTTCCAGTCTAGCAGATAAAGAGCTTAGAAGTCATCGCCCCATCTTAACAGCAAGTAAAACCTTAACAAACTGAAAGTCAACAACAGTCCTTTGAGCCAGCCTAGAGATGAGGTCCGGAGAAGGCAATGGCACCCCACTCCAGTACTCTTGACTGGAAAATCCCATGGAAGGAGGAGCCTGGTGGGCTGCAGTCCACGGGGTTGCTAAAAGTCAGACATGACTAGGCGACTTCACTTTCACGTTTCACTTTCCTGCATTAGAGAAGGAAATGGCAACCCACTCCAGTGTTCTTGCCTGGAGAGTCCCAGGAATGGGGGAGCCTGGTGGGCTGCCGTCTGTGGGGTTGCATAGAGTCGGACACGACTGAAGCAACTTAGCAGCAGCCGCAGAGGTGAGGTCACAGGACAGACTGCTGCTTCCCAAATTGGAGACACTGAGGCGAATACAGAAAATCATGACTTACTGGAGCAGAAACCCACAAGCCACAACCCTCCTGGGAACCAGTGCCGGGGCAGGGAAACCTCAACTGTCATGGACCGAAACTGAACTGAATTCCTGGAGCCTCAGTGGGGGCAAGTCTAAGAGTTAGAAACTCCAGGGAGGCCCAGTCATGGAGAGGATGAGGGAGGGCGTTCCTAGCCTTGGGTGAGTTTTTGCCTCCTGGAGATCTACCTGGTTCTCATAGGGAAGAGCAGAGCAAACTCTGAGTGCTTCAGTCGGGGAGGGAAAAGCAACCATTGTGAAATATTCCAGACACTCCGTTCAATTAACCAGGGCTGCCCTCAGGAGAGACTAGTTAACCTCAGCCTCACCTGCTGGGGTTTCATCAGATACCGCTGACCAGCAGGGGGAAATACCCAGCTCCAGCCCACTATCCTGTGCCATCTAAGGGACAGACTGTGGGCCAAGAAGCACTTTTGAAGTTCATGGTCCAGAGTCACAGGCTCAGCAAGGCTGAGACCTCTTCCTGGGACCCCAGCACACTCCCCACCAACCACCACCCAACCTCACCATCATGGCCCTAAAGACCTCCTTACAGCAGTGCCTTCTACCCAGCTCAGCATGTCCACTACCAAGAAAAAATTCCGAATTCGCTGATAAATTTGTGAACATAACCATATAAAATTGTCTTGAAGGTTTCATCAGTCTGGACAACTTAAGTTAGAGCCAGGAACTCTGAAACATTTTTCTAATTAGTGGGGGAATCAGGTGAGGTTGATTCATGTATATTTGAAATTGACATTAATCTCATTCAAACATGTTTAATGAATAATCATTAAAATTTGATACAAGTAGACTTCACAAATTATTCCATTTATAACAGGAATTGTGTGGGTAAAATGAAGCACAGTAGAGCTTTGCTCTCTGGACATAACACCATCTGACCGGCAGATTAAAAAGATTCTGTAAGGCTCATGTGTCAAAAAATACTTTTATATTTTTAGGTGCTTTATTTCTTTTTCCACCTGTTCATACATCCACGTAATGAATCTGAGATTTTACACAAAATAAGCTGCTTATGTTTACATCCCGCAAGTGAAATCTTAAATTTGAGGAAATGGCTACAAACCCTGGCAAATTACAGTTTGTACATCTCAGACGTTTGGCTTCCAGAAATTTCAGTTCACAAAGGGAAGTTTATATAGCTCTTGACATTATTTTACAGGAAGCTGAATTGTGTGGCTCTCGCATCCCAGAAGACCTGCCTTCTTTGTCCACTGATTACCCCCTCATTGCACCCAGCAATTCAGAATGGGCTTGGATCTGGATATTCAAATGTGAGTGTGGCATTTGGATTTAGCCTGATTTGTAAACAGCATGATTCCCAAAAACCCATGTGAGTAACAAAAGAAAGAGGACAGGGTGGTGGGAAACTGTAATTAACATGAACCTGAGGATTCGCAAGCTGTCCACTTCTTCCAGGCTGCATGGGAGGCAGCCGCTCCCATGTTGACCTGGATTCCAGAAGAGTTTGCCACATCCATAAAGCACTAATCGTGCAAAAGGTAGGTTAGAGCTGAGAAGATGGATCAAAAAAGATCACCCTCTTTTTAAGGCTTACCCTCCGGGTGAAGAGGGAAGAAAAGATGTGCATGACCCCCAATTTCTTTTGTGACAGATAAAATCACTACACAAGATTAGAAATCCAGAGGGTGGGAATTGCTTCCCTACTAGAAAAACCTTTCTTTTTTTCTCCAAACCACCAGCCTTCCTGCTGGTGTCCTGAGCGGATGGCCGGCTTTCGGCCTCTTGTTTGAGACAGTTCAATTCCTCTCTGCTCTCCAGGGCAGAGATGCTCTTCAACCATACTCAGCTATCCCAGCTTGTTTCTAGCTCAGCAGACAGGGTTTTATTATTATTATTATTATTATTATTATTATTAATTTTTACTGGAATATAATTGCTTTACAAAGTCGTGTTAGTTTCTACTCTATAGCAAAGTGAATTAGGTATCCATAAACGTGTATTCTCTCTTTTTTGGATTTCCTCCCCGTTTAGGTCACCACGGAACATTGAATGGAGTTCCCTGAGCTATACAGTAGGTTTTCATTAGTTATCTATTTTATACATAGTATCAATAGTGTATATATATTGATCACAATCTTCCATTTCCTCCCACCTCCTCCCTTTCCCCCTTGGTTTGTTCTATACATCTGTATCTCTATCTCTGCCTTGCAAATAAAATCATCTATACCATTTTTCTAGATTCCACACATATGCATTTGTAAACAATATTTTTCTCTTTCTTTCTTACTTCACCCTGCAAAAAGTCTCTAGGTCCACCCATGTCTCTACAAGTGAACTAATTGCTTTTATTTTTATGACCGAGTAATATTCCATTGTACATGTGTATGCCATATCTTCTTTATCCATCCCTCTGTCGATGGACATTTAGGTGGCTTCTGTGTCCTGGCTACTGTAGACAGGGGTTCCTAGAGCGTAAATGAAGCAGTTCTACTGTAGTTAAACACCTGGATGCAGAAGAGATTGACGGGGGCTGGGGCTAGGGCGGGTCTGATTTGTATTTCTATAAGGTTGTTTATAGTCAGTCTTAGTTCTTCACTTTTGCATGCATACACACACGCATGCACACACACACTGGAAGTTAGGAAGGGCTCTCTGAAGTTTTGCATCCCGCAGCCGGCTATCTGGGGTTGGCTCGAATGCAGTGTGCAGTGTTTACAGTTGTGAACATCATCAGAGCTGTCCAGAACATCTTCCTGGATTTTCTTCTGAGCACATATTAGGATTGCAATTCCTTGCCCTCCTAGACAAGTATGGGACTGTGATCAGCTCTGGCAAGAAAAGGAATAGGAGTGACACATTCCCTTCCAGGGCAAGCTTGAAAAGCCTGCATATGATTCACGTTCTTCTTCCTCTCTGTTGAGTTGACTGGCAGTTTTTTAGCTGATATTCTTTCAGACTAGATCCCAGAGATGGGACAAGGCACAAAATGGACAAGTGCACAGACAGAAAGTATACCCTGTTTTTTCACACTGCTGAGATTTAGAATTTGCCTGTCACCCCAGTTTAACCTTGAAAATTTCCCAGACTTCTAAGAAATTCTTGTGTTTACACGGCCTGTCTTAGAGCAGAGTCTCAGAGACCAACACTTTCTCTGTATGCTGTCTTTGAACCCCGATGGAAGCCCGTCCTGCCAAGGCCAGCACAGACGCCTGCTGGTTTCCATATCAGCCAAGTGCTTCATGAAACCTCCCCAAAGCTCTTGACATCAGATTCAGGCTGTGCATCTCTTCAAAGAAAAAAGGTTCAATTTAAGAGTCTGGGCCTTTAGTTGTTGAAACGAGCTCTTGGTCTTTATTCCTTTCCTACCTGAACTCACTCACTCATAAAATTCTAACAAAGACAACTAGCCCATTAGACAATAATAAAGACATAGGGCCGCCAATCCATTTTGGGAAATACACACTGAGTCATCCATTTCTCCACCTAACTATCCATCTGCCCCCACTTCCAGGAATTATTTCTGTCGAGAACAGCAGTTATTCATTCTCCAGTCCCCAGTCTTCCTTGGCTCAGCCATCTCTCAACCCATAATAGGGCAATTTGAAACACAAACCAACTCGGGAAGCGGTCTGTCTCTGAGCACGTGTGTTGCTGTCTCGGTCTCCTCCAGGAGCCCCTCTGCTGGGGTTGCCCTGTCAGCAGCCTGTAAGATTAGCCGCTGCTCTAAGATTCTCACCTTCCATCAGCTCACATATAATGACAGACTCTCCGCATGCAGCTCTCGCCAAACTCTAGATTCATTAGCCTGCATTTTAAAAAAATCAATTGATAATATCAGAACCTACTCACTCCCACAGATCTGAAAGGAAAGAAACTTAGGTGGAAAAAAAACAGTGGTGCTGGAATATTCAAATATGGGATTTACATGATAATGGAGGAATAGATTCCATTCTTCACCTGCAAATGATCACAGCTCCCTTGGCACAGCAAAAGCAGATCGTTAGATTAAACCTGGAAGTTCAAAAGATTGATGGACATCTTTTGCTCATTTCCAAAACAAAGGCAGCAAGAGACTCCTGACCATACCCTGGATAACTGGTCTTTCTTTCCAATCTACATAACTGAGCTTTTTATCTCATGTCAAAATCCTCTCCGCTGAGACGATCTGTAAAGTGGATTCAATTATGCCACGTTGTTCTGAAGTCATTTCTGTTTCTGGAAAGTGAGGCCTCTCTTTGGGTTGGGTGCCCCTTCTCTATGCTGCTCCAGTGGCCCTGGCACCCTGCTTGTATGTGCTGTTCACGCTGATAGGAGACTAACACCCTTATCTGACTGCATTCCTTCAGGGAGGGACCACATCTGATTTCATTGCTGCATCCTTGGCAGTGAGCATCATGCCTGGCACAGAGCAGACACTTGATAAATACTGAATGCTGAGGGCTTTCAATGAGGCCACTTTTGAGTATCCCAGACTCTCCTGCTGCCAGGATGGCAGTCAGGGGAGAGCCAGGGTCCCCTTACCAGCTGTCTTCCCAGGAGACTCCAAGGAGCTCTCCTCACCAAGAGGATGCCTCAGTTACCAGGAGCATTGTGGATCTGCTGAGAAATCAGATTCAGCAGAGGGCATGACGTCTGTGATTACCAAATGGGAGTGTATTCCGCTCCCAAGCCGACTGACAGCTTGATTTGGGCTCAGAGGTTACTGAAGAAGGACGTGCCATCTCTTTCCACGTATGATTCATACAACAGGAAAAGCTTAAGAGAAGTGCATTTCTTTTGGCTCAATACCGCACTCTCCCAAAATAAAACACATTTCCACATGAAGTCACAGGTGCCTAATTTTTGCAAATATACAAAGCAGCAACCATCTAGAATACTATAAAATGAATTTATGAAAAATTGTGCAAAATTGAGCACTCTCTCGTGCTCCTTCCAACTCTAAAAATTGTATAACTTTGGAGATTTATTTCACTCGCAGAAGATTTCAGATATGCAGATATTTCTAGTTCAGTGAAAGAGAGATCAGAAAAGAATAACATTATAAATGATACAGAAGGAATTTAATCATGGCCACAGCACACAAAAAAGAGCAGCCGAGACTCCACTTTGAAGCAAATGTCTCAGAAAATCAGGAATGGTGGTTTCATCTTCAGAGGCCAATTTGTCCAAACAGGAAGGACCGGGGCCATGGAGCCATTTCAGAGGGTGGCCGTAGGACAGGCGATCAGAGAAATCAAGTCGTCCTCCTAAAACAGTCTTAAGTAGCTAATCTTTCTTCAAGAATTTAGGACTTGCCTGGTGGCTCTGATGGTAAAGAATCTGCCTGCAATACAGGAGACCCAGGTTCAATTTCTGGGTTGGGAAGATCCCCTGGAGGAGGGCATGGCAACCCACTCTAGTATTCTTGCCTGGAGAATCCCATGGACAGAGGAGCCTGGCAGGCTACAGTCACTGGGGTCACAAACAGTTGGACACCCTTCAAGAATTTCTTTTTGTAGCACTGGTTCTGAAATTGAGGGAGAGGGTAGGGCAGAGACACCATATTAGAATTAACCCAGGAGTCTTTCTGAATTACATGTCCTTTCATCAGTTCAGTTCAGTCACTCAGTCATGTCTGACTCTGCGACCCCATGAACTGCAGCACACCAGGCCTCCCTGTCCATCAGCAACTCCCGGAGTCTACTCAAACTCATGCCCATCGAGTTGGTGACGCCATCCAGCCACCTCATCCTCTGTCATCCCCTTCTCCTCCTGCCCCCAAACAGCTGACTAAAAAAAATGTTTACTTTCAATTAGTAATCAAAGAAAATAAAATAATTAGACTACGGGGAAATATTATCTTCCTTCTCAAAATTTTCAAGGATTGTTGAAAAAAGAATACTTGAAGTATAAATTGATCTATACTATTTTGAACTCCAATTTGGCAATATATCAAGAACTTTGAAACTTTCTTTAACCAAATGATTCCATTTCATGGAGTTTGTTTCAACAAAATAGTTTGAAATATGCACCCTGGTTTAGCTATTCAACTTATCATTACTTGTAATGATGATAATTATATACTCCATATCCCAAATAAATGGAGAAACCTGGAAAAAAATAAAATAAAAATTAAGAAATAAATATGTCCCATGGAGAGGCTGAGAGAGTGGGTGGGGGAGGGGTGATAAGGCAAGAGTGTGTTTGAAAGGTTCCTCAGGTGATTCTCTGCTTCAGAATCATTTCACAGAAAACAGAATAAAAAGAATTTTCCTTCCTTTCCATCTATTTTGTTAACCATTTTTCTTCCAAACTTGGCTTCACTTCTCACATGGCCTAACTTTCTTTCTGCTGG
This sequence comes from Odocoileus virginianus, assembly GCF_023699985.2. Taxonomy (NCBI): domain Eukaryota; kingdom Metazoa; phylum Chordata; class Mammalia; order Artiodactyla; family Cervidae; genus Odocoileus; species Odocoileus virginianus. Next base: position 17,077,680 of record NC_069682.1, on the reverse strand, counting down.
GTAGACTGCTAAGGAAATGACTATAACAATTTATTCAATAAAACTGTCTTAGCCAAGTCTAAAAGGTTCTCTTTTTTTTCTCTCAATTTCAAAAACTCTATTAATTTGTGGTGATAAAAATCTTTCTCATCTTGAGAGTTCAACAAAAAGAATTCGAAAAATACGTGATTGCCAAAAGCTGTGGTAAATTCCCTTTTTTGTTGCTGCACAAGTAAAAATTTACCCCAACCAGACCTCCCATGTTTAGGGACCTTCCTCAAACCCCTTGACTTTTTAAGATTATGAAACATACTCTTGGTCCAAGCCTCTCTGAGTCCACACCCTCCCACTCCAGGAGGAGATGGAACATCTGTTCCTCAGCTCTGTGGGAAAGTATATTAAATTATTGGATGCTTTCCTTTTCAAAATGGTACTGGCTTTTTTCTTTCCTTTTTTTCCCCTAAAGTCTCCAGGGCACAAACAAAATAAAATAATCCCTTCGAAGTTTAAATCAGATAACGGCATCCGCATCGACAAAAATAAGAGTTAATAGCACAAAATCAGGTCTTCTAGACCTGCAGATAATCAAGAGTCAGGATCAGGCATTGCTCTTCTCAGCATCTGAGAAATAAATTTACCTCAGGAGAGTTATGGACTTCCTTGGTGGCTCAGACTATAAAGAATACGCCTGCAATGCAGGAGACCTGGGTTTGATCCCTGATTTGGGACGTTCCCCTGGAGGAGGCATGGCAACCCACTCCAGTATTCTTGCCTGGAGAATCCCATGGACAGTGGAGTCTGGTGAACTACTATCCATGGGGTTGCAAGGGACCCAACTAAGGGACTAACAGTTTTAGGAGACTTGTAGATGCGTGGGTGTGCTGAAAACTGGACAGTGGGGGAGCAGGGGAAGATGATAGAATTCTGCAAATTTGAGAATCCCACAAGATTCAACTTGTGTGTTTCAATCCTGGCAGAATCTATGGAGAATTGTGTAGGTGCATGTGCATGAAAGAGAGAGAAGGGATACATTGGAGGAGGATGGAAACAAAGTATGTAAATTTTCTTCCTGAGAAAACATGACATCTTCTACATCATGTTATGAAAGACTGAAAAAAATGAGAAAAGGGACTTCACTGGAGTCAAGCTTAAAAAAAATATATTAAAAAGTTTGAGTGTGAGCCTGGCATCATTCACATTTAAACACCAACCAAGGGCTAGTGTCACCAGCCTTTGTAAGACTTTGTTGTTGCAGATTTGTAATGTGCCTACAGTCTTCATTTCTAAGTCATGCTTTTCTAAAAAATCAACAAAAACTGCCAAAAAGAAGTTTGCTTTTGTTTTAGCAAGAGCAGAGAGAAATAAAGGAATCACACCCCAGTTTTGATTCAGTTCGTTGGTTATTTTTGAACACTTCTAAGCCTGAGTCCCTGCCTTCATGAAGTGGATGTTTATCAGAGACACACAATCAGACACTGTAGTTCAGCTTGAACTACACTTCAGAGAAGTGTGTCCACACTTGGCTCCCAAACTTCCAGAGTTTCCAGGGGAGCCTTTGAGACTGCTCAAGCCTGGATGTCTCTCTCTGGATCTTTGGAATCAGAATCTCAAGGAGAGGATTGTCTGTTCAAACTTCCCCGGGGGGAAGTGGAAGCAGTGGTCCGACCCTGGGCTCTGGGAGGAGGAAAACGATAAAAGATGTCTAGGAGGCTGCAGGTGAGACAAGCTCATTGGAGGGAGCGCTGAGAACTGGATGGGAGTGCCTGGCTCTTGGGAGCAGCTCAAGCTTAGCTGAGTGATCAAACTGGAGAACTGAAGTGGACAGATCAGAAAGGGCTTTGTGTGTACTGTCAAGCTGGTTGGACTTCACCCCGGGACAGTACAACGGGATGAATGGAAGGTGACAACCTAGCAGGAGCAGCGGAAGTGCTGGGGGCTGCAGGAATAAAGCTGAGAGGTGTCAGGAGCCACTCCAGATCCACATTCCTCCCCACTCCATGATTTAGTGCACTGTTTATCCCTCCACCCTTCCCTTCTGTCTACACTCTACACAATTCACTGTCAGGGAAAAAAGATGAGGTGGAAACATCCACGTTGTTTAGGATGGACTGGTCCAGCTCCCCTTTCTCACATGAACTAATAGAAATGCACACAGCTTCACCCAGAGAGAAAAGACACAGCCCTCCATCCTTTGTCCCAAACCTCTCCAGCCTGCCTGGTATGCCTTCTTGTTCTACCTACTTTAGATGCTCATTTTAGCAGATCTCACTCGAAAATAAATGGTTGGTTTCAGTCTCTCTCTGATGCTGGTGCTCACCCACTATAGGATGACACACATCCTGTCTTCCTGGTCACATGACCATGGCCTCGGAGTGTGGATCTCCTCTCTGGCTTCATTAGAGCGTCTTGATGTGCTAAGCATCTGAGTGCACGCAGCAGGGAGGGGTGGATCTATCCCAGAGGAAAGGCTGAGGTTTGTCTTCAGGTGTATTGATGCAGCTCAACCAGCAAAACCAGAAAACGGGGACAGACATTGGTGGGAAGATTTAAAGAAAACATCTTGTGGTAACAGGTCAAGAGGTGGATCTTTGAAAACCACACATTTCTCTTCTGTTTAAGTAAATACACTTGTACTAATAAGAAGTGAGGTTTCCCTACATAGAGGAAGTGAAAGATAAGTGGGAGGAAAAGAACCCCTAGATAACAGAGGTTTTTTATCTTTGGCAGTAGTCACATAGAAAACAAACTGTATTGGGGAGGATTTAAAGTCTTCACATACTGCTATATTTTAAATGGCTAATCAACAAGGACCTACTGTATATCATAGGGAACTTTGCTCAATGTTGGGTGGCAGCCTGGATGGGAGAGGGACTTTGGGGGAGAAATGGATACATGTATATGTATGGCTAGTCCCTTTGCTATTCACTGAAACTATCACAACTTTGTTTGCTAGTATGCAATACTCTAACACAGAATAAAATGTTTTGTTGAAAAATAAAAGCAGCCCTCCTTCATCAAGAAGGTTTGTAAACAGTGCTGTTGTTGAAAGCATCAACCCTTGTGGAGAATCCCAGTTTAACATAACTGCAGACATTTTCTAACAGGCCACTACCTTCCCCTCACAGCTGCCGGTGGCTGGGTTTTGATGTTCTCAACTTTACCATGCCTTCATACGTTGCTGTGGGGAAAACAAGGGGCCAAGATGAAGAGGATTTATCAAAGAATGACTGACCCAAAACTTTGTCTTCTATGCTGTCTGACCCAAACAAACAATTTGAACCCTTATTCAAAAGAAAACTCAGAAATCTCCATCTCCCCTACTCAGAAAATTTTTCTCTTAAAGCTCTGTTAGTACATTGGAAAGAATATTCAGAGGTTGAAACTAATAAAAGCCATTATGAAGATCTAGAAATTAATTTGGGTGAAAGGAAGCTTTAACCAACACATGATTTTATGGCATAGGGAGAAGTGTCTTTGCATTAGATTCTTGTTTGGTAAAAAAAAAAAAACCTAATTGTGAATTGAGTTACTATTCAAATGCTATGTTTTAATTCACTTGTTGAATGAAGCCAAGATCCAGATTAAAAGAAAAGCAATTTAAAATACAAATCTAAAAGATGAGCTCATAAGTGAACTCTTAAAAAAAAAAGAGAGAGAAAAATCTTTCACAACAGAAGCATCCCAGTTTTGAGCTATTCTCTCTTCCCAGGAGAAGAAAAGAGAAATGAAGTAATAAGCAGAAACATAAAGACACAGGGGGAGAAGGAAGCCAGAATATTCTGTTTTCCATGAGCAGGTAACTTGTCTGTGTCTCACACCCCATGAGTACATGCCTGCTAAGTCACTCCAGTCGTGACCGACTCTTCGCGACTCTATGGGCTGTAGCCCACCAGGATCCTCCGTCCATGCGATTCTTCAGCAAGAATACTAGAGTGGGTTGCCATTCCCTCCGAGGGATGCTCCCAGCCCAGGGATTGAACCCACATCTCCTATGGCTCCAGCATTACAGGCGAATTCTTATTGAGCCACCACCTGAACCCAAATGCTGAATGTATAAGTAAGACAGAATAATAACCCTTTTAGCGGGCGTTTGACATAGTCTAATAAAACTTTTGACTGTAGTTTCAGAAACATCTGTCTCCTGCATCCATCTTTTGTCTTTGGTCTGCCTTAGACTACAGTCTTGGGTGGAACTAATAGCTTAATTCTGCAAGCTCATGCCTCCAGGAGAAGGAGGTGAGAACACAGAAATATTAGGTCACCATCAGAGAAACGACTTGAAAGCCAGCAGCTGACAGCATTTAGTTTCATCGACTTAACACGGACTATGTAGCTTTTAAAAGTGAATTATGAAAGCAGTCAGGGGCTTGCTTAAGGCAAATGTTGGCAGGTATCACAATCAGACTGCTTGTGGCTACTTCTTAAGCTTCCAGCGGACAGGAGTTTGTGGTCAAGATGGCACAGAGGAGTCTTCAGGATCTGGAGTTCAGCTTTTCTTAGTCTGATGCCAGGCCCAAGAGGGGCATGAAAACCGATTTTTATAGAGTCCAAGGCTCTGACAGTATATAAAGTTTTATAATCTGATTTCTACAACACGATCCTTGCGGTGTAAATTCTCATCCTGCTGAGAAGGCAGAATGGAAGACACGGGTTGTGAGGGGCAAGTCTAGACCTGCTCAAAGCCCAGGGGTTAAAAAGTTGATACCGGTAATTACTTAGGCGGTAAGCCTGAAAAATTCAATATCAAAATCAGGGTTGGTTCGACAGAGATAACCCTGGGCGCTAGGAGGGTGGACAGAGAGACGGGCGTGTGGCAACTGCCTGGCCTCCAACACTTTGGAGCTGTGCGATATTGCTAAGTTTTCTTATGAAATCAAAGGCAAGGCAAATTTCTTCGTGCAGCCCCTTCATGCTGTCCTGACAGCAAACATTATGCTATATCAAGGCAACTGTCTTCCTTTTAAACTTACAAAACAGATTAAGTACATGCAACTGAAATTTAAAAATTTAGCCTCACTAATGACCATCCCCCCCAAAAAAGATCTGTGATATAAGCAAGTAAACAAGGTATCAATTCTGACCCTGCATAGTGATCAAGCCCCCTTTAGATGTGTATGCTGATATAAATAAATCAGGTAATCATTCTGACTCTGCACTTAGGACATGCTCAGCATTAGCACTCTGCTTTTCACTTATTGTACTCATAATTATTCAAAATCATCCACTGAGGCATAGAATGATTGCTATGGCAATTTCATGGTCCTGACTTCAAAGAAGTCACATTATTTTCTGAGATTCACCCAACAGTCTGTATGACAAAATCGGAGAAGTGCTTATTTCTAGCTCTCTGCTTGGCAGGTGACCCAGATGAGTGATGGTGTGACACAGGCAAACATTTTGTTTTGGGTCCTGGGACCTGGTTTTGGGCCCCAGCTCCAGCCCCTCCTGGCCCAGTGGTGTCAGACGAATCTTCAGTGAGGTGTCCTTCTGACTTGCTTTATTTTTGTTTCCTTTAAAACCATAGAGCACTGACATATATACACTACCATGTGTTAAATAGCTAGTGGGGAGCTGCTTCATAGCATAGGGATCTCAGCTGGGTGCTCTGTGATGATCTAGAGAGGTGGGATGGGGTAGGGTGAGAGGGAGGTTCAAGAGGAAAGGGATATGCATACACTTAGAGCTGATTCGCGTTATTATACACAGAAATCAGCACAATATTATAAAGCAGTTATCCTCCAATTTAAAAAGAGAGAGAAAATATGGGGGGAAAGAGAAGAAGGGGGAGCCATATTCCCATTGTTTCCCTCCTTTCTGAAATTCTTCAGCCTTGCCATTAAGCATTTTTACTATGCTCACTAGAATCATGCTTTTATGAAACATTGATATGCTAAAGAATACAATTTCAAGCTACCTAACCATTGCATAAATACAGCCTGGAAGGAGATACCATTGTGACTCACATAAAGTTAATGAAAAAGAACGACTAATGCATAGCAGAGTGTTAGATGGTCTGTTTCTATGAAATCAATATTCGTGCATAATTTACAGAGTAAAATGTACTACAAAGTTTATCACGGATAACTAGAGCCATTCCCTTCCCCACACCTCTTTCCACCAACGTCCTGCTGCCCAGCGGCAAGAGCTTCAGCTTTTTAGCTGATTCTTTCAATGTTTGCTTTCATGTTGCTAAATATTGTAATTAAATTCAGACCAGATATATCAATTCTGTTGAAATAGGGGAGGATTTAACTCTCTTATACCAATAAATACACACACACACACACACACACACACACACATACACACACACAGAGGTCTCTGTTACCCATTATCCTCCCGTAACATTATATAACAAATTTGTTACCCTGTGCAATTATTGTTTCCAGCTGAATCACAGAGTGAACTGTGACAACATTTCCTTCTTCACATAATTTTTTTTTCAGTTCACAATTGCCTCAGTTCGGTTGGATGATTTGATTGGTTTTATATGCCCCATCACTCAATCATTCTTTGATAGAGATGAGGCCTCCTAATATGCCCACATGCATCATAAATCCTGACCCTTTTTTTGATTCATGTTTCTGGAGACTTCTGTCTCTTGCTCTAATCTGTTCTGTTTCCAGTGAATGACTGCAGTTCTATGCCTTCTCTTCACCATCAACCCAGGAACATTTTTTTTCCCTCTCTTTCGTACCAAATCCAGTTTCCTGGTCTCCTATCTTTCTCTTTACTCCTTTGTCTTCCTAGAGCAATGTTCTAGTGGCTTCCATAGACAAGACCTAGGGATGCTCACTATTTTGAGATTTTAATATGCCTTTGAAAAATCTTCACTTTCATTTGCTAATTTGATTTGCTCAAGAATGTCAGGTGGGAAACCAATTTTAAGGGCATTGTAATACTGTTTTTCCAGCTTCCACTGTTGTTACCAAATCTGGTACAATTCTAAAACTCAATCCTTTGTGTATGTGTGTGTGTGCCTGTGTGTGTGTATGTGTGTGTTTGGTTTGTATTTTTTTAATCTGTAGAAGCCTCTCAGGTTTTTTCTTTATTTTTGTTGCTCTGGAATTTCATATTAATGGGTCTTGGGTACTTTTCTTTGTATTTTTCTGTTTTTAGTATTTTGGAATCAGTGTAGAAACTCAGGTCCTTCAGTTTTGACATTTTTTCTTGGATTATATCTTTGATAATTTTCTCCCTTCTTTTTTCTCTGTTTATCTTTCTGGAATTCCCATTAATTAGATGTTTTACTTACTGGATTGTAAGTAAAATACTTACGTATTACTTACTGTACTTTTCTTCTTTTTCTCCTTTGATGAGGATAAAAGTCATCTTCGTTCTTCTACCTTTTGAACAATTTTTAATTTTTCCCCTCTCTATTAAATATTTTTAAACTATTATTAATTTCTAAAAGCTCTTTCTAGTTTTCCCATTGCATATTGTTCTTATTGAACTATATGTGTTCAGTCCACCTTGATGTTGAATAAAGACAATTTTACTATTGTCATTATTATCAATGATAAGAAGGTTATCCATTAATATTTCTATTAATAACCATTGCCCATATCCTCTGGCTACTGTGAATAAGAGGTAGTTTAGAAAAGAAATGCTGTTGGTGAGAACTCAGAACCTGGACTATTTCACGTGTTTTCTGCCTGACTGACTGACTCTTTCTTCTCCCTCCCAACTTGATTGCACCTCTTCATTGGCTTTCCCCAAACCTGGGCTCCTTTCTTCCAGTCCCTTTCTAATCGGCCCCTGACTACACCATGACCTCGCTGTGAACCCTCTGGCTCCTGGCAAGTCTTTCTCTCACAAACCCATCTTCATGTTTCCACATTTCCTTCACCTCTTCCTGGTTCCAATTGCCCTGGTTGGCTTTCTCCTTGTCAGGTCATCAGCAGGATCTCGATAATTTGGCTCACAGATCACTGACCCGGCAAGACATAATTGAACTTCAAATTAAGTCCTTTAATTGTGGCATGTGGCCCTGAGCTCCTCAGAGAAAAGGCTTCGTGTGGAGCGGAAAATAATCAAGGAAATAAGAGCAAACAACGGCTTCTCAGAACACATCCCACAACTCCACACACAAGCAGTGAAGGGAAGCTGCGTATATCCAAGTCAGAGGGGTGTATCCTCTGACCTGAGCTCTTAGAGAAAACACAGGGAGGAGGCTGCTCCGAGGTCTGCGAAGACCTCACCTCTGCCCCGGATGACACAGATAGAGAAATATTGGGGTATTTTTCCCCCTTTCTTAACCTGGAGTTGTTCACGGAGACAAGCCAAGATCCTTTCTTTGCCTGGAATATGAATTATTGGCGACCCTTCCCCATGGCCTTTCAATACAGCTACTCAGATTTCTGAAGAAAGTGTCCATTTCCATTCCTGGGTCTTTCCGTCTTTCTCCCTAAGTACCGCATCATCTTCCTGCAGAGAATTGGAATTGTGGTTGCAAATGAGATCTCTGCTCTTTTGAATATTTCTCATGTCCTTGGGATTCTCCAGCTTACTTATTTATGTATATACAACAGAGACGGGAGTGCCCCAAAAAAGACCTTTATGCACTGAAACTTCTTGGTTTTTGCAAGAGCTTTCAACTCTGGAGTGAAAGGGCAGAGGGGAAAAAATGTGAGGAAATATCAAAGGCACAGCAGCAAAACTAACAGCACCTGCAGGTAACATGAAGGGTAATTGTTTGGCAACTTTCTACTTGAGATCACAGTGCAGAGCAACCTAGGAAAAGATACACAGTGAATCTTGCAAGCATGTGAGTATGGTTTAATAACAATACTGTTGTCTGGCTGAAACCTCCTGAATTGTTAACTTGTTAATACAAAGAAATGCTGGCAATACTTCAAGTTAGACACCCCTGGTTGAGTTAACTGTCCACTTCCACCCTCGCTCAGTAAACCTCCCAGTGAGTTCAGGAGGTTTGCCAGTCCCACAAAATATTTTGGTTTAGAATAGAAGATTGTTTATCTTGGCTGATAAAATTTCACATGTCATCTCCGAACTTTTCTTGGGTTGAAAAATACTGAATTCACAGAAGAGATAAGAAACCTCATCCTTCAGAATAAAATAAAGAAAATACGTTTTGATTCATCGAATACTTCACAGGAAGATTAAGTCATGCATGTTCTTTAAATGTTCCCCCACCCTCTGTTGCCTCCCCAGACCATACTCCCTGCAGACAGACATTAGTAAGGCTGAAAAGGGGGACTTTATACCAGCCTCAGACCATTCAGGATACACTCCCTGGCTTTTTATAATAAAGCCCAAATTTTAAAATTTTGCCCAATCACAACAGTAGGTAATTAGTTTTCACCATCAATATCCAATTGTGAATAAAGTAGTAAAAATAACAGTGTAATTTATCCCAGAAGTGACTTTCAAATAATTCTTTCATTGACATTTTTTTCCTGGTAAATATGGGATCTTTGTAATTTCCGTAGGAAAATTGAAGTAATTTGTGTAAAACAAAGTTTGGGTGCTTTTTAATCAATTGAGAGAACCATAGCCAGTGGAACAAAATGGAAGACAAAAGTGATAATTTGGGGGGAGGGGAAGTATTTCACTAACCAGACCTTAAAAATACCAATATGGCTAAAGTTTCTTTATCTTCCCCAAAGCAGGGACTTGAAGATTAATATTGTAAAGCCTGCCCTGTGAAAGCAAGGATGCAGCTGCTGGCCTGTTTTTCTTGGCAGGCACTGGGATCCTTTGTGGGTACTGAATAAATCCAACATTTGGGGCTGAGCAACTCTAGAACGAGGCTGCTGGATAGTTCTCCTGAGAGTTCAAACCCTCGAGTGAAAAGATATGTATAAAACTCACTTCTCGTTGGGATGCCAGGAAACACGGACACTTAACCAGGTGTGAAAACATGGCTGAGCTTCTGTAAGCGTGGAGTCGGATGTCACCGGTCTCAGGAGGTGATGGGAAATGTGCCTTCTCATGCTGCAGACTCTTGGTGAAAAAAACCCCTCAGCTCCCCAACCTGCACCAAGAAGTGACCATCTATGCTTTGTGGACCATCTCTACTTTGCAGTTTCCTTGAGGCTTTCAATTATGAAAACATTCCTTTTCTCTTTTGACTATTTTCAAGTTTGGTCCAGGTCAGTAAGCACCTGAAGTTTTTCTCTTTTTTTTTTTTTTTGGACAACAGATAACAAGTTTCATCAACTTCCTGATGAGAGAAAATGCTTTTGGAGTCTCAGCACTGGAGCCTTTGGCATTTTCCTATGCTAGCTAAGGCTAGATAATATCTGAGATCAAATGCACTTGATGAGATTTGAAGTTCCCCGAAGCTTACTCCATTTTTTTTTTTAAAAGAGAACTTAGTCCAATTACACTCATATAAAAGTGGATCACTTGGTTTCCTCACCAGAAAGATACCATTTTTAAATAAGTTTTTTTTGGAGCCAGTATCTAAATATATCAAGAAATTTTTATAGCAAATAAGTTGCCCCCGGGACGCTAAGAAGCCCAGGAAGAGAATGCTGCCACTTGGAAGACAGCTGAAAAACACAATCTTAACATCTATAGAAGTTACTGAAGTATTTCATTTAAGGAGGGCTGAGAGAAATTGAAAAAATAATTTTATAGAAATAAACAATCCCTAAGGAAATCCTGCTGGCTCTCTCACAAGAACAGCAACTGTGACTTTCCTTTGGCCAGTTTACTAAGTTCAAGTTACTATTCAAAAACAAAAGAAGACATTCGCCATTTACTTTTACCTTTTGTTGCTAGGATTAAATCCATAATTCCTGGATATTTTTCTTGATTGGTGTAAATCATTGGATGACCAAGACACTCTGTACCTATCCTCACGCAGCTCACTTACAGAAGACGATCACTGTTCCTGATGACCGGAGCATCTTTCAGAGCATCTGAATCAGTCCCTTCAAGATGTATTTTACCTCATTACTCATGATTAACTGATAGGTGGAAACACACACACTGCAATTACACTCCTCGTTAAAGAGCCGAGAGTCTCCTTTTTCTAGATGTGGGCTCTAAGCCCCTGGATGGAACTGGAAGGGAAGATCTGACTCATCCCATTAGGAGGGAGACTTGTCTCAGTCAACATAACCACAAAGCTCATCTGCCCAGAAGACATCTATCCAGTGGTACCTGACTTGTGCGGTCCCTGTCTGGCTCTCCCTTTTCACTTCTACTTAAAGTCTCCTAGACACAGCTTCCTTCTGATTCTGCCTCCTCTGGCTCACCCCAACCCCCTCCTTCCCTGCCAAGCCCCAAGGTCTGCTCTGCACATGAGGCTCTCGGCAGTGTACCAGGCAATGGTTGCCTCATCCCCGCTTCATAATGACAGAGAAAGCACGTTGCCATGGTGTCGTGGGTAATCATGACAAAGCGAACACCATCTCTGTGACCCAGTGGAGGAAGCTAAAGGATGATACCTGTCCTGGTCGAAATCAGCCTGTGGAGAGAGATGGGAGGGAAATGAGAAGTGAAGTTTGTATTTTAGACAAAGCTAGGGCACATTGGCTTGAAAACAATACCATGTTACTAGATCTCCAGCAAATAATAATGTTTCAAATAGATTCAGCTTATTCCATATGCTGGATTACAAGAAAGTTGAGAAGAGCTGTACAAAGAGGCAAGCCTTGAGCAAGATTTTGAAGAAAAGGCAGAATAAGGACTCATCATGCAGAAGCACCTGACTTGTGTGGTCCCTTGTCTTCTTACAAGAAGAAATAGTAGCAGCAAAGGCGGGAAGGCAACAGGGGATGGGGGAGGTGAGACGCTGGGAAGGCAGCTAGAAGGTCTCTAGTTGGCTGGTCTGATTTCCATATGGAAGTAGGTAGATTTTTCTGCAGACAAAGGGGAGCCCCTGATGGCTTCTGAGCAAAGGATTGTCATAATCAGAGCAGTATTCTCAAGGAAGATGAATCTGACCATGCAAGTGTGTTGGAGACAGAAGAGAAAAGCAGACAGTACCTGGTAGGCTGGGGCACTCATCTTCAAGGGAGGTGAAGGTCTGAGTCACTGGTGAAAGTGGGGCTGGAAGTAGGGGACAGAGGATGCACCAAAGACTTGGATCTGAGTTGGACCTGAGGAGTGAGAAAGGAACTGCAGTTACTCTGAGGTTCACAGCCCAAGTGACCAGGAAGGCTGTGTCACCAAAGAGGGATCCAAGGAACCTATTCTGGATGTTTCAGTGAGGGGACAGCCAGATGTCCAAGTCTGACCTTAAAGACACAGGCCTGCAGGAGAGAAATGAGCTAAGAGCCAGAAATGGGGATGGGTGTGTGGTGTGGGGGGAAGGGATGGGGTCTGCATAATGTAAGAAATCCCAGGGTGACTGGCAAGGTGCTACTCACCTCCTAAGTATCAGTTTCTAAAATGAATGAGAAAGGGAGAAAAATATGAATATATATTCATTAGCTGCCCCCCACCCTACTTACAGCAAAAATGGAATCAATGAAATTCAGATACAGATAAAGGCTGGAAAGTACAAAAGATCCAAGGAAGCAAGTGCTCTGAAAAAACTTAGTTAAATTGAAACCATTCCTGCCATCTAGAAATTACTTAATAAAATAGGCATATCATGATGTAATTATATCACAGAGCATAACTTGCACTAATGAATAATAACAACCACTCACAAAATCCAAGAATATTTCTTAAAGTACCAAGAGTACTGCTCTGTTCAATAAATCACATAATCAAATAGACCTATGGCATTCTTCTAAAACAGTAGGTATTTCTAGGTTTGAGAATCTGAGCATCCTGCTTGCCAGAAGTGGCTTATTACATGGGATGTCCAATCTTTGGAATATCTCACTGAGAACAATGTTTCAGGTCATCAACTGTTGTAAATAATTTGCTTTGTTTGTTTATTCTCTCTTGAAACTAGCAACATGTTATAGCAGTGAAGTTATAGACAATAGTTATTCCTTTAAACAATTGTTTTCTCATTTCTTGAGAAGTTGGTTGTTAGCGGAAAATCTGAATGCACTTATCCAAAAAATTGTCAGGGGCAGAGAAGAAATGGGGACATGTAATAATATTAACAATTTGTATTTCCACAGCATCCTCGCTTGAAAGAGTTGAGGATGATTTTAGAGCTATTTTGTAACACCAGTGTAGATGGAAAATGTGATGGTCTTCATGCTAGTGATTTTTGAACTTGGTCAATAAAATTTTCTGCATTGTGTGTGTGATCAGTCACTGAGTCATGTTCAACTCTTTGAGACCCCATGGACTGTAGCCTGTCAGGCTTCTCTGTCCTTGGGATGTCCCAGGCAAGAATACTGGAGTGGGTTGCCATTTTCTCCTCCAGGGGATCCTCTCAACCCAGGGATCGAACCCACATCTCCAGCATTACCTGCATTGCAGGCGGATTTTTTACCACTGAGACATCGGGCAGGGCTTTCTGTACTCCACCAATAGAGTGTTATTAAGATGTCAATTCTTAGATCTGAGTCCTCTTTGAATCAAAGGTCAGTCCTTTCTAAACCTTCACGGTGAATATCTCATCTGAAATGACTTGCACAAAATTTCCCCTAGCTGCAGGACTAAGAAGAATTAATAATTGGAAGAATCATAGCCTTTCATTTTGAAAGAAAATAACTTTGCTACAGGAGTGATAGTGGGGGATAGAGGTAGAAAGGAGGGCCTTTGCTGGGAGATGGGAGTTGTATAGGGAAGCCACCATATGCAAAACTTAACTTCTATCAATATGTAAATAAATAAATAGACAGATGGACATTCCAACTCTGTTAGTGAAGTCCAGGAATGTCTGTCTCCACATTTTCTCAACCCAGCTGCCAAAGATAAGGTAAAATGTATTCCAGCTATTGGAATTCATAAATAATTTGTACAAAGTCCAGGCATCTTTCAAATTTCACATCCTTTTGTGTGGTTCTCAAACAAGTTGGCAGCTAAGGGATCTAAAATTGCTCTCAGCCACCATCCTTCCCCCACTGCCACGAACCCTCAAAGGAGGAGAGGATGAAGTCCTCACGATTCTGCCTTCCTAGCCCATCAGGTGGTTTTCCTGAGGACAGAGGGGAGCAGAGGAATGATCTTTTCCAGTTATGAGAGAATTAGCAAAGGTGAAGCCCAGCCCAGACACCCTTGCACCGAGTCCACAGACACTCATGGAGAGCCAGTCTCGTGAGGGATTCCAACTCCTGCCCTTGGGGCTTCCCAGGTGGCGTTAGTGGTAAAGAACCCGCCTGCCAATGCATGAGACTTAGGAGATGAGGGTTTGATCCCTGGGTCGGGAAGATCCCCCGGAGGACAGCATGGCAATCCACTCCAGGACTCTTGCCTGGAGAATCCCATGAACAAAGGAGCTTGACAGGCTACAGTCCATGGGGTAGCAAAGAGTCGGACACGACTGAAGTGACTGAGCATGCATGTGGGCATGCACTTGCCCTTAAAAAATGTATCAACGGGGAAACTATGAAGCTCCCCACTTGCTGTCACTGTTGGAGATGGCTGGGCCCGGGGACCCTTCCTCTAGGGCCCCCTTGGGCGGTGTGTATCCCTCCCACCACCGCCTCTTCTCAGCCCAGGGAATGCAGAGGGCAAAAGTGTGAGTTGCTTCCTTTGTCTTGGCCCCCACTCTTTTCTCTCTGTCACCATGCTGCATCCCATCTCCCTCACCAGCTATCTCAGAAACACCAGCCTCCAGCTCCCACCGCCCTCCTGTCTCTCAGGAAAGGGTCTGAGGTCCATGGCTGAAGAAGAAATGCCAGCCTTAAAATCTCAGGCTTTCAGGGAGCGGTGTCAGTACAAAGCCAATTGATTGGGAGTTACCCAAGTTACTTTTTTGTCTTCAGGCTGGATGAGAAGACTGCATTGAAATAGATAAACAGGGCTGAGCCTGTTTCAAAGCTTACGAGGAAAGGGAAGTAAAACTGGCTTCTAAGCTGCTCTGTGACGTCACCAAGACCACAGTTTTCATTGTACTTGGTGGATGAGCTAATTGTGGTCAGAGAAAGTGCTAGGGCTTGCAATAAACTGATACACTTTTTTTTCCCTAGGAAACACAGCACACAGGTGACATCCTCATGCAATTCAAGTGTTTCTTCAAGGGTTTGAAACGATATTTAAACCAAAAGAGTTCAAGATAAAGGGGAAGGGGGCAGAAAAGAGTATCTGTGTGTGATTGTGAAGGTTGAGTGGTGAGCAGGAAGAGAAGTTCAAAAGAGATAGAATAATGGCTCACAAAAGAGTGATACGTGGGAAGGAGCAATTAATTGAATCAGTCTGTTAAGGCTCAAAACAGTCTGATAGAGAGACGACGTAATATCCTGATTCCCAAGCTAGGAGCCCGAGTCTTCCATATGATTAGTAATTAAAGCCAGCTCTGGGGAAATGCATTCTTTAATTTGTATATTCAAAAAGGGCAATGCAGTTAGCTCTCTGACCTCAGTCCAAACTTTCTTTTGGGAAGGTAAATTCTTCAAGATCCTTGAAAAAAAAAAAAAAGTTTGGAAGCATTCTATGTAACCATGACGAACTTGAGGTCCTAATGAAAGAACCAGGAAACAGCCTTCACTTCCTAATGTGCAGCCAACCACATCCTACCCCAAACCCCAAAGTCTGCCTTTGAAGACTCAACCACTAGCCTTCATGAACTTGAAGGAATCTTACTGGCAATGATATCGCTAGCTTTTCTATTTCTTCCTCCATCTTGTTAGCTGACGCACATACTCTCTGAACCCAATGCGTGCTAATTTGCCTCTGACTCTTTGCGACTTTATGGGTTGCAGTCCGCCAGGTTTCTCTGTCCATGGGATTCTCCAAACAAGAATACTGGAGTGGATTGCCATGCCCTCCTCCAGGGAATCTTCCATGACCCAGGGATCAAATCCGTGTCCCTGCATCTCCTGCATTGGCAGATGGGTTCTTTACCACTAGTGCTGTCTGGGAAGCCCCAGGTACCCATATCCATACGCTAAAGTCACCAGGAGCCCACGGCCAATCTGACCACAAATAGAATCATATCAGCCCTGGCTTGGGTAGAGCCATGGGTACCAGAGGAATGGTACTCCTGATCTCTGTCAAACAAGTCACTAGCACGGTCAAGCTGAGTGTGGAAGAATATTTGATTTTCTTACGCTGTTTTCAAACTGGATAAGGCTCCTCCTCCAACTCTGGGAAGGTGAGTTATTCAAGCTTTATGACCTAGATCACGACAAGCACAAAAAAGCCACTTAAGTGCATGGTATTGGAGAGAAAGATATAAAAAGGAACAATTTATTTTCTTGCAGGGGGATTTTATTCTCTGCTTCCACGAATAGACAAGGGTTCTCTCCACACAATAAGGAGAAGCTAAGCATAAATGGCCGCAGGGTTAAGAAGAAACAACGGAGGATGCACTGCACTGTCCTGTTGGTGGGCCAGTGGGGGTGCGGGATACACCAGCTGGGAGGAAGTAGTCGAAGAGTGTGCCAGGGAGTCTCTGAATGAAGGTCCCATGTTGAGGATGGCTGAGAGCAAGGCCAACACCAAGGCTTAAAGAGCCCAGGGAGCAGAAGGTACCTCTGATCAGGGTTCAGCATCCACGGAATCACCTGTCATCATGCCGGGAGGGAGGGGGAAGGAGGGGTAGGGCCTCCAGCCCCATAGATTCTGGTCTGGCAGGTCTGGGATGGGGCCAATACATTTGCATGTCTGAAAAACTCACAGGTGGTGCCAAGACTGCTGGCACTGTTGATAGATACATTTCTGCAAGGGAGCTTGGTTACTCTGCAGGACTATGACAGGAAACGAGGTTCACATGCCTTTAATGGGCAGTGCGACAGTCTATTCCAGCTCATCCCTGAGATGCACAGAGTGTCCAGTGGGGCCCGCACTCTCAGGAACCAGAGACAGGGCTTATCGCTAAGTGTCATTTCTCTGCCTCAGGCAAAAGTTTGGTTCAAATATATACACAGCTTTTCGAGCCCTTCTCTAAACTAATGGAAAGTCTCACTATTCTGTGGTTCCACTTCTTTTGTGTTCTCTGTTTCAAGACAACTCAAGAAATCCATATATTTTAGGCTAGTATGTTTTTTTCTCTTTCTTCAGAAGCAATGGTTTGTACCCAGGCCTATTTAAAGTCCTTGGAGATGTATGAACACCTGTTCAGAAAACTGAGAATCACAGTAGCTCTGGAAAAAGCTAATATGGCTCAATATGGCTCAACACATTGGCTGTTTGGTGTTGAGGCGCTCTCCACGGGAAATTACGGTAATACACACCACACTTTTAACTGAAAAAGTCAATGACTCCCAGACAGATATATTCCATTTGGCCATCCAGAAATTGTGTCCCCAGGTGATCAGAGTGAGACAGTCACTTTAACTATTGGTTCAAAAGCCTCGCTTCCCCTGTAAAACCATTTCAGCACTTGTTCATTGAATTTAAAACTTCAAAGAGGATTTGCAAATCTGGAAAACATTTATGAAAAATTTAAATGGGGTGTCACTTTGGCAGTGTAAGTGGCACAACTGTTTGATTTTCAACTATTTACAGATGTATCTGACTCTGGGATTAATGCCTATATTTTTCCTGGAGAAATGGTGTTGGCAAAATTTTGACCAAATTGGCCTGAAAGAAAATTGGTCTAAATATATGGAAGGTGGAATGATTCTCCTGGCTACAATCTATGTCTCTTTGTGCACGAGAAAAGAGAAGCATCTTTTTTCAAATTCATATTGTTTTATAGCTCTTGATACCAGAAATTCTGCATCAGAAAATTGAAGGACTTCATGTCCTATCCTCATTTTTGTTTGGAACTCCTGAGTCCCAAAGTTGCCAAATCCTTTCTTTCCTAATTCATATTTATGTCTGAGAACTTTCTTTAAATAACTATTTGGGAACTGGTCACATAAGATAGCGCCAAAAGACAATATGAATTGGGAACATGTCTGGCCGTCCACAAGTCTAGAAGTTTTCTCTGATATTGTTTTTCTACTGTAGATTCCAGGAAATGAATGATGCTATGACTCATAGCTTCAACCCTTAGGGATAAAGAAGAGAAAGTTCAAATCTTAGCCTAGAATATATTTGAAAGATTAAACCTTTTCTGTAACTCATATTTTAGTTATTATTTATGTCACTTCTTACTCTTAAAATGATTTGCTGTGACTTATGTAAGCACATACAATACTTTTAAAAGCAAACCAAGGAAACAAGGAAAAAAGATACAATAATCGCTATAAGTACACTTCACTAAAAGTCTGCTGTATATTGGGATCTGCAATTTCTAGCAGCCAGCACAAAGAAAGAAACACTGTTTTTGAAACTATTAGGAAAGAAAGCAATTGCTCAAGAGAAGTATAATTGGTTTTGGTTCCGAGACCCAAGTGAAGAGTTTAACCTGGATCAGTTTAGAAAGAATTCTCTGTATTCTCAACAGATTTCCTACTTGATATAATAATGATTTTTAAAAGACTTGGATTCTATACATCCCTGAATGCATGCCAGTGGTTCAACCCCAGAGGAGAGCTCAATCAGAGAATGCCATGATGTGGTCCAGAGAATTTCAGAACATTCCAGAGAATCCACTGTACCCTGGTCTGGCTTAATCCAAGACAGTGTGGTCTATTTAGAAAAAAATGGGTAGATTGCACATCTTTAAGGCAATTGTCCTTTTCAATTATCTTGAAAACAAGCCTTTGAACAATATTAAGCACTGACTCATAACCCACCTCCTGCATTTCACTTGCAGAGCTTTAAAAAGCAGTCATCTTCATGGTCTTCCTGAAACCTCCTCTCTGCTCCTGCCCTAGGTCAGGTCACGGCACCTCCCCTGGAATTACTGAACTCAAAGATCCTCCAGTCTCCACACTTTGGGAAGAGTTAGAATAATTTAGATGGAATTATTAATAAGTTTTAGATTTCTAAAGTACACTTCTGATTTTAAAAGTTTTGTTTTCTTTTACTTACAAAATTAGCTATATCATCTTTGGATCTCATCCTGTCTTTCCAAGCATTTTTATCCCACACAGATTCTGCCCTTCCATCTCTCTGCCAATGCTCACATTGTTTCCTCCAGGGGAAATACCTCTCTGATCCCAACAGAAATGAAACCCTATACCCATCCGGCACTCAAAGTCTGTTAGCTGTGTATCCCACAGATCAAACAGAACAATGTCTCTCCCAAGTTTGGTGTCCAATTAATATTGAATGAGTAAGTAAATATATGACTGTTTATCTCAGAAGTTTCTCTTGGCTGTGTTAGGCAGTAAAGTCAGAATTCTCTCACTCTTGAAATGGCAACCCACTCCAGTACTCTTGCCTGGAGAATCCCATAGATGGAGGAGCCTGGTAGGCTACAGTCCATGGAGTCGCAAAGAGTCGGACATGACTGAGCAACTTCACTTTCTTACTTTATTTAACACAATCCTTTTGGGAGAAAATAGTCATTTGGGCCTGCTTTGGCATTTCTTAAAACCAAAGAGAAAAGCTTTCGTATGTATTCCCTTCAAGAATCCCTTCATGCGAGCCACGTGTTGTACCCTCTTACAGAGACCTTGTTTCACACTATGAGTCAGAGCCTGTGTGAGGGGTGAGTCCAGGCATGGCACAGGGAAACAAACCCACAGGATGGGAATTTGCTCAAGACCTTGAAACCGGGCGCCTCTGCTGCTGAACAATGCCTCAGTTGGTTAGGAAACAAGCGTGGAGGTTTGCTCTTCACCTGCCTGCCATTACAGGTGCTGGGACACTACAGGACACTGTGATTTAGCAAAGCAAATTTGCCTGGTGTTAGGAACAGAACCTCATTAAGATGAAACAGTGTCTGATATCCTCGAGTCAGACAAAAGAGAATATGAAATCGATGTGGTCAGCATTATTGCCAAGCTGCATTTGAGAAGAATCAAACCAAGTGCAGTTGACAGCTCTTGAGGAAGAAAATACCCACAAATGAAACAGAAGCATGCTGAATGTAAACCTCGAGTCTTAACTGCAGTAAAATATGACTTTGTGTTTGGTTTCTGTCCACAGTGAGATCATTCAGAGCAAATCTGAAAAACGAACAAGGTGTGTACACGCAACGAAGCCCTCTGGCAGAGGGTGGTGGGGGGTTAATTTAATTACCCAACTCTCATAATCTTGAAATAAGTGTGGGCTTGTTTCTCAGGCTGGAAAGACCAAAAGTGCTCAGGAAAAAGGTGGCAGAGAAGAACTGGTTTTGCTTGGTGATGCTTGATTTGCAGGGTCCCGCTGTCATCGGCCACCGCCCTCAAAAGACCCTTCACCATGAGATAAAGGCCATGTCAGTTACCTGATCTTGCTTTTTCCAGCCACCTCCTAAAATTTGTAGGTGGCATGGAGGCATTTGTCTATAGCACCCTTAGCTTGTGAGCCATGCAGTATCTATGTATAAACAGCCTTCATTCACAGGAAGGGAAGGTGGTTGTCAAGGCTTCTATCTGAGAAAAAGTGACAATTAGTGGTAGCCTTTGTGTCTAGCTTGATGATATTGTTGTTGCTTAGTGTTATTTATTATTAATATAAGAAAACTTGGTGATCCTTTTTTTCCCAACAAAAGTACTTTTATGCAAGATTTTCATACAAATTCTCCCAAGATATGACCCCCTCTCTCCCACCAAGGAGACCATGCTGTTGCTGCTGCTTATTCGCTCAGGTGTGTCTGACTCTGTGCAGCCTGACTGTAGCCCGTCAGGCTCCCATGTCCATGGGATTCTTAGGCAAGAATACTGGAGTGAGCTGCCATGCTCTCCTCCAGAGGAGCTTCCCAACCCAGGGATCAAACTGGAGTCTCCTGCGTTGCAAGCAGATCCTTTACCCCTGAGTAACAGGGAAGCCCACAGGGGAACAATGTCCAACATTTTATCCCCAGCCGTTGATGTCCCTCCCATCCTGAGCACATTTCCAATACAGAAAAAGAGCAGCAGCAGGCAAAAGAAAGAGGAGTCAAACATCTTTTAGAAACCCAACCTTGAGGGCGGCTCAAGGAATGAGTAGATTCCACTGCTCCCTCCTGGCTAAGACCCCTCTTTTTCCTTCTGTTTATTCTTTTCCAAGTGAAAAAATTATTATTTTTGAAATAATGTGAAGCCATATTTTACAAAGCATGGACACTTAACATAGTCTGTTTCTTTTTATGTTTGTTTATTTTTGGCTGCATCAGAGCTGAAGTACACAGGCTTCTCTCTAGATGTGGTGCCAGGGCTCAGTAGTTGTGGTCCCAGGGGCTTAGTTTGCTCTGAGGCATGTACAAAATCTTAATTCCCTGACCAGGGATCAAACCTGAGACCCCTGTATTGGAAGGTGGATTCTTAACCACAGGACTAGTAGGGAAATCCCCATAGCCTACTTCTTAATTTTAAATGCTTCAATGAAAATGCACTTATATGTGGTCAATATTACAGTTTTAAAGAATAAATGTCCTGTTGTTAGACTGTTTCTCTAGAACAAAATGTTTGCAGAGAATAAATCTGCAGAAAGCATCATCTTACCGGACACACGAACCTTTTCAGCCAGCTGTGATGGCAATAATCAGTCAACTCTGTTTAGTTGCTCAGTCGTGTCCAGCTCTTTATGATCCCATGGACTGCAGCACACCAGGTCTCCCTGACCATCACCAACTCCCAGAGTTTACTCAAACTCATGTCCATTGAGCCGGTGATGTCATCCAACCATCTCATCCTCTGTCATCCCCTTCTCCCACCTTCAGTCTTTCCCAGCATCAGGGTCTTTTCCAATGAATCAGTTCTTCGCAGGAGGTGGCCAAAGTATTGGAGTTTCAGCTTCAGCATCAGTCCTTCCAATGAATATTCAGGACTGATTTCCTTTAGGATGGACTGGTTGGATCTCCTTGCAGTCCAAGGGACTCTCAAGAGTCTTCTCCAACACCACCATTCAAAAGCATCAATTCTTCAGTGCTCAGCTTTCTTTTTAGTCAAACTCTCACATCCATACATGACTACTGGAAAAACCATAACTTTGACTAGATGGGCTTTTGTTGGCAAAGTAATGTCTCTGCTTTTTAAAATGCTGTCTAGGTTGGTCATAACTTTTCTTCCAAGGAGTAAGTCTTTTAATTTCATGGCTGTAGTCACCATCTGCAGTGATTAAATGGAGCCCCCCAAAATAAAGTCTGTCACTGTTTCCATTGTTTCCCCATCTATTTGCCATGAAGTGATGGGACCAGAAGCCATGATCTTAGTTTTCTGAATGTTGAGCTTTCAGCCAACTTTTTTACTCTCCTCTTTCACATTTACCAAGAGGCTCTTTAGTACCTCTTCACTTTCTGCCATAAGGGTGGTGTCATCTGCATATCTGAGGTTATTGATATTTCTCCCAGCAATCTTGATTCCAGCTTGTGCTTCATCTAGCCCAGCATTTCTCATGATGTACCTTGCATATAAGTTAAATAAGCAAGGTGACAATATACAGCCTTGACGTACTCCTTTTAACTGTTGCTTCCTGACCTTCACACAGATTTCTCAGGAGGCATATCAGGTGATCTGGTATTCCCATCTCTTGAAGAACTTTCCACAGTTTGTTGTGATCCACACAGTCAAAGGCTTTGGCATAGTCAATAAAGCAGAGATAGATGTCTTTCTAGAATTCTCCTGCTTTTTTGATGATCCAGCAGATGTTGGCAATTTGATCTCTGGTTCCTCTGCCTTTTCTTAACTCAGCTCAAACATCTGGAAGTTGATGGTTCATGTATTGGTGAAGCCTGGCTTGGAGAATTTTGAGCATTTCTTTGCTAGCATATGAGATGAGTACAATTGTGCGGTAGTTTGAGCATTCTTTGGCATTGCCTTTCTTTGGGATTGGAATGAAAACTGACCTTTTCCAGTTCTGTGGCCACTGCTGAGTTTTCCAAATGTGCTGGCATATTGAATGCAGCACTTTCACAACATCATCTTTTAGGATTTAAAATAGGTCAGCTGCAATTCCATCACCTCCACTAGTTCTTGTATAATTTTTGTGTAGTTTTTCTATAGATGGCAATAATAAAGGGTGGGAAAAGGCAGAATAAACAAAAAAAGTGCAATATTTGCCTTACAGGGATTTACTTGGAAATGTGACCCATAATAATTGCAAAAGAGAGAAACACTTTCCTGTCATTTTTTAGAAACCCACCTCATCTGAACAAGTTGATCTAAAATGAGGGAACAATGGACTTTGCTCAGTTCAATCTCATTTCCTAAAGTAAATAAAAGGGCAAAGAGACAATGTGGTAACAGACAAAGCAATGGCCTGGCAATGCCGAGTTTCAGCTCTGCTTCTGGGTGACAAGGGCCCCAGGAGTCAATTACTGAAATTGATCCAACTTTCTCCACTTGCGAGGTGAGACTCAATAACTGACTTCTCATAGATTGAAAAGCTGTCTTAATAATAATAATAATAATTAATAAATAAGATGGAGGAGAAGAAAGCTTCTTTTGAAAAATTCTGAACTTCATGAATCAAATCATAGTATTTACATTATTCAAGACATTTTCTTAAAAGACTCACCTTCTAGCTTTGACTTCCCTGGAAGATTTTTTTTAAGCAGCTTTGCAATGAGAAACAGAGTTTAATTTTTTTTTTTCTACTACAAGATAAAGATGGTGCATGTTATCCATGGAAGGATGAGAGGGAAGGTGAGGAACTTCATGATGAGTTGCCCCAGGAGCCTGTGCCAACAACCCTATGAAGTCATTTTGCCAGTTAAGAGGAGATGGCAGAGCCCACTCCAAAAGTGATGCTGGGGTCAGAAAACAAGCAAGCACTACAAAAAAATTATAACCCTTTAATTCTTACTGTGAAATGTGAACATTTTATTTTCTCTGTGTTTATCATACGGCAAAGACTTATTTGTTAATGAGTTCTGTGTCTGGGAAGGAGTTTTTGTGATTTAGGAAAAAAAAAAAGTGAAAACCCCACAAATAGAAGAACCACCATTTCAACATTAATATAATTCCTTTTCCCACCCATTTCTCACAATCATGTGTACTCTTGATATATTTCATCTTTTGCGATGGTTCCCATAGCAACTCCTCCTGGTAGAGGCAGAGCTGAAGGCTACTGGTACCTTGAAACTCAGCCTGCCCTGGGCAGGTTTCTCTCTCTCGCTCTCTCTTTCTCCATTTACGTGTTTATATTAAATCTTGGGTATTTTAGAACTTCCTTGTATTTGCCTTCAAAATCCTGCCAGAGATGAGAACATGAGAGTATGAGATCCTTTTAAGGACAAAAAGATGTATTATTTTTGTTTTGTTTCATTTGGGGGTTTCTAAGCAGAGGTCCTGACTCATTTAAATCTGAACTCTCCATCACCATTTACATATTCCTTAACAGCACTTAACCAACATGAGGAGGTACTACTTAAGTGATAAGTAGTCATCAGAATTTGTCCCTAAAGAGTAAAATCATCACCTCTGCTCTGCCCTCAGTTCTGGGGTGACCAGGAAA
Organism: Odocoileus virginianus; assembly: GCF_023699985.2. NCBI lineage: Eukaryota > Metazoa > Chordata > Mammalia > Artiodactyla > Cervidae > Odocoileus > Odocoileus virginianus. Next base: position 17,053,296 of record NC_069682.1, on the reverse strand, counting down.
TCAAGGTGCTGAAAATCTGTAAAAATTCCTGGGTGACACAGGCAGGGTTTGCAAAGGCAGTTTGGGGACCATGTAATGCTTATAAATTCAAATGGTAGAACATTCTTCTCATTTCCTTCCTGCAATTTGTTTCTCTGCCTCCAGATAATACCAGCTCTGAGGAGTGGGCTTGGGGACCAGAAAATCAAATATTATTATTAATCACTGTAATTACTTTTCTTGGCCAAACTGTAGAGCTGGGAAGCAAATCAAATTCTCTTGAGTTCAGTCTTAACTAAAACACGTACTGAGCCATGATTACTTCATCCTTAGTCATCTTAAACTAGGACTATTACTGCAAAAATATGGTTTCTAAAATATAATCGATCTTGTTTATTTACATATATTCAACTCATAAATGACAGGGTTTAAAGCATTTCCTCCTAAAGATGGAGAAAGGTCTTGTCTAATTCCCAAATGTCCTGAAAACTTCGAGAAACAATATTAGTTTAAAAGTTACTTACAAATACTGGTATGAGAATACACTTCTGTTTACTAGTTGAGGAAGATTAAAATTTCAGAGTTAATAATACTTAAATGTATTGAAATTACAGCCGTTATACTTCTAACAAATTTGTGGTATATTCTCCTTTTAAAAAGCTTTATTTTTGTTTATTTTATTCTTATTCCTTTTTGCACCATGCCACATAGCTTGTGCAATCTTAGCTTTCCAACCGAGGATTGAACTTGTGCCTCTTGCAATGGGAGCATAACTCCCACTCCCTCCTGCAGTTTTAACCGCTGGACCAGCAGGGAAGTCCTTGCATTCCCTTTTTCTGATAAAAATACATCTAAGGCCTCCACTGTTGACAAACTCTATAGAGTGCCACTCACATTGAAAAAAGTCATAGGTTTATGTATTTATTACAATTCTCCAGCAAATGAGATTAAACTCCTTTGATCTTAAACAAACTGAGAAGAGCACATTGTGACAATTTTCTGAGAGCAGAAAGCAAAACTACTCTGAGGAAAGTATACCTTTTTCTAATTTGCACAGAAGCAAATACTAAATATATTAAATGCATTCCATTTAAAGCCACTGATATGGTCTATAGAATATACCAAAATATTTTGATTGGGATTTATGGTTAGATGAAACTCGTGGATATTTTGTGCTACATTCAACAGTGATTCAAAAGATTGCTTGAATGTTTCAGCCAGTAGATTTCACCATCAGGAAGTCAGGTTTGAGACTACATGAGTATGACATTCTAGCCATTTGTTAAAATGTCACAGTGACTTAGCTTTATCGGTGACAGGAAACCAAAACTTTCATTTCTGTGAGCTAGTTTAGACACATTGCATTGTTATGTGATTCAGGGCACATCAATTTACCCCACCCACGCTAGCTTCTTCACCTAAAAAAATATCAATGCTGAAACCCTAAAGTCTCTTGATTGTATATTTTATAAGATTATAAATTTGATCCATAACCTTCAGAAATTCATAATTGCATTGTAGTCAAAGAGATGCAGCCTTAAAAAAAAAAAAGCTGGTTTTTCATAGGTCAAATGGCAGCATGAGACATTCAAATAGGTCAGCTTCTATTTCCTTTTTGAAAAACATATATTGAGCTAAAAATGATATATAATAAACTGCACATAATTAAAGCATGCAATTTGATAAGTTTTGATTCATGCATGTACCCATCATAACCACAATCAGGATAATGACCATCTCCATCACCCAGACAAATTCCTTATGTTCCTCTGTAATCCCCCTTTCCTGTCCCTCCCTTCCCCTCAACCCCATTCCAATCCCCAGGCGACCACAGATCTGCTTTATTCACTACAGATTAAGGGTTTTTTTGGGGGATTTTATATACAATTTTTACATTTAAAAATACACAGTAGGAATTAGTTTTTGGTTTGACTTCTTTCACTCAGCATAATTATTTTGAGATTCACTCCTATTCTTGCAAATATTGATAATCTATTCCTCTTTATTGTTTAGCAGTATTCGATTGTATGGAGATACCAGAATTTGTTTATCCATTAACCTGTTAATGGACATCACAGTTGTTTCCATTTTGGGATTATTACACATAAAGCTGCTAAGAACATTTGTGTATAAATCTTTGGACATGTATTTTTATTTCTAAGAACAGAGTGGCTGGATCATATAGTAAGTGTATCTTTAACTTCTTAAGAAGCGGACACACTGTTTCCACAGGGATTATGTGCATATACATTCCCACCTGCAGATTGTGAGAGTTCCAGTTTCTCCACATCCTTGCCAACTTTGGTATCATCAGTGTTTCTAATTTTACACATTCTAATTGGTGTGCATCAAGATGTAACTGAGTCTTTAATTTGCATTTTCCAATGTTCATCATGGGCTTCCCTGGTGGCTCAGCTGGTAAAGAATCCACCTGCAATGCAGGAGACCTGGGTTCGATCCCTGGGTTGGGAAGGTCCCCTGGAGAAGGGAATGGCAACCCACTCCAGGTTTCTTGCCCAAAGAATCCCCATGGACAGAGGAGCCTGGTGGGCTACAGTCCATGGGGTTGCAAAGAGTCAGGCGCGACTGAGAGACTAGGCACAGCACAGCATGTTCAGCATATTTCCATGAGTTTATTTGCCACTCATATGTCTTCTCTGATGAAATATCTATTCAAATAATTTGCCCGTTTTGGTTTTGGCTGTTTATCTTATTTGTTGTTATTCAGTCACTCAGTTGTGTCCAACTCTTTGCAACCCTATGGACTGCAGCATGCCTGGCCTTGCCAGGCCTTATTACTGAGTCTTAAAACTTCTTTCTGTATTCTGAATTCTAAGTTCCTTAGCTGACATATGATTTGCAAATATTTTGTTCCCATCAGTGGCTGACAGTTTCTGCCTTTTAATTGAAGTGTTAGGCCATTGTGATTTAATGTGATTATAGAAATGATAGGGTTATATCCACATCGTGTTTATTTATTTATTTTTTTGGTCCCATCTATTTCTTGTTAAATGGTTGAATTATATCTATCTTTTCACTATTTCCTCCCAAGGAGTAAGCGTCTTTTAATTTCATGGCTGCAATCACCATCTGCAGTGATTTTGGAGCCCAGAAAAATAAAGTCAGCCACTGTTTCCCCATCTATTTGCCATGAAGTGATGGGACCGATGCCATGATCTTAGTTTTCTGAATGTTGAGCTTTAAGCCAACTTTTTCACTCTCCTTTTTCACTTTCATCAAGAGGCTCTTTAGTTCTTCTTCACTTTCTGCCATAAGGGTGGTATCATCTGCATATCTGAGGTTATTGATATTTCTCCCAGCAATCTTGATTCCAGCTTGTGCTTCTTCCAGTCCAGCATTTCTCATGATGTACTCTGCATATAAGTTAAATAAACAGGGTGACAATATACAGCCTTGACATAATCTTTTTCCTATTTGGAACCAGTCTGTTTTTCCAGGTCCAGTTCTAACTGTTGCTTCCTGACCTGCATACAGGGTTTTCAAGAGGCAGGTCAGGTGGATTGGTATTCCCATCTCTTGAACTTTCCACAGTTTGTGGTGATCCACACAGTCAAAGGATTTGGCTTAGTCAATAAAGCAGAAATAGATGTTTTTCTGGAACTCTCATGCTTTTTCGAAGGATCCAGTGGATATTGGCAATTTGATCTCTGGTTCCTCTGCCTTTTCTAAAACCAGCTTGAACATCTGGAAGTTCACGGTTCACATATTGGTGAAGCCTGGCTTGGAGAATTTTAAGCATCATTTTACTAGTGTGTGAGATGAGTGCAATTGTGTGGTGGTTTGAGCATTCTTTGGCATTGCCTTTCTTTGGGATTGGAATGAAAACTGACCTTTTCCAGTCCTGTGGCCACTGCTGAGTTTTCCAAATTTGCTGGCATATTGAGTGCAGCACTTTCACAGCATCATCTTTTAGGGTTTGAAATACCTCAGCTGGAATTCTATAACCTCCACTAGATTTGTTGAGGGCAGGAGGAGAAGGGGACGACAGAGGATGAGATGGTTGGATGGCATCACCGACTCAACGGACATGGGTTTGGGTGGACTCTGGGAGTTGGTGATGGACAGGGAGGCCTGGTATGCTGCGGTTCATGGGGTTGCAAAGAGTCGGACACGACTGAGCAACTGAATTGATTGATTGATTGATTGATTTTCACTATTTATTTGTATTTGTCCTGTCTATTTCTCCCTCTCTCTTTTCTTCTTTCTCTGCTTTCCTTTGGATACATTGTTGTTATGTGTGTGTGCTCAGTCACTCAGTCCAGTCCAACTCTATGCAACTCCATGGACTGTAGCCTTCCAGCCTCCTTTGTCCATGGGATTTTTCAGGCAAGAATACTGGAGTGGGTGGCCATTTCCTTCTCCAGGGGATCTTCCCTACCCAGGGATCCAACCAGTGTGTCTTGCATTGCAGGTGGATTCTTTATCAGTGTGCCTCTTGGGAAGCGACTTTAAGATACAGTATCCTTGAGGGCTCGGACAGTGAAGAACCCACTTGCAATACGGGAAACCTGGGTTCAATCCCTGGGTTGGGAAGATCCCCTGGAGGAGGGCATGGCAACCCACTCCAGTGTTCTTGCCTGGAAAATCCCATGGACAGAGGAGCCTGGTGGGCTACATCACATGGTGTCACAAAGAGTCGGACACAACTGAGTGACTGAGCACAGCAAAATTTTTGAATTGCTGATTTATTTCAGAGCTATTCAATTTCAACTACTTGATGACAGGCATTATTCCAGACACTGGAAATATAATAGTGAGTAAAGCAGACAAAATCTCTGTTACTCCCTAAAGATGTAACCTCTAGCTGGGGAGAGAGAAGGGGACCAGAATGACTGAAGCAGGGTATGCAAGGAGAAGATGTGAGGAAGCTGAAATAAGAGGTTGAGCTGGGACTCAGATCACATAAGATCTTGTAGATCATGTGAGGGTGTTTGCCTTTTATTCTCGGTGTCATGAGAAGCTACTGACAGGTTTTGAGCATGAAAGACACATAATCTGGTTTACATTTTAAAAGAATGACTCTGGTTACCGCATGGCAAACCTAGAGGAGAAGCAGAAAGTGTAATTAGGAGGCTGTTGCATTTTTCCAAGGGAGAGAGAGTGGTGGTGTAGAGTAGAATGAAGCAGTTCAGATGTTAAATGGTTGGATTCTAGCTATATTTTTAAGGCAGAATGGACAAAACCTACTAATTGATCAGATTTGGGGGAGAGAAAAAGAGAAATCAGGGAAGATTCGCAGGGTTTTATCTGAGCAGCTACATGAAAGATAGTGCCATTTGCTGTGGAAGATTAGGTTTTGCTTTGGACATATGAAACTTGATGCATTTTTTAGATATTCAAATGGAGACGTCAATTAGAATGATGGACAGGAGTCTCAAAGATGAGGGGAAAGGTCATGTTGTAGCAGAATATTTCAGAGTCACCAGGGGGCTGTGTAAACTTTTAAGAAAATATTTCAATTGGTACATCCCAGGAGGAGAAGCACTTATTTTCTTGTGAAGTATATATGCTATGTTTCTTTGCACTCCAAGTCCAATGCACAGCCTATACTTAGTGTATTAGTGGAGGCTCTTTTGACCACATACAACAGAAGCTGATTCTGGATAACTAAAGCAAAAAAAAACAAGGGCGGGGGGAGGAAGAGATTAGCTGAAAGGAATTTTCCAATACAGTCATAGAATTGAAGGAATATTGGAAACCATGACACAGGAAGGGCAGCATGAAGGGCCAGCTCAGAGACCTCTGTGATAAGAATTTGAGGAAATGCTATGAATAAAACTCAGGTCCATTGATGCTAAGTCCTCCGTAGTCATTGCAATGCTCTAAAAAGCTAGGAGAAGGACCACCTATCCCTCACCTGTTAGAGAAAGAGATTGAAAGAAATCCTTACTATTAAAGTGTGGTCTTTTGCCAAATGTTGCAGCCAGTATTGACTTGAATACTCTTTCAGTCCCACTTTCTTTCTCTTCTTCTTCTGAGACTCCACTGATAAAAATGTTAGGTCTCCTGATATTGTCCCTCAGGTCCCCATCATTCTTTTTATTTTTTCTATTTCCTTCTGTTTTTCAGATTATATAAATTCTATCGATCTGTCCTCAATTTCACTGATTCTATTCTCTGCTATACTCACTCTACTATTGAGCCATCCACCTAGATTTTGTTTCTCTTATTTATTTAGTTGTATACTTTCCATTTGGATCTTTCTTAAACCACTTTAATTTCTTTGCTGAGATTTTCTATTTTTTTTTTTTTCATTTGTTTCAAGAGAATTTATAATACCTTGGTGAGGCATTTTTATGATCACTGTTTTATTTTCTTTTTAATTTTTTAAAATTTATTTTTGGTTGTGATGGGTCTTCATTACTGCATGCAGGCTTTCTCTAATTGCAAGAAGGGGCTACTCTTCATGGGGGTGCACGTGCTTCTCATTGCAGGGACTTCTCTTGTTGCAGAGGAGCACAGGCCTCTGGGCACACAGACTTCAGTAGTTGCAACTCAGTAGTTGTGGCATACTGGCTTCGTTGCTCCACAGTAAGTGGAATCTTCCTAAACCAGGGATTGAACCCATGTCCCTTGCACAGGCAGTCAGATTCTTATCCACTGTACCACCAGGGAACTCCTGATCACTGCTTTAAAATTCTGGGTTTTGGTGTACAGATGGCTTTTTAAAATTATTTCCTGGACTTTTTTTTTCTTCCTTAGCAGACTCTAGGTCCTATTTACTAGAGGCTCTTTTATGATACCAGGCAGTCACCACATTTGGGTTTAGCCCACAGGTCCTTGCTTAATTTTGAGACCATGGTTCCAATGCAACTTAGGTTTTAGGGCCATGTCATCTTATTTTGTCTGTTTTCTTTGGTGCCACTGGGGCTCCCTCGGGTCCCTGATGGTACTTCTTGGGGTGATGGGATGTAGTTTTCTCGAAGTATCTGGTGCCTTTAGGTGGGGGAAGGGGTTCTCTCCCCGAGGACCAAGAGCCAACCTGGACCAGGTTCTTACTGTGGTGGGTTCCCTTCACTTGTGCCACCCAACCATGCTGGGTGGAGGATGCGAATCTCAGGCCTGGAGGGAATTAGAGCACTTCCCTGGCCAGGTGCTGTTTTGCAGTGGGATCCCCCTTGGTGGTGCCTCCCGGTGAGAAGAGAGAGTTCTTCTCCTGGTCGTTCATCATGACAGGGCTCTCAGCCAGACCCCCTGCTGGTGCCCTGGGCTTCTTGTGTTGCTGGCAAGACTCTCGTTCAACCGAGTTCAGCTTCTCCAGCTGGCATCATGACCTGGAAACATTCTCCACGTCTCACCCTGGGTCATTCATGGGACTCAGTCTGGCTCGTTTCCTTGCCTCATATCTCTGTCTTTTATTACCTGGTGGCCTGATGTCCAACGTCTTGAGGACTTTTGTTTCACCTATTTTTCCTAGTCTTTTAGCTTTTCGAGTGAAAGGGTAAATCTGGTCTATTTTACTTTGTCTTGGCTTACAATACAAATGTTACCCTTATGCCCTTCTATGTAGAAAACTTGACTTAGAATTAATGACTCAATGTGGGATTTCATTTAGGAGGCTGTGTCCAATAAGCCTAAAGAGGGAGAGAAGTGGATGGGTTTGAGAGGTATTAGGAGGACTCAACAGTATTTGGTGGCTGACGGGCAGAGGAGGGAGGAGAAGATGTTAATATGGCATGGATGCACGGTGACACTGCTCGCTGACACAGGGAACTCTTGAGGAGGAGCTGGTATGGAGTGACATAAGTTTGGTTTGGAATACGTCCAGTTTGACTTGGATAAGCAGGATGTTTATGGAGTGAGGGGTGAAAACTCATTAAAAGGTAAGGCTAGGGGATGAAATAGTCAGAAAGAAAGTAGATTATAAAGAATAGAAATAGAAGAAGATGGGAATTGTGACCATGGGACTTCCTTGCTGTTGCAGTGATTAAGACTTTGCACTTTCACTGCATGGGATGTGGGTTCAATCCCTGGCTGGGAAACTTAGATCCTGCATTCTGCATGATATGGTCAAAAAAAAAAAAAAAAAGAATTGCAATCATGCCTTTTTGTATTTTATGGATCATTGCTACTCTCCTTTGTGAGAGGCATTTATTTAACACTTAGAAACAGACATCTCACTGATGAATACTGGCCACTTTGAACACATCAATAAAAAGTAAGGTTGGCTTCAGCTTCTGATTTTAGAATTAGCAAAGTTAAAGCTTTATATAATGGAATAGGTATTTCATAATGAATTCCTTGCTAGTTGCTTTACTTTTACAAGAGTGAAAAGTCATGATTTGCGCCATCAGGCTGTTGTTATAAGCTTACATCCTATTAAGAAAACACTGATCCCAAATGTAGATGGCAGGCTGATGTCCAGAGACATCAGGGCATTGAGCTGAATTGACAAAGCAAAGTATGAGGATTCACCTCAGGATTCAGACAAGGTAATGGGTTTGGTTATAACACATCACAGAGAAAAAAAAGGAACCTCCTGCTGTCAACTAAGAATTTCCAAAAATGAAAAAGTAATTACTTACAAGAAATTTTCATTATAAAATATTTATTCCAGCAATAATAGTAATAAAACTAACAGTCCTAATTCTAAAGTTGGAGGTGGAAACTATTTCTATTTTTATTGACATGTGAAAAGCAGAATTGTTTCAGGCTGACTCTGAACGATCTGATTATAAGCCAACATCAAATGTGCAGACAGTTTTCAGCAAGGAGAGCAAACACCTGCTGAACTTCCCATCATGGTTAATACTGTGCTGAATTTTGAGATATAAGATCAGAGTTTAAATACTTGTCTAACAAAACAGCATCTGGCTGAAGACATTGATCTTTATTTGTCTAAAACACACAGAACACTCTCTCTCCTGTCAGTGAGCATCGCTGTCAAATGCTCTGGGTGCAGCCACGAATGCTGGCGGGATTGCAAGTTGAGGCGTGGATGCTAAGCATGTGTTTAATCAGCTGCAGAAGGTGAGATGGAGCATCACACTGACTAATTTCAGTAGTAACTGTAATGGGCTCTTAATTACATGTAGTGTCTGCTAGATTCATTTAGTTGCTGATTGCAAGACATAGTGGCAAATATTGAGCAGGTTATAGATGGTGCACCTTTTAAAAAGAAACCCATATTCTCAAGCCACGTTATTGTGAATCTAAATTGGGGGAACGTCTTTGGAGAGCAATTTGACAACACCTATGGAAACTGAAATGTGCTTCTATTCCCTTCAACCGAGCAATGTGGATCTAAACTCCACCCTACAGACAGTTTTATAAGTGTGCACAAAGACGTATGGGCAAGGATGGTTATTGCAGAGTGAAGGGTAATAGCAAAATATTGGAAACAACTTAGGTGTTCATCAGTATGGAATTGGTTGAATAAATTATGGTTATTTCCATACACGGGAATAAAGTACATCGAGGTGGCTCAGTGGTAAAGAATCTGCCTGCCAATGGAGACGACACGGGTTCAATCTCTTGGTTGGGAAGATCCCCTGGAGAAGGAAATGGCAACCTGCTTCAGTATTCCTGCCTGGGAAATCCCATGGACAGAAGAGCCTGGCAGGTTGCAGTCTATGGTGTTGCAAAAGAGTTGGACACAACTTAGTGACTAAATAACAGCAATAAAAATAATGAGATGGTATTTCAGTAAATACCAATTTGGAACATTTTCTGAAGTATGTAGATATGTGAGGAAAACAAAATTCAGAACAGTGTGTAGTATACCCCCTATTTGTTCAAAGAAGGAGGGGCAAGTATAAATACTCTGCATATATAAGTGTATGTTTGGAAGACACATAAGAAATGAGTAATCTAGCTTGTTTCTGAAAAATAGGGAACCGTAGGCAGGGAATGTGGAAAGGTTTACTTTTCATATATAACCTTTATAGGCTTTGAATATTTTACTATGTCATATATAAGCTATTCAAATATTAAAAATTAAAAATCCATCAAATATTTAAAATTATATCAAACTCCATTATGAATTTTGACATGGCTTCATGAAAAAATACTTGCTAAGAGATGGAGTAGAGGTACTTAAAATGTACCAAATCCTGTTAAAATTGCATATTTCAAGGAAATGAGAAGTTTCTGATAAAACAGATGATGATTAACACAGTCGGAAATATAGAAACAAAAGAGTTCCGGTGTTTTCCTTGCTGGGCACATTAGCTTCACAAGCTGAGGGAAAAAAAAATTATGACAGCCTTTCTGAACAGAATATACTTAGTTCTTCACCATCCCTCCTCTTCCTCTCAGAAGCTCAGACTCAAGAGTTGCATAGCATTCATTGGGCTTTTGTTAATATATAGGTTGGCCTGACCAACAAGGGAATCAGGAAAGTAAGAAAAGAAAAGATTTGAAATTGTACACACATGAACAAGCACGTTTACTGGGATAAAACATTTTACTGGAATAAAAATACTAGGATAAAAATATGTATCAGATTTCTAGGTAATGAACTGTAACTATCAAAATGACCTTCATTTGCATGACTTGACCTCCAAGTTTGTAGAAAAATACAGGCCATAAACGAATGCACATGATAAAACAGAATAAGGGTCAGCTCCTGAACAGCCAGATAGCCCAGAGAAAGAACATCCAGGCAATGGTGAGTGAAAGTGAAAGTCACTCAGTCGTGTCTGACTCTTTGAGACCATGGACTACACAGTCCATGGAATTCTCCAAGCCAGAATACTGGAGTGGGTAGCCTTTCCCTTCTCCAGGGGATCTTCCCAACCCAGGGATCAAATCCAGATCTTCCGCATTGCAGGCAGATTCTTTACCAGTTGAGCTGCAAGGGAAGCCCAAGATTACTGGAGTGAAGAGCCTATCCTTCCCAACCCAGGAATCGAACCAGGGTCTCCTGCATTGCAGGCAGATTCTTTACCAACTGAGCCACCAGGAAAGTTCAAGAATACTGGAGTGATGAGTACTTCTTGGCAAATTTTGCTTGGAGATATAAACTCTAAACTTAAAGTCATTATTTTGCATTTATAAATATCAGAAGATTTGTTAACTCCTTACTTTCATATTGAAAAGAATTTTCTTTTAATGGACGTGGTTCAAGACCTTAATGCATTAAGGGAGTTTTTTTTTATTAGACATTAAAAAAAAGGTGTTTTGTTTTCTCTTTTTGGCCAGTTTTAACAATTATAAACTGATGATAAGGACAGTAGCCACCAGTTAGAAAAGCATGTCACCAGGTGGAGGACGTGCTTCAAAAATCCAATTGGCCTGGTCATGAACTATCAGTGAGAAAAGTCACTCTTTAGCTTAAGAATTGCCCTCATCACTCATGAGAGATGCTCAACATCGCTAATCCTCAGGGAAATGCAAGTCAAAACAGCAATGAGTTATCACCCCACACCTGTCAGAACTACTGTCATCAAAAGAGAACACAAATAACAAATGTTGATGAGGATCTGGAGAAGAGGGAACCCTCGTACACTGTTGGTAGGAATGTGAATTGGTGCAGCCACTCTAGAAAATGGTCCAAAGGCTTCTCAAAAACTAAAAATAGAACTATCATATGACCCAGCAACTTCTCTCCTGGGTATATATCTTAAAAAAAAAGAAACCAAAACACTAATTCAAAAAGATACATGCACTGCAGTGTTTATAGCAGTATTATTTATGGTTGCCAAAATATAGAAGCAACCTAAGTATCCATCAGTAGATGGATGGATAAAAAAGATATGGTGTATATATACAATGGAATACCACTCAGCCATAAAGAACAAAATTTGCCATTTGCCTGGATGGACTTGGAGGACATTATGCTAAGTGAAATAAGTCAAAGAAAAAGACTGCATGACATCACTTACATGTGGGATCTAAAAAAAATACAAGAAACTAGTGGATATAACAAAAAAGCAGCAGACTCACAGATACAGAGAACTAGTGGTTACCAATGGGACAAGGGAAGAAGGGAGGGGCAATTTTACAGGGCTAGGGGATTAAGAGGTACAGGCTATTAGGTTTAAAATAAGCTACAAGGATATACTGTACAACACAGGAAACTCAACCAATATTTTATAATAGCTATAAATAGAGTATAACCTTTAAAAATTCTGAATCACTGTGTCATACACCTATAATTTATATCATAATCATCAACTATACTTCAATCTAAAAATAAAAGAATTGTCTTTACCAAAGTTTAATCACATTCCACAAGTTGTTGGACGTTTTCTTGGGCATAGTCCACGCTGGTAGAACTTAACTGACTCTAAAGGCAACTTAGCAGAAGATGAAAAGCATATGCTCCCCAGCACACACAGGTGGCTGCATTTTAAAGAACTTAACTGTTGCCAGAGACAGACAGCAATTTCTACGGGAGAAACACAAGGAGAGAAGAAAAAGAAAAGCAAGAGATAATGAAAAGAGGATACATCAGAGAATAAAAAAAAAAATTAATTTCCTCTAGAGAAGCCATCTCCTCCCTTTCCTTCCTGCCTCATAGCTCCTCCAGACACCAGACTCAAGTCTCACCTCCATTCACCTAATAAAAACCATTTCCACCCCCTCCTCTCCACTTGAATCTGTCTCAGGCGTTCTACCCTAAACTTGAACGGTTCTTCTCCCTTCTCTACCTTGCAGACGTTCACTGAACATCTCTGCATACATGGGCTGCAGGATGGCAGATGAATAACATGATTCATCATCAAGCTCACAGCTGAGTGAGCGTTTCATGGCCCTTGACTCTGAAGCTGAACTCAACAAAACAGAACAGACTTCAACATAATCTATCGTGACACAAAGGCCCTACCTGTTGTACTGACTAGAACTTAGGCTAATGGCTGAACAGAAGTATCTCCTCCCACTTTGGTTATTATTATTTCTGTTGACGGATTTTCTGCAGCTCCAAACACTACGTATTTGGTATTTGCATTGCTTCCTGTGATTCAACTAAAACGTGTCATCTATAACATGGAGGGTTAGAAATGGTCTTATGAATTCCCTCATGCCTCCAGTTCTATCAATCTATGATTCTGTACATGGGGTAACACAAAATCAGAGTAGCCTCAGTAAGTTAATCATTCATTGATTCTACAACATATTTATTGAATGTTTAGTATGTGTCAGATGCTATATAAGGCCCTTAGGATAAAAAATGTGAACAAGACATAGATCTTGCTTTAAAATTGTGACACTAACCATGAGTGCTGAACTGAAGGGCTGGAGAGAGCAGGTCTCAGAAGTAAACAATTGGCTAAAATAAGGGTGATCCTTGCAATGGCAGAAATACACCTTCCATGGTGGAAGAGCACAAAGGAAGGAAACTTAAGACTCAGAGTCAGAGAAAATCTCTGGGAGCAAGTGGGTTGTAAGAGAAATCACTAAGTTGTAAATGTTGTCTATCAGAGAAGGGCGAGCACATAACAGAGCATCCAGGAGGGATGAGCCTGCTCTGGAGAGAACTGACCAGCGGGACCCATTTGTCCACTGATTTTCTCCAGTGTTTTTTTTTTTTTTTTTTTGGCCACACTCTACAGCATGCATGGATCTTAGTTCCACACCAGGGATGGAACCTGTGCCTCCTGCAGTGAAGCCCAGGTTCTTAACCACTGGACTGCCGGGGAAGCCCTTGCCCCAGCTCTAACACAGACCTGCTTTACCACATGCCATCAGTGGATGTTTGTTGAATAGATAAATGTTGATGACTAATGTTGTTGTTCTACACATCTGTAACATAAAGTGGGGGGTGGGGGAGAGGAATGTTAAAGAACAAGGTTTTAGGAGTAATACGGTCATAAAGAGATATACGCCTCCTGGAAAGGAGTCTGCAGTTTATTCTACAGGCAGGTTTCCCAGGTGGCACAGTGGTAGAGGATCTGCCTGCCAATGCAGGAGATGCAAGAGACATCAGCTCAATCCCTGGGTCAGGAAAATCCCCGGAGTAGGAAATAGCAACACGCTCCAGGACTCTTGCCTGGAACATTCCATAGTGAAGCCTGGAGGGCTACAATTCCTGAGGTCGCAGAGTCGGACATGACACACACACTACAGGTAACACAAAGCAGGGAAGAATTATCCCCAGAAACAGACATGGAAACATTCATCATCATTTTTCCCAAAAGTGAAATGCTATGTGTCCGTGCCCGTCCTGCCTCAGTCCCCAAGAGCACCTGTGACAGTACCTGAAAGCATCCTTTGAGCACAGCTCTGCTTGTACATCCTTCTTTGATAGAACCTTTCTGTAAGGAAGTTCAGAAGGATGAGGAGCAGATTGTGTGGGTTAGTACAAAATACAGCCATATCCTTGATATAATCCTAACACCTTGGGGAAGGGGAGGGTCTGTCATCTTCATCAAAGAGGGAAAATCCTTGGAGGCTCTATCATACTGAGTGAAGTAAGTCAGACAAAGACAAGTATCATGCACCACTTACATATGGAATCTAAACAAATGATACAAATGAACTTATTTACAAAACAGACCCATAGACTTCAGAAACAAATTTATCGTTACCAAAAGGGAAATATGGGGGAAGGGATAAATTAGGATTTTGGAATTAGCATGTATGCACTACTGTATAAAAAATACTCAACAAGGACATACGGTATAGCACAGGAAACTTTATGAAGCAATGTATATGGGAAAGAAACTAAAAAAGAATGGATACATGTATGTGTATAACTGAATTACTACCATACACCTGAAACTAACACAACATTGTAAATCAACTACACTCTAGTATAAAATAAAAACGAAATTTAAAAAATGTAAATTAATAAGTAAAACTGAAAAAAAAAAAGAAAATAGTTGGAGGTTAATTTCAAGGAATCTATTGAGTCTACCTTTCCAACAAGGACGTGCCTGGGCCAGCACCATGACCAGCCTGTTGCTGTGGATCAGCTGCTAAGCCGTATCTGATGCTTTGGGGCCTCATGGACTATAGCCTGTGAGTGGGGTCTGGCCTGAGTCTCTGGGCTGCTCATGAGGGGAGTCCCAGGCGGGGTGGATCTACCACTGTGAGTCAGGAGGCATTCCGCAAATGACTGTCCATGGAGTCACCTAGGCTGGTATCCAGATTAACTCTCAGTAAATGGGGTTGGTCAAGGCAGGAAAGTGGTGGCTAGGTGCTTCCGATGAAGAGGGGTAAAGTGGGGGTGTCATCAGAGCTGCTCCAGAACAAGAGTGAGACGGTATAAGATGTACCTTGTGAGGGTTGGGAATCTGAGTGCGTACTCTAGGGCATCCTTGCAAGGGTTGAGCTGCTCTCCTCCCGGCGTGGGTTCCTGAAAACCAGAAACACCAGACCTGGCAAAATAGAAAGACCCCAAATAGGAGCACACTCAAAGAGCAGAGAACCTGAGAGAGACAGAGTTCTAAAAGACTGAGACCACTTGCCAAGCCTCTTCGTTCCCACACCCAATTCCCAGATGCATCATGCTATACATCTTTGTTTCATAAAACTCTGTACCACTGTATGGAGGGGGATGTACAAGGTTTGTGCCCTGGAAGGGGATGACTGACACTATCCGCACACCTAAAGTACTTACAGAGGCTATGATCAGAGACAAGGACATGATTCTAACCAAAGATGCTCTAAAAGGAAGCGTGTAAATACCAAATGTACACAAGTACACATTCAGGCATTGAGACACATGAAAGGCAAAAGTGGCATGTGTATCTACTGACATCCAATCCTTCCAAGTCTCTAGAAAGAACGTCCTCATCTTGGGTTAAATCTCCATGCTTGTCTGTCATTTCTTCACCACCACCCTCCAAACCTCAAGATGATTTCTTATCTGGATGCTTCGTTCAATCAGCTTTATGGTTCTCTGATACCTTAGAGGCAACATTCAACCTGAAATCTACCTATTACGGTGAACAAAGCTAGAGTGTGAAGTCACAAAGATCTTTGGAGAAATTTTTAGTTGATATTTCCTTTCTTTTTTACATCTTATAACATGAGAAATAACTTAGGTTCTTAGTTTCAAATATTCCAAACCAAAATAGAAGCTAAGTATCTCTTCTCACCTTTATTTTGAGATGTTGCCATTTGTGGATAATATTTTAAGGTTAAGAATCAGGAAATTATATAATTAACACCCTAGAAAAGCTCATTTATGGTTGAGAGGAGTTTCCATGTAGGTTATAGCACATTCTCAACAGCTCCATTTTCACATGCATATGTCAATGAAAAAAAAAAACAAAAACCAACAATGACTGGGTAACAGACCAGAGGACAGATCAAGGGCAAATCATAAACAGTATCAGAGGCAAAGGAATTTACAACCAGGGCATGTCGCTTTATTATTAATCATACATGTTGCTGCCTACTGTAGTATCTGCTTAAAAGACTTTATTCCAGCTTCCAAATTATAATTAGCCAATTATATATCACCTGGTTCAAGGATTATAGGTAAAGAGACTTTGGATAATTAAATAATGCCTAAAAGGCTTGTCTTAAAATTTGACTCTTTGTTGCTTAAAAAGGGAGAAAACCCCTTATTTTTGAAGGGGAGAAAACCCAGAAGACGTTAATAACACTAGCATTCAAGTCGAATCACTTTATTTGGTGTCACGTGCTACGTTCATTTCAGTTTTCCTACAGAAGAGGAAGGCTCACTGAAGGTTGATCTGATATTTCCTTTCTCAGGGCTGTGGGCTCTTTTCTTTGCCATGTCTCTCTGACAAATAGATGTACACTGTTACTTTCTGAGCATGCTCGGAGGCAGCAGCTTCAGCAGAAGTCTCCTTTTCTGAACTCCACAGATTGAACCAGGGACCCATTAGAGAAGACAGCTTTGGCATGGGATTCAGGAGCTGGGCTCTGGTCCTGGCTCCTCCGCCAGCTTCCATGTGAGCTTGAAGATGCCATCACCACTCTGGGGCCTGAGTCTTCATATCAGATTGAGAGGTGGCTGCATGGGATGATCTCAAGGATTCCCCCCACCCCAACACCCCTCATATCATCATCTCTGGTTATGGAAAAGAACAGTCATGGAGAGAACAGAGAACAAAGGTAAGAGACAGTGGTCTGGAAGAAAATTAGTTCAAGCTGAAAATCCAGGCCAGCAATGTAATCCAAAAAAAATGGCAGGTGGTGGAATTGCAAGAGCCTGTTTTTCAGTTTCACAGTTTCCATCTCAGATCTTGGAACGCCAGCATCTCCAGTCTTTTCTCCACACTGGCATCTCTGACTCCAAGTCAGCCCTGAGCCCAACCATTGGCTCCCAAAGTCCCTAGCAAGGGCCGCTCCTGGTCCCCGCGCGTCTCTCTTCCCACGCTCCCTTTCTCTCACACCGACTCATCAACAGTACACGGAGTGAAAGGGCTGAGAAAAAATGAAGGGAATGTGCAGACACGCAGCAATGACACAGTGAAGGGGGGAGGAAAGCTTGCGCTGCAAAGGAATCCACAGCGAACAGAGAGGAGCAAACGGATGACTATGAACTGGAGGTCTGAGACAACCTTCATGCCCCTCGGTGGGTAAATATCAGAAAATACCCAGAGGAGGAGGAGGAGGAGGGAGGAAGCCCTAAAGAGAGTCAGCTTCCCAGGAATGATTGAAAAAACTCAAGAAATGGGGGGGAAAAATTGAATCCAGAAGAAAATACATTATCCATTCCCAAGGGAAGACACTGACGACCCACTCTTGGCATCACTCAAATCCAAGCAAGTCCAGGCATCAGAGAGACACACCAGAGGGATCAGGTGATAGGGCTGCGTGACCTAACAAGTCTTTCCTCTCGCGTCTATGCTGGTCCCTGGGTGGGAGCCGCAGCAAGGGCCCGAGGGCTCCTCAAACAAGAACAAAATCGTAGCAATCAATTGGACCTTGGCTGATGGGGCAGGGTATTAAATTGCTAGTCTGGGCCAAGGGGATAACAATATACAAGTATGTTTTCTCTGCGGGTACGCGAGTGCTTCATCACCATAAAAGCAAACTGCTTCTTGACAATAAACATCCACGTTTCTTAGGAACATTTTGGTCCTTGTGGGATTTTCAGGTGGCTGGTGGGGTATGTTTGGGGAAGGGAGGCATTTTACATTTCATCCATCTAACTAAACATAAGGATGTAAACACATATTTTTCTGACCTAGATAATGTCAGGAGAAGATTCTGACAACGACCACACAGCACTTCAGCCCAAATGGAAGTGGTGATTGTCTGCAGACAGTGTAGACACAAACAGCTCCTGTGAGTGCCCTGCTTAAAAAAAGGAGACTGGTGGCCTCATCTGTGATATCAAAGAACAGCCAGGCATGCTGGAGCCCATCCAAATGTATTCTTGTTCCTCCCAGAGGATGGTACCCCGTGACAGGACAGTCTCTGTTTTTAGAGACAGGGAACTCCCAGGGCGAGATAAAACAGGTTTGCAAGTGACTTCTGCTCTGACATGGAAGCAACAAAGAAACTAGCTACCAAAGCAAAACAGCTCAGGCAGCAACCCAGAGCCCAGGTCCCTGGCTCCCCACTCCCTGGGATGGGTTCTTTTGTTGCTGTTGTGGAGCAGGTCAGTCCCCAGTTAATAAGTATCCCAGGTTCATTTTCCTTGCAGGTTCTAACCAAGCTCCACCTGACTGATGAGTTCTTAGATTCTAGCAACCTTTCTGCAAGAATGGTGTGTCTTCCAGGATAAAACCTGACCACCTTCTTAAATAGCTTGGATCCTAATGAAAGGTTATAAGAGACAATACAAGAAGTTTCCTCCCTAAAAATCCAAATCTAGGGCCCGATAATTTACTCCAAAGAAATCAGACCAACTCAAAGCTATCCCTGGGTTCATTAGAGCTTCAGTATCATACCTACTGCTGAGCTGATGACAGGCGGGGATTTTACAGAAAATCAGTGAATCCAATTAGCTCCAGGGGTCCCCAAGTCAAGTGCTCCCAGGCTACAAATTATTGGTGAACTTTCTAGACACAGATTGACAGCTGGTGCCAGGACAGCCTTCTCCTCACCTTCAGAACATGATTAGGGAGCATGTAACCTAGCCAACTTTTCTAATCTACAATAGAAAAAAAAAGTGCATCCTAGGAATTTTGTCACATCATGGACTCATGCTCAGGGGACTGGCATATGCTTACACTAATGAACCCCAAACAAACTTGTCAGAGATGTTCACATTATGCACTTGTAGGAACATACATATCCAGGCGCCCAGATTGTATAAAAATCATTATCGTGGTACAAGTATATTGTTATTGGTTGATGATGGAGTCACTTGGAGGTTCTCTCCCTGGAAAATTTCAGGCACCAGTCTTGCAATAAAGGACTTAAGGGTTCACTTGTGTTTTAGACTATTCATTCTCAAACTGTTTCCTTAAAATAACAGGGCTCCAGAAGGTGGGCCAAAATATTCCTCAAGTAATGTCCAACAACATCAGGCAGAGACAATTGCTAGGAAAAAGATGGAGTTATGATTGTCAAGTGGGTTTCCTCACATATATCTTTCCTAAATCCTTGATGCTTGTTCCCCACAAGGCCATTAGAATACACTGGCAGATGACAACGTGGGTGAACAAATAGCAAATAGTCAAGGAAACTCAGTAATAGAGGACCCTGCTGATTCAACAGCTTTTTCTCTTCCCCTGTAGGTATGTGCTCATGGTGGTGGTTTTATATCACTAACATGTCACACACCTGTGTTCAGTTTTTCAAGTTTCAGAGGAGGGGCAGTGTTTCTACCCCCAGCTCAACTGACTTTAAAAATATCTGTCTTGGGACTTCCCTGGTGGTCCAGTGGTTAAGACTCCATGCTGCCACTGCAGGGGGTGCAGACTCGGTCCCCAGTTGGGGAACGAAGATCCCACACACTGCATGGTACAGCCAAGAAAAATAATAAAAAACTTTTTAAAAGTCTATCCTACCTTAATAGGAGGAAAAAGAGCACACACACATACCCGCTACCTACTCATCAGGGACTTCTACTTCATTCCTTGTCTTTCTCGGTAAGAAAAACAAGACGGAAGGAGATTCGGTCCGTCCCCTTCTGCATAATCTGAAGCAGGGGTAAGCTTTCTCTGTAAAGGCCCAGCTAGTAAATATTTCAGACTTTGTGAGCAGCATGTTCTGTTCCAAATATGTAACTGCTGTTGTAGTACAAATGCAGGCATAAAAAATATGTGACTAAATGAGATTACGTGTTCTGATAAGGTTTTAATTATCGATACTGTAATTGGAATTTTATATAATTTTCATGCCATAAAATCTTTTTTGCAACCACTTCTAAATACAAAAAAAAAAAAAAAAAAAAAATCACATTTGACCCACAGTCCATAATTTACTACTTTACCCTAAGGTCTAGCTGCTTTCAAATGCATCCTTGATCACTGGAGAACAGAGTGTCTGACTCTCTGATTTTGGTCCTTGACTAGATTACATCCACTGAATTGGCTTTGCTGCAGTTCCATCAAACTATTAATACATAAAGAAAGCTGTAGAAATGGTAGATGAACTTCCTTCTTGAAGGAAATGTTAGATAGAAGCCCAGTAACACATTGGACACAAGGAATTGATTTGAGTGAAGTGGAACTGTTAGGGGAAGCACACTGATTGAAACCGCCCACCCTGGCCAGGGACCATAGTAACTATTTGCATAAGTTGTTTTATGGCAGGAGATCCTGATAAGGAATACGGAATTAATAAGCCACCACCAGCTGGAAGAGTTCGGGAAATGTCAAAAGGGGACACCGCGTGTCCATCCACTTCCCAGAATCCCTCTCGCTGGCATCCATCTTGGCTGAGTGAAGCATGCGCCATCAAGAAAGACTCTGAATTAGAATGATTGGCCAAAGACCACCCGGAAACTATCCCATCACCATAAAACCCGAGACTGTGAGCCAGTCTCCTGGCAGAGCAGTTCTCCTGGGTTCCCTTACCCTACGGCTCTCCACCTGGATCCCCTATCCCAATAAAATCTCTTGCTTTGTCAACACGTGTCTCCTTGGACAATTCTTTTCCGAGTGTTAGACAGGAGCCCGCTCTTGGGGCCCAGGAAGGGGGCCTCCCCCTTCCTACAACAGAACCACGGGCCCAGGGAAAGAGAGGATAGGGGTCACCTTACAGACAGTCACTGGGAGTGCTTATTAGAATAACAGTTTTTCAGGCTTCACTTAGAACCTCTGGATCTTCTTCTTTCAGGCATGGAGAATGGGCATCTGAGTTTTAAATAAGATTCTTGGACAACTCTTTGAAACAGTAAAAGTTGAATAACATCACCCAAAGAGCTCTGCTAAGGATAATTGGAAAAACATTATTCCAGGTTATAACACCAATTACTTAAGAATTTGGAGAGAATGGGCCTAGAGAGAGGGAGCCACCTGGAAAACAGGGCAGGTTCTTGGCATACATGATGATGAGATCAGCCCCAAGACTCATTTGTCTGTGTTCAGATCATGGTTCTGCAGGTTACTAGCTGGGTAACCTTGGGCAAGTCACTTAACCTCTCGGTAAGCACCTCCATTCTAATTGATATCACCCACTGTAGGAGGAGGATGTTGATAAGCAAACATTTGCTGGGAAGATTCTGTGAGTGCCTGTAAGCTTTTAGAATAATTCCCACTTTCCATAATCCTTCCCTGTCCAATCAGACACTTTCTAATGCCTTTCCCAATGTCTCCTCCTGTAGTTGTTCTTTCTTTTCCTCTCCTAGTCTGCTATTTTACCCTCTTGGAAATCAAAACACGACATTATAGAACCAAAGTGGAGAAAGCAAAGCTGTTCCTGGCTGAAGGTGTCAGGGTCAGATTGAAGAGATTGGGAGGAGGCTTGGAGGGAGATAAACTTTGTTACCTTGAAGCCACAAATGGTGAAAACCCCACAATATAATACGAAGTGTCCTGACCAGGTGTGGCTGAAGGCACTTTCGCTTCCTTAATGGACTGGGCTGAATTCTGATGACACACCTGTAGACCAAGACCAGTTTTTGGATGTCCAGCTTGAGTCCGGCTGAGTCCTCACTGCCCCTTATGGCACAGCAGCAGCATTGTTGACATTAACCAAGAGGATGTGTGCACTCAATGAGTATCATCTTTTACTACAAGTATACATTAAGTGTAATACGTACTTTTCAAAGGACTTCCCTGGTGGTCCAGTTGCTAAGACTCTGCACTCCCAAAGCAGGGGACTGGGGTTCGATCCCTGGTCAAGGAACTAGAGCCCACACGTCACAACCAAGAGTTCTCGAGCTACAACCAAAGATCCTGCAAGCTGAAACTGAAACCCAGTGTAGCCAAATGACTAATAAGTGCTTTTCAGTCAGTAGCAATCATTTCAGTAGGTTTTTGGCACATACAATGCCTTAAGGAAACAAAATGTAAGAGTGACTTGATAGAAGTATTGTGTGTATATTTCAGTATATGTAGGGAGTGGGACTACTGCTCCAAGGTGATAACATCCATTCTTTGGAGGCAAAAGAATCTCACATTATACAATAGTTTAAGGTCATCTGGGGGCTCCCCTGGGGGCTCAGGGGTGAAGAATCCACTTGCAATGCTGAAGACCCAAGTTCAACCCCAGGGTAAGGAAGATCCCCTGGAGGAGGAAAGAGCAACCCACTCCAGTATTCCTGCCTGGGAGATCTCATGGACAGAAGAGACGGGCAGGCTACAGTCAGTCCATGGGGTCACAAAATAATCAGACACAACTTAGCGCCTAAACAACAATGGTCATCTGGAGGGCCACAGCACATTGACAGGCATAAAGTATATTTGAAGCACTAAAATGTCATGGGGAAAAGAAGCAATTGAGAAAAAGGTGTCTAAAAATCTTGGCAGGGTGGTGTAGGAGAAGATTAATGAAAAAAGGTTGAGAAATACTATTTCAGTGAATGAAGCTGATGCAAATTTGGTGGCAGAAAAACTCAGGATGCTCAGATAAAAGAACCACTAAAATAAACCCAATGCCTGCTGAAGATTCCAAGAGGGGCCTCAGAGTTTCTGGAAGGCATCGTCATTGGCAAAAGTTTTAAGACAGGCCATGATGGGGTGAAATTAAAGCAATGCATCGTAAAGTACATTCCATTGTGTTGTCAGTTAGCTCCAAGCCTGATTCTAAAGAGCCTTATCGCTGGAAACTGAGAAATCATTTTTTTTTTCCAAGAGAAAAATCCACTCTGTATTCTTGAATTAAAAATTATGCCCCATGAATTCTGAACGATAACAATAGCTACAATAAAATGATTGAGATGCCCAAATTCATCTAATCACACATTCTGTCTGGCCTATTCAAGCACAAAAGAATGAGACCCAGCCTTTCTTCTCACTGCTATCTGTAAATAGGAAAGAATGTATGAAAGATTGTGATCAAGTTCTGTCGGAAATGCTCATATTTCCACAAAATGTCGCTTGCCTTCTAGAGAAGAAATCGGCTGAAAATTTAGTTTATTAAACCAGGATACGAACACAGGGGTTTAAAAGAGCAGTATTAATATTCTGTTCGAATCATCTCCTGATTTCTATTTTGAAGGGCACCCTCCGACAGCTTGATTTTTATTACAGTGAAGAAAAAGAAAAACGGCTCCTTGCCATTAATCAAAAGAACCAAAAAAAAAAAAAAATAGGTCTCACTAAAAGCTGACTCTGACAAGTCCAAATGGAAAGTTTGATTTTTGTGAAGAGGTAAAGAATATCTTTCGAAATATTGCAATCAATTCTGAAAAACTTAATTTTTTTTTTCTCCATAGCTTTGCAGCTATGGGGATCGTCCTTCTCGAAGGCTTCCCTGAGTGATTTCCTTCTGTCTCATGGCAGAAAATGAACTATTTAGCTCCACACATAATGGCAAACTCCATTTCAGCACAGCATTAGGCCCAGACTCGCTCAGACTCCGATCGATACATTTGGTTATGAAGCATCAGTCCTTCCCGCAGTGGAGATGCTCACTAGAGATAAAGGCCGGAGAGCATCCCTGATTTATGCCTTCTCAGCAGCACACTGACAGGCCAGGCCCCAGGAAGCAGAGTGGGAAACCAGATGAGGGCGACCAGAGGGTCCTTGGGGAATATGCTGACCAGCAGGGACCCAGGATCACACCTCAAGATGAATAGAACACAGCCCTGTTGCAGCACAACCTGCCCCGTGGAAAACGTGGACTCTGCATCTGGCTGAAGCAGGTCTGTGATCCCCAGGGCTGTCCTGAAGCAGCTGAGGAGCCTGTCCCCGAGGTGGGCTCACGGGTCCCTCATCAGGGGGACGCTGCTCTTACCCCTCTGTGCTCACTCCTTACAGCCTGCTTTGACCAACAGCTAGGATCGAAACATCATTGCAGCTACAGCGCCCCAGGTGTTGGGGCTCAGCCTAAGACACCCCGCAGATCAAACACCTCGCAGGTCCAGTGGCAACAGAGAATTATCAATAGCAGAGTCCTGGTCACAGGCAGCACCCCAATGTTGAGCAGCCCCCTCTGTTTGAGGATGCGGTACACCTCGGTCGGAGTCTGAGGTCCTTGCAGTTTCTGCCCATTCAGCATCTCCTTCTCCAGTTCTCTATCAGTTTTCCAGTCCTGGCGAAGGCCTGGTTAAGACTCAGACTTATTTCACAGGACAGGTCTGTAAAAAGGCATAAACTGTTCCCTCTTCTGAATGGCACAGAGAGAAAACTTTGCAAATATTGTGCAGTTTTGCTGGAGAACTCTGAAACTCTTTGAACGTTTTGAGGGTAGCAGTGCTAGATCAACGGGTTTTAGTAAAGACCAAAGAGTAAGAGAAAAGTAGCCATCAGGAACATTCTAGCAGCCAAGCACGGATGACCCACCTAGGTCCATAGAGAGAAGGTATATATGTTCTTGGATTTATGCTTTCATATCTTCTCAGGTAAGTGTTAGTCACTCAGTTGTGTCCAACTCTTTGCAATCCCATGGACTGTAGCCCACTAGGCTCTTCTGCCCATGGGATTCTCCAGGCAAGAACACTGGAGTGGATTGCCATGCCCTGCTCTAGGGGATATTACCCACCCAGGGATTGAAACTCCATCTATTATGTCTCCTGCATTGACAGGCAGGTTCTTTACCACTAATCCACCTGGGAAGCCTGTAAGACAAACCACAAATAGCTATTTGCTGCTGTTGTTTAATCTGCATGTATGTGTAATACTTCATAGAGATGATTGGAACAAAAGAGTCAAACATCCAAAACCTTTAAATTCATGCCTGGCTTTAAACAGAAAGAAAATAATTAAGGGGCAAAACAGGTTCCTAGAAAAAAGTGACATCAAAAACTGACATTGAAGTTCAAAAGGATCCATTTGGACAAACTCACACATCGAGCACAGGAGATGAAATGATTACTCAACTCCATCTAAGGCATCTGCCCATCAGCTATTAATGCAAGCACAGAGGATCCATATTTTCTGTGAGCAGTTTCATGCAGTATGAATGCTCTGAGGAAAATCATTGTCTAAATCAGATAACCCACGTGAGGGGTCCTGCACACAGTAGGCAACTGACGGAGGCTAGGCTCCTTCCCGTGACTTGATAAGTTATTGTTGTTCAGTTGCTAAGTGGTGTTCGACTCTTTGTGACCCCATGGACTGCAGCACACCAGGCTTCCCTGCCCTTCACCATCTCCCAGAATTTGTTCAAACTCAGGTCCATTGAGTCAGTGATGCCATCCAACTATCTCTTCTTCTGTTGTCCCCTTCTCCTCCTGCCTTCAGTCTTTCCCAGCATCAGAGTCTTTTCCAACGAGTCAGCTCTTCGCATCAGGTGGCCAAGTTTTGGAGCGTCAGCTTCAGCATCAGTCCTTCTAATGAACATTTAAGGTTGATTTCCTTTAGAATTATCTGCTTTGATCTCCTTGCTGCCCAAGGGACTCTCCAGAGTATTCTCCAACACCACAGTTTGAAAGCATCAATTCTTGGGCGCTCAGGCTTCTTTGATAGATTAGCTTGCTATTTTAGAGGATATTCACCTACACAGGGAAAAGACCAATAACAAAATCCCCCTACGCACTCCCAGAAGACCTGTATTTATTTCAACACAGTGGCCCAAACATTCCCCCTCTGGTTTCGAGGTGAATTCTGATGAGAAATATCGTTTGTGGCTCTTTCAGGTAATCCATTTGAGATGATATTTTGCCAAGTCTCTCTTTTCCTTTTCTTGTTTTGGTTTGGGTTTTCATAACAACAGCTGGGCTCTGAATCAGCTTCTTTTTGTTCCTTCTAAAGTGGCTGGAATCTGAGGGGGCTTTGAAAGATGCTTCTCCATACCATTGATCAAAGATTCTTTTCCCTGAGAACGGGTTCCCTCCCTATCTGTACATTCATCAAATCCTCCCCTTTTTCTCAAGCTCCTAGAGTGTTTTCTTTCCCTCCCTCTAGCCTGAAGTCCGAGTCCATATTAGGAAAGTTGATGGAGCGATTCTGTTGTGAGGGAGACCCCGAGGGGCTTTCATCTCCAAGACCACAGATTCCATCTCCCGGTTAGCAAACCCATCAGGCTGTGCCTTATCTGTCCCCTCGGAGCCCCTCCATTGCGGGGTCAGAGTCCACACCTGAGAACTAGCAGCGACCAATCTGGCATGTTTGTGAAGCGATGACCTACAAGGGACAGCTCCCCCCTCCCCAGGGGGGACTTGACCCTTGAACACACATCCGGGATCCTTTTCCAAATGACAATTTCTCACTTTCTTTGCTGTCAGCCACTCAGCCATTTGTCTTCCATGAGTCATTTTATCTTTTGTAATAAATTTTTATTGGGCAACTATAATTCTCTTAGACTTGGAGCTCTAATTAGCAATCATCTTAGTCATGTAAAACTTTGGTTTTTCCTTCAGAATAGCATTAGGTAGCCACTTTTTCACTCCACAAAGCAAATGCTTTATTTATTCCATACACAATGTTGCCTTCCTAATTGTATTCTAATTGCCTGCATTTGGACTCTTTCTGGCTTAGCCAGTCTTGTTCTGAGACTAACCCCTCTAATTCACAATGAAGAAGTAAATAAATGGCTAGTATTTACAGAACTAAAGCATTGCACCCATCCTTTAAGAAAGGAAGAGAACTCAGCTTGGGAATCTGTTGCCTAGCAACATGGCACTAACTTTCCTCTCCATTTCCCAAACCAGTTGATAGCCTCCTGTTGGTTTGTCAGCATTCCAATGCAAAACTTTCCCCCTCACCACCAACTTTTTAAAATTAGGAATGAATGTTTGGTTTTTTAGTTTCAGAAAATTGACTTAAACTGTCACCACTTTTTTTTTTTTTTTTTCTGAATTTCAAAGTCCTCTTGATTCCCTCATTCTCACTAGGCCCCAGTTTGTTTTCCTTCCCTGATAAAAACTGCTGTTATCCTCCAATTAAGTACTACATCTAAGAACAATTTGCATATTTCTCAGAAAAGGACATCAGCCTCAAATAGATGTTGAATAGATTTTAATTAATAATAATAACACCAGGCAATTAGATGGCAATTTATACTTTGCAAAATCCTTTCATGTCCACTCATTCATTGAATTCAACTTTTAGAAGCTCATCCAAGCTTCTTTCTTGGCTTATGACACCATGCTGAAACATTTCTGAACTTTGGTAATGAGGTTGGTGGTACTGTTTTTGGTGATTTTGCTCTAAGTTAGGAGACACTGTCCAGAGGCTAGGCTTTCACATGGTAATGTTGGGATTCCCATCCTCAGCCTGGTCAGAAAACCAGAGGAAAATCAGAATCTTTCCTCTGCTCCTTTTTTTCTTCCTCCCACGTGAAGCTTGATTTTATAGGTGGTGAGCCAGGGAAAAGCCCCATTTTTCTTGCTTCTTCCATTTCCAGCCCCTCTGGGTCTTTGATGGAAAGCAGTGTCACTGAGCACCCGGGACAATGGCTGAACTGAGAAGGCTCCCAGGCCCACCCTTATCTTGATGCCTTTTTCTGACTATTCAAGGCCTTTGAAATATTCTCCAGACAGAAAGTAAAGAGATGCTCTGACAAAGCATCTCCTTATATCTTATAGCGCGTTTTCTGTCAATGCCACTGTGAACCACAGTAGCTGTGTTCAGTGGTTCATGAGCTTTCGTTTTGACTCTGGTCCTTCTCAGCAGTTCGCTTCAAGTGGGCTTCCACTTGACTCCCAAATCCTGGGCTAGTGTAAGGGGCTACAAAGCACAGTGATTCCTAGTCTTCATTCATTCAGCCAGGGAGCAGTTTCCTGGGAGGCTGGGCCCAGGTTCAGCACAAAGAATAGACGAGTTTATGAAAACCACCCGTGTCTCCTCTGTTCAGTGAAAATACTCCGAGAGGTTTTGGTGTTTGCTTTCAGAGGTTGGAAACAAAACTTCAGCACAACTGGTCTCAAAAACCACTCAGGGAGTCAATGTAAAGATGTGAATAAATTTAACTAGATGAGGGAATTTTCACTTCGAAGGCCTGTGTTTAGACGTCAACAAAATGCAAGAGAAACAAACGTGTCCTAAAATATCGAAATCCTTTGGCAGCTGTATTATTTGGTTTGTGTTTTAGTATACGTGAATATGTATATTTTAAGGTTCCAAATATGTAATGTTAAAAAAAGAGAGAGAGAGAGAAAATATACTTAAATATTCACCCTGACATCACACAATGCTTCCACTGACCAAGTAAACCTTAGTGAAATTATGCCTCTTTCATTCCTTTTTTTTTTTTAATTCTTTCACACCAGAAAAGGGATCTCCTGAGAGTCTTTCTCATCGTTCTCCGTCATTTTCCCACACCCGGCAGCTTATCTAGTCATCATCGCCTGGAAGGGGCTCATCTTAGAACGTGGAGTAACAGTGCTCATGCGTGCCTGCAGGACCGGGCCAAGCACCGAGGAAGCATCCTTTACCAGGACTTAACGTTGGAGGAGGAAATGGCACCCCACTCCAGTATTCTTGCCTAGAGAATCCCGTGGACAGAGGAGCCTGGTGGGCTGCCGTCCATAGGGTCGCACAGAGTCGGACACGACTGAAGCAACTTAGCATGCATGCATGCATTGGAGAAGGAAATGGCAACCCCCTCCGGTATCCTTGCCTGGAGAATCCCAGGGAGGGAGGAGCCTGGTGGGCTGCCGTCTATATGGGGTCGCACAGAGTCGGACACGACTGAAGCTTCTTAGCAGCAGCACCAGCAGAAATGTCCTGGTGAAGGATGAGATCCGAACCCAAATGAAACATCAACCCCTATTTCAAAAATGATTCAGGATTTCCAGGTGGCAATAGTGGACCATGAAATCAAGTCCAGCCTCTCTCTTAGCTCTAGTCCCACTCACCAGAAGCTCACCTCCCTCTCAGAGAGTAAGCCCTCTCAAACGGGGCTAGAACTAGCGCCCAGGAGAGGTCTCAGAGGGAACAGGAGACAGAAGAGTGAGGCCGCTGTTCTCCCTTCATCTCACATCCTGCTGGGTTAGTGGGAAAGCAGTTTGGGTCCAGAGGACAAGAAGAGCATCCATCAGTGTCACACATGACACCGGACAGTTGTATTTAATACCTGCTTTTGCAGGGAACACCAGTAACAACGTTCTGAGGAAGGTATGTCAGTTTAATCGATGAAAGAAACTCAAAGAATGGAGCACCCTTCTCAGCTTTTACAACTTACAAGAGTTGGAGATTGGATTTCGAATCTCGATCTGGCTTCTCAAAACTTGCCCCCACTTTTGTGTTCTGTAGGTTCAGAAAAGCCTACTCTTAGTGACCCTTCTTTTCTGTTCAATTTTTTTTTCATTGTGGTAAAAACACATAATATAAAACATACTACGTTACCATATGAACTATACAGCTCCGTGCCACTAAGTACGTTCACGTTGTTTTGCAACTTTCATCATTTCCCAAATTTTTCACCTTCCTAAACTGAAAGTATCTTCCCATTAAACATGAACTCTCCCTCTCCCTTTCTCCCCTTCTCCCCACTCCCCCCTCCCACCTTGCAATCTCCCTCCATCTACGAGTATATTTTCTGACTCTATGAATTTGACTATTCTAGGTACCTCCTATAAGTGGAATCAGTATTGGTATCTAATGTATTAATATATTGGAATGCATTTTTAATACTGGAGACAAGCCTATTCAGTTGAGTGAAGGAGAAAAACTAGAGTAGATGAGTATGTTGGTTTAAATAACACACTTGGTGCCTCCCTAATAATCCCGCCTGTGCCCTCCTCTTTTTGGGGTTCACCCTCTTTCCAGGAGCCCCGTGTGCTCACTGTCCTCTGGTCCCCCACTGTCACTTTGATGCTTACAGCATGCCTTCCACACAACATCCCAAACCCTAATCTTTCCCAAACTTTCTTTCCATCAAATGTCCCCAATCTATATCCCTTCACCCCAACCCCGAGGTGGGGGTGAGCAGGGAATGTTCTCTGCCAAGATAGCTAATCAGATCAACTTATTCAGAAGCCAATACCTTAACTTAACCCCACAAAAATGTGAATAATGTGTGAATATCAAGGCTATCTAGTGAGGTCATTTAGGTAAACTTTTTCACTTTCTGAATCCCTTAAATTATACCTCCTAGTCAAATTCAGTCTGTGGTCCACAGCATCTTTATCCATATAAAACAAAACAAATGATTTAGCCATGGTTATCAGGTTTACAGATCAGTTAGAGATTGCAGAAAATAGCCTTAAGTACCAGCAAACTTTCCTAGGGAACAGCGATAAAACACTTTACATCTGATCTGTAATATCCTGTACCCTGGGAGCGCTAGCCCTGCAGTGAACAAAATTGCCATTTCTGCCAGATTTCATGGTCAGTGATTCTATGATATGGAGAAATGGCCAGTATGAATTAAAATGAAATCATCAACGGCCCCACACTGACAACCTATGACAGACTTGAACCATCTCTCCCAAAGGTGCGTCCATAACTCACCCCACTTCACCATGGAGCCCACTAAAACAATATCAAGTATATGGGGAAGTGTCCATATAAAAACATAACATAGGACACTCAAACACTCCATATTATTCTTACTGGATACAATGTGCTATCTCAGGATTCCCTGAGTTCAATAGTCAAAAGTCCATCTTTGACAAAAAAGAAGCTATAGTATGTGTTCCAATACAACACATTAGAAGAACATACAACTCAAGGCCTGCAGCCTCTCCTTGGTTCCCACTCAGCTCCTTTGTCTTTGGAGACGGTGCGGGGCTCCACAATGTCCCTGGGTCAGTGGAATCTTCCTCCCAGCTCTGAGTCCACAAATTCACTTCCGCTCTCCCCAAAAGCCCCCAATCTCCATCTTTCACTTACTACCCTAAACTTTACATATTACTGTCGTTGTTGTTCAGCCACTAAGTGACCACTTTGTGACCTCATGGACTGTAGCCTGCCAGGCTTCCGTGGGATTCTCCAGGCAAGAATACTGGATTGGGTTGCCATTCCCTTTTCCAGGGGAACTTCCCAACCCAGGGATTGAACCTGCATCTCCTGCATGGGCAGGTAGATTCTTTATCACTGAGCCACTAGGGAAGCCCTCTTGCATATTTAACCAGACTCAATTTCTGTTCTCATTGGACAAAAAAGAACGTCTCCTATTGTACTTGGGAGTCTCATAGTCCCCCTTAGGTTCATTTTCACTCACCATCTCACCAGACTGTTTATCTCATTTTAAGATCTGCAGCCACCTTCCAGTCTCCTGAAATCCTTACCCATTTCACACCCTGGTACCAAATGAATCATCACAGGATATCAATTTGTTTGTGTTAATTTCCTACTGAGAGGTGCTCAGTGAATGATTTCTCTTTACTTGTTGAACAGAGTCCAATCTTAAGCCTCATGGTTAAATCTCTCCCAAATGTCTTCAACTATACTTCCACATCAAATCTTCCACCTCCTCATCATGGTCCCTGATGACCAGGATATTTCACTCATTCTAACTCTCCACCATCCATTTCCCTCTAGGATTGAGGACCTCCTGCTACTTCTAGCTATTAAAATTCTATGCATTCTTAAAGACCCAACCAACTATATCTTTATTGACTAAGCTTCTCCCCCAATTTCAGTCAGAAATTTGTAGTCTCTTCCTTTTCACATGTTTATTCTCTGATTATATGTCAAGTAGGTGATGGTGTCTCATGTCTAGAGTATTATAATTACCATATTTGTGTTTAATTTTTTCACATAGCCCAGCTTTTCCACATAGTTCACCTCTTGGGTGTCTAATACTTCTGTATAAATAATCACAATATTAAATATGGTGTCTCACATGCAGTAGACATTTGAAAAGTTTTCATCAGTCAACTAAATGAATGAATGAATAAGGCATCCTTGGCAACACCTTTGCTAATAATAGGCTGTTCTTTCTTAAACAGTTAAATTTTGCTCTCTCAATAATTTTTGTGGGAGGCAAGTAGTTTGGCTTCAAAAAATGTCTATACAAAAAAAAATTGAGTTGAGAAGTGAACAAGGCTATAATTAGTTACTATCAAATGATGCATGCACAAGTTTTCGTTTTTCTAAGTACAGTACTTAGCATGGGTGAAAGCAGAGTTTTCCGCAGACAAATTAATCCACAATTATCAAGCATCACTAGGGGTACATGTGGCTACTCCTATTCCATCATAGCTAGATGCAATTGGCCAACTTCCCTGGAACAAAATTAGTATATGACCACTAAGTTTAAAATGCCAACTTAAGTCCAGGTAAAACAATAGATATAAAAACTCATAAAATATAAATGAGATAAGACCTCCACAGTCAATTCTAATAAACGCTCATGTAAGATTTACAGCACTCTCAAAATATTTCCTCTTTTTGCTCTAGCATACTGATAAAGGGAGGTCATTGCTAGCAGAAATGACTAGTTTCCTGTCTCAAAAGCATGGACATCTATCCATGGTGATAATATCCATTTGAAAGGAGATTTTATGAGATGCTGCTTGTGCTCTATGAGTGAAGAACCATCTGTCTGGCATCAGAGTTGCTATGTTCAAATTACCAATATGTTTCATACATTTAAAACCCAAAAGGATGTGGAGACCAATGACATGATTTGAGTTTTTAAAACAACCATGTGGGTAATGCCCCTCCAGCAGTGTTCAGCAAAGTCTGCACACTTCTAGTGTCTATAGCTTTGACACTAGTTATTCATCCAAGCAGTTGACAATTGTCAGGTGCTGTGTTAAGTTTTAGGGATAAAAAGATGGACAAGACATGACTCTCAAGGAACTCTGAGCCTAGGCTGAGAAACTGACATGTAACTAGCATTTAGCATGAGGCTTCCCAAGTGGTGCTAATGATAAAGAACCCATCTGCTGATGCAGGAGATGTAAGAGATGTGGGTTTGATCCCTGGGTTGGGAAGATCCCCTGGAGGAGATCACGGTAACCCGTCCAGTATTCTTGCCTGGAGAACCCCATGGATAGAGGAGCCTGGCGGACTTCAGTCCATGGGGTCGTAAAGAGTTGGACACAACTGAAGCGACTGAACACAGCACAGCACAGGAGTTTACCAGAGGCATGGTCCATGTGATGGAAAGACACAAAGAAGTAGCCCCCAAATCTGCTAGGAAAATAGAGCGAGATTCTTATAATACCTAATACAATGTAAATGCTATGCAAATTGCTGCTGCCCTGTGGCAAATTCAAGTTTAATAGCATTTTGGAACTTTTTGGACTCTTTTTCCTGAATACTTTTCAATTTACCATTGCTTGAATCCGTGGATATGGAACCTGCAGACACAGGGGGCTGACTGCATACCAAACTAACAAGCTTTTCTCTGGGCAGTAACATAAAATATAATGTTCTATTGTATTTACATAAATATTTTTTCTATTTCCTACAATTGGCATATAAAGAATTTTTAAACAAAAACACTTTAAATTTAGCTAACAGTCACAATTTTCAACATCTTTCTTTGTGAGCCCACAGGCATATTAAAAAAAATCATAAGTTATAGAAGAAAACTAGATGATAATTAAAACAAGTCCTACAGAGCCTGTGTTTTCTTTGTTTGAAACTATATCATATCTGAATGAAATATTGTATCTCACTCTTCTGTATGCCTCAGTCAGATCAAACCTCACGAATCATTTTGAGGAGACACAATTCATAGTGTTCATCTAGCACTTTCTAAACATTCCTCTTGATCTTTTCTGTTTTCTGCAATTCAACTCCTTCCAACTGTGAGTCGGAAAGTACACTACAGCCCTTCTCTTTCAAAGTCCAGTTCAGTATTTATTAAGAGATTTGGATCTCAACTCAAGGCAGGGAAATCTGCATCTCAGCCTTGATGATGAAATTGGTTGATTATTGTGATAAGCAAGGCTAGATCTCTCTGCATTTTGCTGCTATTCATCGAACTTACACCATTTTGGAAAGCAGGAAAACTTGGAATGGCACTTACTTATTTGTTTACTTACTTAATTTCATTATTTATTATACTAAAAACAAGTCAGTTAAGTTTCAATCATGTTGTTGGCCAGCAAGAAAGAGTGAGAGGTGGGAGGGGGGTTCAAGATGGGGAACACATACACACCCATTGCTGACTCATGTCAATGCATGGCAAAAACCACTACAATATTGTAAAGTAATTAGCCTCCAATTAAAATAAATAAATTAATTTATTTTAAAAAAAGTAAATGCAGACACATTGTGCATAGTTTCTTTACACCTTGTAAGCAGCCACTGTGAGGAAGTATATTATCCATCACTTGTAACCCTCCTCCTTGGCCCCTTCCACATCTTCAGATAATAACTTCACCACAATATCCATATTCTTGGGTTCTTGAGAACAGACTGGTTGAGAGGGTGGACTGTGCTGTAAAGTACGATTTGCCTGAAAAGGAGATTGCCATCTCACTCATTAATTTTACATTACCATACTGTGCTTCTATTGATGTTTATCACAATGCTTTTTACAGCTACTTACAACGATGGCAAAAATACACAGATTGTTCTGTCGTTAAGCAGAGTAAACAATTTTTTTTGAGTGATGCAAGGGAAGGAAAAACTTATATGATCATTTTCTCTGACTCTAGCAAACTATTCTACAATCACAAGTGTGTGTTTCTGTGTAAACAGTTGTGGGCAACATACATCGATGTGATAGAATTACTTCATTCCCCTTGGACTGTTGAACTGTTGGAGATCTTTGGCTCTTCTGCAGAATGTTGGGTTAATGTCACATAAACAAAAGAGGCTATTGACATTGTTATAAAGATGTGACTCAATCTCAATTTTCTCTTTTATTCCTACATCATTGGAAAATGGATGAGACGCAATAGTCATAGAACTTCTAGCCTAGTTGTTTGCTTAAGATTTAGTGTATCTGTGCATGTCAATTCCTCTCCTCCCAAGAGATAAAACCATCATAGAAAACACTTTGGAAGCAAAAATAGTAATTTTATGTAGAGAAAGCACTGGACTGGGAATCAGAAAAAGGATTTCAGATGCCCATTGGTCACTTAAGCACATTCATTTGACAAGAGTCTGGAACTGATAAATGAGACAGACCTTGGTTTAAATTGAAACTCTACCACATATATCTGTGTGACCTTCAGCAAATTACTGCCTGAGCCTCAGTTTTCTGCATCTATAAAAGGGACACAATAATAGTAACCAACTCATGAGGCTGTTGTAAACATTGCGTGCAGTAAAGCATATGAAGCATTTAGCAGAGCATCTGGTACATAATAACATACAATAAATAATGTGTATCATTATTACTCCTAAGACATTATTTCTAGGCCACAAATTCTTCAGCCCTATAACACAACTTAGCGACTGAACAGCAACAATAATGTAAATGTTCATATCTGAGGGTTCATCCAGTTGTAAGAGTCTATGATTGAACTAGACGATGATTACATTTTACAAAAGAATCTTCACAAAACAATTCAAATGACAAAAATAGCAAGTCAACTCACTCACAGAAATATGAACTGCTATTTTATTATAGAAATCTTATATGAGGTAAAGATCTGATATAAATGATAGTGTGAGGGAATAAAGACTGTGTTTCTCTGTATTTCCTTATCTTTCCCAGTAGACTATAAACTTTTTGAGGCAGGGATTATGTCTTATTCATATATTACGATCCTTTGGGATCCCAATATAAATGAATGAATCACTTAATGATAGGAGCAAGCAACCTAACATCTCTGATTTTGTGAAGAATATAGTCAAGGGATAGACACATTAAAAAAAGTATGCACTAGTATACTGTATTGGTGTTTTTCTTTCTGGCTTACTTCATTGTGTATAATAGGCTCCAGTTTCATCCACCTCATTAGAACTGATTCAATTGTATGCTTTTTAATGGCTGAGTAATATTCCATTGTGTATATGTACCACAGCTTCCTTATCCATTCGTCTGCTGATGGGCATCTAGGTTGTTTCCATGTCCTGGCTATTATAAACAGTGCTGTGATGAACATTGAGGTGCATATGTCTCTTTCAATTCTGGTTTCCTCAGTGTGTATGCGCAGCAGTGGGATTACTGGGTCATATGGCAGTTCTATCTCCAGTTTTTTTAAGGAATCTCCATACTGTTCTCCATAGTGGCTGTACTAGTTTGATTCACACCAACAGTGTAAGAGGGTTCCCCTTTCTCCACACCCTCTCCAGCATTTATTGCTTGTAGACTTTTGGATAGCAGCCATTCTGACTGGCGTGAAATGGTACCTCATTGTGGTTTTGATTTGCATTTCTCTGATAATGAGTAATGTTGAGCATCTTTTCATGTGTTTATTAGCCATCTGTATGTCTTCTTTGGAGAAATGTCTGTTTAGTTCTTTGGCCCACTTTTTGGTTGGGTCATTTACTTTTCTGGAATTGAGCTGCAGGAGTTGCTTGTATATTTTTGAGATTAATTCTTTGTCAGTTGCTTCATTTGCTATTATTTTCTCCCATTCTAAAGGCTGTCTTTTCACCTTGCTTATAGTTTCCTTTGTTGTGCAGAAGCTTTTAATTTTAATTAGGTCCCATTTGTTTATTTTTGCTTTTATTTCCAGTATTCTGGGATGTGGGTCATAGAGGATCCTGCTGTGATTTATGTCGGAGAGTGTCTTGCCTATGTTTTCCTCTAGGAGTTTTATAGTTTCTGGTCTTAGTTTAGATCTTTAATCCATTTTGAGTTTATTTTTGTGTATGGTGTTAGAAAGTGTTCAAGTGATTGACCAGTTTTCCCAGCACCACTTGTTAAAGAGATTGTCTTTTCTCCATTGTATATTCTTGCCTCCTTTGTCGAAGATAGGATGGCCTTAAACACCAATACAGTATACTAATGCATATATATGGAATTTAGAAAGATGGTAATGATAACCCTGTATCAGTTCAGTTCAGTCACTCAGTCATGTCTGACTCTTTGCGACCACGTGAATCGCAGCACGCCAGACCTCCCTGTCCATCACTAACTCTTGGAGTTTACTCAAACTCAAGTCCATAGAGTCGATGATGCCATCCAGCCATCTCATTCTCTGTTGTCCCCTTCTCCTCCTGCCCCCAATCCCTCCCAGCATCAGGGTCTTTTCCAATGAGTCAACTCTTCTCACAGGTGGCCAAAATATTGGAGTTCAGCTTCAGCATCAGTCCTTCCAATGAACACCCAGGACTTATCTCCTTTAGGATGGACTTTATATGAGACAGGAAAAGAGACACAGATGTAT
This sequence comes from Odocoileus virginianus, assembly GCF_023699985.2. Lineage (NCBI taxonomy): Eukaryota > Metazoa > Chordata > Mammalia > Artiodactyla > Cervidae > Odocoileus > Odocoileus virginianus. Next base: position 17,015,795 of record NC_069682.1, on the reverse strand, counting down.
AGAACAGTCTTTTGGACTCTGTGGGAGAGGGCGAGGGTGGGATGATCTGGGAGAATGGCATTGAAGCATGTATATTATCACATGTGAAATGAATCACTGGTCCAGGTTTGATGCATGATACAGGGTGCTCGGGGCTGGTGCACTGGGGATGACCCAGAGGGATGGGATGGGGAGGGAGGTGGGAGGGGGGTTCAGGATGGGGAGCACATGTACACCCATGGCGGACTCATGTAAATGTATGGCAAAACCAATACAATATTGTAAAGTAATTAGCCGCCAATTAAAATAAATTTTTTAAAAAATGAAAGAAATCAAGACAAAAAAAAGTATGCACAACATTGCTAATTATTAGAGAAATGCAAGTCAAAATTACAGTGAGGTATCGCCTCACACTGGTCACAATGGTCATCATCAAAAAGTCTGCAAATAATAAATACTGAAGAGCGTATGAAAGAAATGGAACCATCCTACACTGTTGGTGGGAGTATAAATTAGTGCAGCCACTATGGAAAACAGTATGGAGGTCCCTTAAACATCTAAAAACAGAGCTACCAGATGATCTAGCAATCCCACTCCTGGGCATATATGCAGAAACTATGAAAATAAATTTAAAAAGACACGTGCACCCCCATGTTCATAGCAGCTCTACTTAAAGTAGCCAAGACATGGAAGCAATCTAAATGTCCACTGACAGATGAATGGATAAAGAAGATATGGTGTATACATCCATATATATAGTATATAGTATATATATATATAGTATATATACTATATATATAGTATAAATGCATATATATTATATAAATATATATATAAATGTATGTGTGTGCTTGTAGGTCAGGTAAAATAATGACCAAGAACTGACTACTGGGATTAGCAACATGAAGGTCATCTATGGCCTTGAGGATGGAGGTTTGGAGAGGTGGTGAGGCAAAAGTACAATGGAGAGGATGCAAGAATGACTAGAGGGAAATTACAGAGAACGTATGTAAGAAAATTTCAGTTTTTATAAAAAGATAAACAGAGTAGTAGCAATAGGGGAAGTGCACTCTAGAAAGATTTTTTATTTGTTGCATTTTTTCTAAAATGAGAAATAATTGCATATTCATGTGCTGATGGGAATAATCCACTGGAAATGGAGAATGAAAGTGTAGGAGAGAAAAAAACTGTTAGAACAATGTCCTAGTTTGAGACTGGATAAGATCTAGTGGACCAAGGGAGCAGCTGGCTTAAGCTAAAGATCAAGGATGGGTCTGTCACAATCCTCAGCAGTGAAGGTGAAGAAGTGAGCAGGTTTAATCATGTGGTTCTTTATATTCACTCTGTTCTAATGATGAAAATAGATTGGCTTCTTTCTTAAATTCACATGTGATTAGTAGAACAGACCTGGAGTTATTATTCCAAATTGCAGATGTTATGGAAATAATTTTAATTCAGCAAATAACAGTTTCACCTGGCTTTTCAGGAATGCATCTATTGCCTGAAGCAAACTACCACCTGACAATATAGCTCACTTCTGGAATCAGCCATAGAACAGTGATTTTTTTGAGAATAGACATTTAAATTTAGATTTACTACATAGCTTATTATCTCAGTATAACAGCAATCTGCAATAATATTTCATATCTAAATTATCATTCTGTATTATGAAGCAATAGTCTTTAAAGTTCTTTTTGATTACTCTCCATCTGCTCAGAATGCTCAAAGCCCTTATCAGATATGTCATTTATTTAACATTTTATCAGCTGGAACATTGTGCACTTTATTTCATGGATGTGAGATACATGTGTGTGCACACATGCCAATAAGCATAATATAACTAATTGGAGAATATGGGCCACATTTTCTTGTATTTCTGTATTACTGATGATGACTGAAGTGGTGACCAAAAAACAAGCAAAACCAGGAAATCTCTGGAAAAACATCCATTGTCATATAGCCATAAAAACAGAGGTAGAAAATAAATTTAGCCATGAGTCCACGGAGAAATTATTCTGGACTACCAGAAATAAATGGCAAGCTTATATGTATTCTTCAAAGAAGAAGGCAAATTACCAAAATGAACATCCAATCATTTTTAAAAACAGTATCTTTCTTTTAAAACTTGGAGAAAAAGTTTCCTGAGAGAGTACCTGAAAATAGAGTTGCTAGAATTAAAGATCTTTCATATAAACCTCACATAGAGAAGTTGGCTGCTCATATGTACAGATAATGAGAGGTAAAATATAATCCCACATTGGGAGCTGGTATTCTAAAGGTCTCCAGTGGTATACTATCAAGTGAAACTTGTATGCTTCTTCTTTCCTGTCTGAGGTTGATCCCCTTCTGTGTGGTAGACCATATCTACGTGCTGTGTGTTTCTCAAGGGAATATCTTATACCATCCTATGTCACGGTATCAAGTACATAAAAGCACTTGACATATACCTGTTAAATTTAATTTTTACAGAAAAATCTTCCAAGGATGACAAATATTTCTGTAGACCACAGTTTCTAATTAGTGGAGAGTACATGTCAAAGGAAAATTCAGACTTAAATTGAAGAAAGCAGGGAAAACCACTAGCCCATTCAGGTGTGACCTAAATCAAATTCATTAAAATTATATGGTGGAAATGACAAATAGATTTAAGGAACTAGATCTGATAGGCAGAATGTCTGAAGAAATATGAACAGAGGTTCATAACATCATACAGGAGGTGGTGAACAAAACCAACTCCAGGAGAAAGAAATGCAAAAAGGCAAAATGATTGTCTGAGGAGGCCTTTCAGATAGCTGAGAAAAGAGAAGCAAAAGGCAAAGTAGAAAAGGGAAGATAGTTCCATCTGACTGCAGAGTTCCAAAGAATAGCAAGGAAGATAAGAAAGCGTTCCCAAGTTGATCAATGTAAAGAAATAGAGGGAAACAATAGAATGGGAAAGACTAGAGATCTCTTCAAGAAAATTAGAGATACCAAGGGAACATTTCATGCAAAGATGGGCCATAAAGGACAGAAATGGTATGGACCTAACAGAAACAGAAGATATGAAGAAGAGATGTCAAGAATACACTGAAGAACAATACAAAAAAGATCTTCATGATGCAGATAATCACGATGGTGTGATCACTCACCTACAGCCAGATATCCTAGAATGTGAAGTGAAGTGGGCCTTAGGAAGCATCACTATGAACAAAGCTAGTGGAGGTGATGGAATTCCAGTTGAGCTATTTCAGATCCTAAAAGATGATGCTGTGAAAGTGCTGCACTCAATATGCCAGCAAATTTGGAAAACTCAGGAGTGGCCACAGGACTGGAAAAGGTCAGTTTTCATTCCAATCCCAAAGAAAGTCAATGCCAAAGAATGTTCAAACTACCATACAATTGCACTCATCTCACATGCTAGCAAAGTAATGCTCAAAATTCTCCAAGCCAGGCTACAACAGTACATGAACCAAGAACTTCCAGATGTTCAAGCTGGATTTTAAAAAGCAGAGGAACCAGAGATCAAATTTCCAACATCTATCTGTTGGATCATAGAAAAAGCAAGAGAATTCCAGAAGAACATCTACTTCTGCTTCATTGACTACACCAAAGCCTTTAACTGTGTGGATCACAACAAACTGTGGAAAATTCTTCAAGAGATGGGAATACCAGACCACCTTACATGTCTCCTGAGAAATCTGTTTGCAGGTCAAGAAACAACAGACTGGTTCCAAATCAGGAAAAGAGTATGTCAAGGCTGTCTATCGTCACCTTGCTTATTTAACTTATATGCAGTGTACATCATACAAGATGGTGGGTTGGATGAAGCACAAGCTGAAATCAAGATTTCAGGGAAAAATGTCAATAACTTCAGATATGCAGATGATACCACCCTTATGGCAGAAAATAAAGAAGTACTAAAGAGCCTCTTGATAAATGTGAAAGAGGAGAGTGAAAAAGCTTGCTTAAAAAGATCATGGCATCTGGTCCCATCACTTCATGGCAAATAGATGGGAAAACAATGAAAACAGTGACAGAATTATTTTCTTGGGCTCCAAAATCACTGCAAGGGGTGACTGCAGCCATGGAATTAAAAGATGCTTGCTCCTTGAAAGAAAAGCTATGGCAAAACTAGACAGCATATTAAAAAACAGAGACATTACTTTTCTGAGAAAGGTCATCTAGTCATAGCTATGGTTTTTCCAGTAGTCATGTATGGATGTGAGAGTTGGACCATAAAGAAAGCTGAGCACTGAAGAATTGATGCTTTTGAATGGTGGTGTTGGAGAAGACTCTTGAGAGTCCCTTGGACTGCAAGGAGATCCAACCAGTCCATCCTAAAGGAAATCAGTCCTGAATATTCATTGGAAGGACTAATGCTGAGGCTGAAACTCCAATACTTTGGCCACCTGATGCGAAGAACTGACTCATTTGAAAAGACCTTGGTGCTGGGAAAGATTGAAGGTGGGAGGAGAGGGGGACAACAGACGGTGAGATGGTTGGATGGCATTACTGACTCAATGGACATGAGTCTGAGCAAATTCCAGAAGTTGGTTATGAACAGGGAACCTGGGGTGCTGCATGCAGTCCATGGGGTCACAAGGAGTCAGACATGACTGAGTGACTGAAGTGAACAAGTCAAATCAAAATTCTGGCACTTTTTATTTGTATTAATAAACTATAAAGTGCAAAGTACTGTGTTAATCAATAGCTTCCTAAAAGGTGATATATCACTTCCTAAAGTGATATATTTTGTTAACATTTATTAATTAGGCTTTGTTAGAAAATGACACAATTCATTATAGAACAATTAGGAAATATGGAAATACACAAGGAAAAATAAAGTACAAAGAAGTAATTTTATATTATCATTCCAAAACCATGTCCCAAATTCACTAATGTTTTGCTATATCTTCCCAGTATATATTTTTCTAGCTAGTTGGCATTTTATGATACCTGTTTATAACATGGCTTTCTTTGACATAATTAATAATATCAATATAACATAAATGATCTTCCATGTCATTAGTAGTTTTCTAGAATACCATTTCTACTGGCTGTATCAGTTTACAAATGCACTATACCATAATTTATTTAACACATTTTCTGTCATTGGTCATTGATTTTTTTCCTAATTTTTCATTATTATAAAAGAAGCTAAAATAAATATTTCTATTAATGAATCTCCAAAATCTGAGGCTATTTCCTTAGGTTAAATTCATCAAAGTGGAATTACTTAATTAAAATTTTTAAGTATTATTGAGACTAAATATGTACTGCCAAATGACCCTATAGAGAGACTGAGTAATTTACGTTCACCACAAAGTAAGAGAAAAATAGTTTCCTCTGCAACATGATATTAGTTTGGGGTAATTTCTCCATTCTTTAAAATGAAAGGGTAGTGTCTATTTTGAAAATTCTGACATGAAAAATATCTCATTAAAAAAATTTCCATTTTATTGAATGCTGGTGACTTGAAATTTTTAATAAATTTCCTAGGATAATCTTCTACTGATGTCATCTTCTTTTGCTTTTCATTTGTGCATTTATATATTTAAGATATTAGCCTTTTGCTCTCATATGTTACAAATATTTTTTGTTCATTTTCCTTTAATTGCATTAAAAGGTGTTTTCTATGGACTGAACTTTTTAGTGGGGAAATCTACCAGCTTTTTGGTACTAAAAGTTTGTATGCTGGCTTCCCAGTATCCATATCTTCCTTAGTCAAAGTGTTAGTTGCTCAGTCACATCTGATTATTTGCGACCTCATGGAGTGTAGCCTGCTAGGCTCCTCTGTCCATGGAATTCTCCAGGCAAGAATATTGGAATGGGTAGCCATTCCCTTCTCCAGGGCATCTTCTCAACCCAGGGATTGAACCTTGGGTCTCCTGCATTGCAAGCAGATTCTTCACCTTCCGAACCATCAAGGATATCCTCCTTAACAGCACTCCCTTTGGATATCCTCTAGAGCAGTGGTCCCCAACCTTCTTGGCCCCAGAGACTGGTTTCATTGAAGACAATATTTTCACGGACCAGGGTGGGGGGAATTGTTTCAGGATGATTCAAGAGCATTACTTTTATTGTGCACTTTATTTCTATTATTATCACATTAGCTCCATCTCAGATTGTTAGGCATTAGATCCTGGAGGTTTAGGACTCCTGCTCTAGGGGGACTGTAATTAGAAGCTTCACCTCTCTTAGCCAGAGCATGGATACATGATAAAAATTAGTCCTTTAGTGCATGCTGTCTTTGAAGTTCAAAGTTTTGGCTGGGAAACAAAAGATACTGAAAAAGATTTGAGTTCCTCCAACTCCAGTTGAAATGCCCTGTTTCCTGCTACAAAATCATTCTTAGGATTTTAATTTCCTAGTCTCCCAAGCTCTTAGGATAACTGCCTGCGTGCTCAGGCACTAAGTCATGTCTGACACCTTTGTGACCCCATGGACTGTTGCCCACCCGGCTCCTCTGTCCATGGGATTTCCCAGCAAGAACACTGGAGTGGGTTGCCATTCCCTTCCTGCCCAGAAGTGGCATACCATTGTTTCTGCTTACTCTTCTTTGATCAGAGCAGGTCATGTGACCAAGCCAGATATTACAGAGGCAGAAAGGTATAACTTTTACCCACTGAGCAAATGTGAGTATTTGGAAGCAATATTAGTATAATATTGACTATGCTTAATTCATCAGAGAGGTTTCCTGCTGCTTGGAACCAAAAATCTTTTATAATACAGTTTTTCTTTTGGAGATCTACCTTCAGTACTATGTCTAGAAAGTCTTTCCAAACACCAAAATTATAAAATTGTTTCTTGGAACTGCCCTCTAGTTATTTTTTGTTGTTGTTGTTGTTTGTTTTAGATTTTTAAATCCAAATTTCCCAAATTGGTACTATACTTTGAAAATAAAAATAGTTCTACATAATTATGCCAAGTGCTGCAGTCTAATGCAGCTCCTGAATTCACAATGCACATTAACTTCATTTTTAGAGTTTTTTGCTGTAAAGAAACCAGCTTAATTTAGTTTAATTTGGCACTTCCCAAACTTATGCATCCATAGAACTAGTTTTCATGTTAATTCTATTAACAGCCTACAAGTTAATGTTCCTTTGAACATGTTTAGAAATTGCTATTTTCTCTCCTACTTGGGATTTATGCTGTTGTTCAGGAGGTAGAGTTCTATATCTGTAATCCAAAGAGTTAGCGAATTGTTCTAGCACCATATGTTAAATAGGTTTTAGTTTATGTAGTAATCCCATGGACTTTGGTATCCACTGGGGGTCCTAGAACCAATCTCCCACAGATACCTAGAGATGATTGTTTCCTATTTCAATGATCTTTCTTTTAGCTTTGGTACAAGCAGCACTTGTTTTAAACACTATGGCTTTGCTGTTATCCATTCCTACAGGTCCTCTGCTACTCTTTTAATATTTTCCTTCCTGGTTTCCATTCAATATTCCACAAAACTGCTAATGCCGGGAATTGTGACTAGCAAAAGAATACACAGGTGAATAATATACAAAAGGGTCTGCAGACAGGAGACCTATATTCTTGCAGGATATGCAACCATTAAGCAGTTAGTTACACAAACTATTCTTTAGAATTTTCATGCACGTGAGGAAGTATGGGGCTACAATGAAACGAGGGGATGAACTGAAGTCTGCCTTGAAATACATGATGTTGAACTGGTTCTTAGAGGACAAGGAAGGCATAACCAGGGAAGAGGAAGAGAAAGAGAGTCAAAAAGAAGGAATAGTAAAGACCTTGGTGTGCAAATATACTAGCAATTTGTAGACTAAAGTTACATGCCCAGAGCACCCATGTGTCAGACTGGAAAGCCAAGATGCAGTGAGCGAGGTCAGAGAGGGCTGTGTGATGCAGGACTCTGTGGACCACAGTGGGTCAGAGCTTGTGTTTGAACAGCAGTAAGAAGCTCTGAATGCACAAGACCCCAGTTTGATTCCTGGGTCGGGGAGATCCCCTGGAGAAGGGATAGGCTACCCACTCCAGTAGTCTTGGGCTTCCCTGGTGGCTCAGATGGTAAAGAATCCACCTGCAATGTAGGAGACCTGGGTTTGATCCCTGGAGTTGGGAAGATCCCCTGGAGGAGGGCATGGGAACCTACTCCAGTATTCTTGCTGGGAGAATACCCATGGACAGAGGAGCCTGGTGAGTTATAGTCCATGGGGTTGCAAAGAGTCCAACATGACTAGTGACTAAACACAGCACAGCAAGAAGCTATGGAAGGATTTGAAGCAGTGGGGTTATAAGATCAAAAACGTTCCTTATTATTACTGTTTAAGAAAAAAAAAAAGAATGGAGGTTGCCAAGTGCAACGATTGGAAAGGAAGACTACTTAGGAGGCAATCCAAGAAATGATAGCTGCCTGATGGTAGGAGAGATGACATGATGTGGAGAAAGGGAAAGTACTTAGGGGGTTTGATAATCTATGAGACTTTCGCAGATCAGTTCAGAATCTAAAACCCACTGTGATTTAATTAAGATTAAGTTCAATCTCTGAATGGCTTTGTGGACAGTGGATGGTTTCGTACCATATTTATCCTCTAACAAGGAACATAGTTTGCTGTTCCATTTATTCACATCCTCCTTTATTCCCCTTCGGCAATATTTCCTTCTCTTCTTCATGTAAATCACATGTACTTCTTACAAGGCCCACTTTAAGGAGGTGTGTTTTCTTGTTATGAATTAGAATCCTTTTTCCAAATGTATTTTTCACCTGATTGCCACTTTATCTGATATACAAGAAAGCTTCCAGCTTTGGTAATGATTTTGTGACTCATTACTTTACAATAGTATTCACAATTACATCTAATTGGAGAAGGAAATGGCAACCCACTCCAGTATTCTTGCCTGGAAAATTCCACAGACAGAGGAACCTGGCAGGCTACAGTCCATGGGGTCACAAAGAGTCAGCCACGACTGAGCACATCAGCACATTACATCTAATTTTTTTCCAACTGATTATCTTGGGGTTTCTATAGATTACAACTACTTAATTTCTCCTTTCCAGTGGCTATACTTCTCTGCAGAAAACCTCTTCTCCAACTTACTACATTGCCAAAAGTTCTAGAGATGATATCAAATATTTTTGTCTTGCTCCTGACTTTATGGGAGATACAAGGTACAATACTTTTTAAAGAACATTCCATAGGATTCTGATACATGGTTATACAAATAAGAGATTCCTGGGTCAAATAAGCTTGGAAAACACCATCTTGAGCAAAGTAAAACTGATTTCTTGATTGCATTTGATTCTCAGAAAACTTATATGTTAACGTTCTTTTTTTTTGTTGTTGTTGCATTCATTTTGAACATCAAAAAAAGAACCTGGCATAGAGTATTTCCCAAATTTACATGAACATACATACCCCTTTCCTTTTCTCTTCTCTTCAGTATCTCTTAGGCTTCATGAAACACAAATATGGAAAATGTTGCCTGACTATTTCACCACTCTTTTTCTCTATATCGCTTCAGTTGTAGGCAAGGGCTACTCAAAGTAACTAGCTTTCAGTCCCAAACTTCTGAGATGGGGACTTTGTTGATCCCCAGCTACGGCCAGGGAATCACTTCACCTCCAGGCCTGGGACAAGTCCTGCATCCATGTCCCCTGGGGCCAGTCCAAGACTGAGAAGTGACAATTGTCAAGTCTCCAAGTTCTGTGAAGTCAGGCTAACAGGAAAATCATCTGTGTCCTCCCACTGTGGATACAGGAGGATTACTCAAGAAAAATCCCCTGTGGATTTCCTGATGCATCCCTGGTTGGCACCAAACCACTAGACTCACTTAAAAATGAAGACCTGAGTCATTTACCCTTCTTCCATTTTATTCAGTGATCTATGATTCTAACATTATCTAACTACTTGATATCTGTCTATGAAGGCATGAAGACTGCATAAGTGCTGATAATAAATATTAGTCTTTTTAGACAAATATTTTAGTGACAGCATAATTCCACGGTGATCCTTGTCCATAGCTTCCTGAAATTCAACCTACTTTAAAAAAATTTTTTATTATATGAACCATTTTTCATCTTTACTGAGTTTGTTGCAATACTGCCTCTGTTAAATGTTTTGGTTTTGTGACAGCAATGCCTGTGGGATCTTAGGTCCCCAATCAGGGATTGAACTCACATTCTCTGTTTTGGAAGGCGAAGTCTTAGCCATTGGACCACAAGGTAAGTCCCAACTTTATATTTTAGAATTAAAAACACTCCATCGCCCTTCACTTAACATTGACTCTTTTTTTTTTTAAATCTCATATCAAACCAATCCATTCATAGTACAAACTGTAACACAAGTTGAATGGATGTGTTAGAAGGAAAAAAGTCACCTCTGTCGCTGCCTGATGAGGGAACCTAACAGGTGAGTTGTCTGGACTGGCACCGCGGTGCCTCAAAGAGGCAAACTTTCTACACAAACACATTAACCATCTGCAGCAATGTTATAGCACTGGCTGTTCTCTTTGCCCAGCAACTCCCCCACAGCGCATGTACCCACAGTTACACTCAGAACTCAAATTGTTTCATACCCGGAAAGCCCCAAAATATGAATGTGTAGCTATACTATACACATAACCAAAGACGCCGCTTGAATAAAGATATTTTTATTGCCACTCATTAAATTGCTATGTTTGAAATGTCTCAAACAAATGCTGTGGAACAGCATCATGCCAAACTACCCACACAAACAGAAAGGCAACTCAGCTTAAAAAAACGAAGTGCTAACAGCCACTGTGCTCTGATTGGAGCCACATGGTACTCTGGGCTGCCACGTGCTGCTTTTTCCACCCGAATTCACCGGGAACATTCCCTCCTGAGGACCCCCCTCTCCCATTTCCTCCTCACTCCCTGGTTTAGAGCACATTGCATGAAAATTGAATGCTCTTTATCTTTTACCCAAGGAGAGAGGACAACGCGAATTGATTATGACCAAATAGAGAGACCTGTTTATTTCGATCCGTGAGCCACCGAGACTACATTTTATGTGTTTCAAGGACTCACCCAAGTACCAGCCATAAGCAGGATGCAGTCATGTTCAGGAGGACTGTTGGCACACCTGAGGTGTAGCCCGTGATGTGAATGTTCCCGGCTGCGTTCTCAATGGAGACACTGCCTGCTTATAGCACAGCCCAGGCCCCCGGGGGAGAAAAGATGAGACAATGAAAACACCTTTTACTGAGGAAGAAACAGAGATGTGAAGTTTCTTTCATTTGTCCAAGATCCCCAAACTCCTAACAGATAAAAGAAGGACAGAGATTGAGGGTAACCAACACCGAAGCCCCAGATGTGTCTGCCCTGTGGTTTGGACTGCTGAGGTCAGCTTGCAGCAAGGTTTCCCTTTTACCTAAGGAAACAATGGTGGTGATGGTTTAGTCACTAAGTCATGTCCAACTATAGCCCGCCAGGCTCTCTTGTCCATGGGATTTCCCAGACAAGAATACTGGACTGGGTTGCCATTTCCTTCTCCATGGGATCTTCCTGACCCAGGGATCAAACCTGTGGACTGGCATCTCCTGCATTGCAGGCGAATTCTTTACCCACTGAGCCACCAGGGAAGCCTCAGCCTAACAAAATAGCATATTTTAATCATGAAATATTCAGACATTTATTTCATTGAATATTCAATTTGCCATAATTAGGACTATTGAAAAGCAGAGTTTTACTTTAAAAAAAAAACAACTTTTCTTTGGCCTTGACTTGAGCAAAGCATCCGAATCTGTTTCTTTACTGCAGGGTCTCCTAAGTGCCACTATGTGGACTATCATGACAGCACTGTAGGGTATTTCCCCACATAATGGATGGAAGAAGTGTCTCAGGATAAGCACAACATCCAGTTGAATGCCCTGTGTCTTGCCAGTACTTGATGCAGATGGGCATTCTGCAAACACGGTACCCTCCCCTGCAGCTCATGAGGGCAGATTCCAAAGCCCTGCAGCGGCTCAGGTGCACTAAGTCGGCACATCCTCGGAGCACTCTCAGGAGCACGCTCAGCACTTGCACCTACCTCCTCCTATTTGCCTCCCTGTCCCTTGGCCTCCTATAAATGCCTGGACCTTTCCTGCACTTCAAGGAAAGTTAGAAGCCACCCATTTGTTGTGAAAGAGAACTTGGGGAGAGCTCCTCCAAGCCAAGAAGACATATGGTCTAATTTCCTGGAAGAAAGAATGGAAGGAAAGGATTCTAAAAGAGTTCTATTTTTAGAGGGAAAAGGTATTGAACAGGGTAGTGCATTGGCTAGATTATTTTCAAGAATAATTTTGAAAGACAGATGCATTGGACCAGGTGTGATGTTTCCTGAAACCAGATCATCTTAAAAAAAAAAAAAAAACTAAAAAGGAAGTGCAGGTCAATGTCTCACTCCCTGGACACTGGAAGTGATAAGGTTAACCATCCATGCCACCACCTCCTTGCCACCAGCAGCCTCAATTCCTAGCTCCACAACCAGGCAGGATGGAGGACAAAGGTCTACAAAGTGACCGTCTCTCCCCACGAGTAGAACCCTTTCCACTCTGACCTAGCCAGGAACTTAATTATCCACCCAAAAGAATGAGATTTCCAACTCCTCCCGTTACCAAAATCACAACACAAAAACACCACAGCCGAGGGCAAAAACCTAGAAAACACCCAGAAGGAGAAACCTGCAGGACCGTGCAGGTAGAGAAAAGGTCATCCGTAGACGTCAGTGTGACACAGGGTTGATGAGTGCAGGGGAGAAGCAAAGCCCCCGAGTATACGTTTGTTAAATTTTCGTCCTCTTGGTGAAGCCAGAACACAAGCAGAGGGTGAGGCTGTCTTCCAGCTGGTTCTGGGGACCCTGACGCAAGAAGCTCTCATACTAGGGCTAAGGGCAGAATTCAGAGAGGCCCACTGAGAAGCAAACCTGATGGGTTCAAAGCAGGAGAAATACCGCCCGATTCTAAAAGCTTTCTCATCCCCAAATGAGACTCAGCATTCTCACCAGTTGAAACTAGGAAGAAATTGGATTTTTTCCTCCAAATCCTGATAAACAGTGGGACCAGGATTCAAGTACAGACCAGGTCATTTGCTGCATAGTGATGCTGTATTAACTACATAGAAACCACACAGAAAGCTCGTCCCATTCCTGGGTTCACTTGTTTGCTGATTATTGTTGCTGTGTTACTGTTGTCTGGAGTGAGATGTCGTCTGGACCTCCTCTTCCTTAGGAGGGTTGGCTGGGTGACTCTCTCCTTCAAGGGTCTTGGGTCCCTGTGGGGAGACCAGGTGAGTAAGCTGTGCTGATGAGTAGCCCACGCTGACTTCAGTCTGAATGGACTACGCCTGACAGACAGAAAGGGGAACTAGGCATATAATGAGAAGAGGTGGTCCAGTACTTTAAGAGCCTGCACTTCCAATGCAGAGGGCACAGGTTTGATCCCTAGTCAGGGAACTAAGATCCCACATGCCGTGCAGTATGGCCAAAAAATTTAAAAAATAATTAATTAAAAATAATGAGATGACATGTTTACTACATTCTTAAAACACAGTCTCAGATCATGGCTTTCTGCCTCGGTTGTCACCCCACAATGGCCTGAGGCCCTACACTATGACCATCACCTTCCAAGAAGGGTCCTCAGATAGAGACTTCTCTGGAGGGCAGGGAGCTTGGCTTGTTCATCTTTGTAGTTTGTACCCTGTGTTCTGTCACTCCCACAATTCCCAGAACAGCAGCTCCCATACCACCAGAACCCAATAAATATTTATTGGAGTCAATCTGCTGCAACCTTCTTCATGCTAGCACTTTGACGATGCTATACATCTTAGCCAGTCAACTTGAGAATAACAAAACTGTTTTTCTAAGGAGGAAGCATATTTCCAAATGACACGTGTGAGCTTTTTCTGATTACAAAAGTAATACATATTCATGGTAGAAATTTGGGAAATTCAGAAAAGCATAAATAAAAAAGTAAAATAATTAATACTCTCATCATTTACAAAAGAACCACTGTGACCATGCTTATTCTTCCAGGTTTCTTCCTATGCCTCTATTCACATATCTTACAAAACTGGGATCATAGCGATTACTATTTTTAATCTTTTTAACATAACTTATGAGCTCTATCATGCATGTCCTTAAATATTCTTGAAGAACATGATTTCTAATGGTTGCAATGTGTTCTACCATATGGATGTTTCAGCATTCTGAAATTTAACCAATTTCCTTTGTTGGGTATTTTGGTTGTTTTTAATTTCCCACTATTATAAATAAAGTTTCAGTGAACATCCTAGCACATAAATCTTTGCACCCATTTTAATTATTTCCATATGTGAAGTTCGTAGAAATGGAATGGCTCAAGTACTAAAAGGCAAGAGTATATTGAAGATGAAAAATGATACACAGGCCAGAGTCTAACTTCATCCATTTAGGGCGGTGAGGATGAAGTAACCATCTCTTGGCCTCAAGGCACAACCCTGACTTTTTGGTTCATCTTCCACTCCACGAGTCGACTGTTCTGTTGAGTGTTGGTGCCACTTGACAAAAGGAAGCTGTGGAGCCAGACAGACCTGTGTTCTAATCCTGACACCTCCACTTGTCAGCATGTGACCTTGGGTAATGCCCTGAGCCCTACTTTCTCCAAAGACACAGTGAAGATAAGAGAAAGAAACGTCCAAAAATGCTCGCTTGTTCTCCTCTCTTTCTTACTATCAGAACCCTGTTTCTCATTTGAGGAAACATTGTACCGAGTGAAGTTATGACCAAGTCAGGATCCCTGAACAGTTAAATGTGGCTAGAGGCAGCCTTAAGTATTAAAACTTCATCCTAAAATGTAAGGGGAAGTTGTGGAACTCCTAGAAAGAATTTTTTCCTAGCTTTCTCTAAGATTGGAATATAATTGCTTTACAGTGTCGTGTTAGTTTCTGCTATACAACAATATGAATCATGCATACATACATATATATATATACATACCCCCTCCTTTTTGAGCTTACCTCCCACCTCCCACAACACCACCGTCCCCACCACCCAGGTCATCACAGGGCACAGAGCTGAGATCCCTGTGCTATATAGCAGCTGCCCGCTAGCTCTCTGTTTTATAAAAGGTAGTGTATACATGTCAATGCTACTCTCTCAACTTCTCCCACCTCCTCCGTCCCCCACTGTGTCCACAAGTCCATTCTCTATATCAGTGTCTCTATTCCTGCCCTGCAAATACGTTCATCAGTACCATTTTTCTACACTCCACATCTATGTGTTCAGTTCAGTTCAGTTCAGTCGCTCAGTCGTGTCCGACTCTGCGACCATGGGCTGCAGCACGCCAGGCCTCCCTGTCCATCACTAACTCCTGGAGTTTACTCACTCATTGAGTCAGTGATGCCATCCAACCATCTCATCCTGTGTTGTTCCCTTCTCCTCCCACCTTCATTCTTTCCCAGCATCAGCGTCTTTTCCAATGAGTCAGTTCTTCATATCAGGTGGCCGAAGTATTGAAGTTTCAGCTTCAACATCAGTCCTTCCAATGAACATTCAGGACTGATCTTTTTTAGGATGGACTGGTTGGATCTCCTTGCAGTAGTCCAAGGGACTCTCAAGAGTCTTCTCCAACACCAAAGTTCAAAAGCATCAATTCTTCTGCGCTCAACTTTCTTGATAGTCCAACTCTCATATCCATACATGACTACTGGAAAAACGATAGCCTTGACTAGACAGAACTTTGTCAACAAAGCAATGTCTCTGCTTTTTAATATGCTGTCTAGGTTGGTCAAAACCTTCCTTCCAAGGAGCAAACGTCTTTTAATTTCATTGCTGCAGTCACCATCTGCAGTGATTTTGGAGCCCAAAAACATAAAGTCAGACGCTGTTCCCACTGTTTCCCCATCTATTTGCCATGAAGTGATGGGACCAGATGCCACGATCTTAGTTTTCTGAATGTTGAGCTTTAAGCCAACTTTTTGACTCTCCTCTTTCACTTTCATCAAGAGGCTCATTAGTTCCTCTTCACTTTCTGGCATAAGGGTGGTGTCATCTGCATATCTGAGGCTATTGATATTTCTCCCGGCAATCTTGATTCCAGCTTGAGCTTCCTCCAGCCCAGTGCTTCTCATGATGTACTCTGCATATAAGTTAAATAAGCAAGGTAACAATATAGATGGCTGGATGGCATCATCAACTCGATGGACATGAGTTTGAGTAAACTCCAGGAGTTGGTGATGGACAGGGAGGCCTGGCGTGCTGCAATTCATGGGGTCGCAAAGAGTCGGACACAACTGAGCAACTGAACTGAACTGAACTGAACAATATACAGCCTTGACGTACTCCTTTTCCTATTTGGAACCAGTCTGCTGTTCCATGTCCAGTTCTAACTGTTGCTTCCTGACCTGCATACAGGTTTCTCAAGAGGCAGGTCAGGTGGTTTGGTATTCCTATCTCTTTCAGAATTTTCCACAGTTTGTGGTGATCCACACAGTCAAAGAATTTGGCATAGTCAGTAAAGCAGAAATAGATGTTTTTCTGGAAATCTCTTGCTTTTTCGATGATCCAGCGGATGTTGGCAATTTGATCTGGTTCCTCTGCCTTTTCTAAAACCAGCTTGAACATCTGGAAGTTCTCGGTTCACGTATTGCTGAAGCATGGCTTGGAGAATTTTGAGCATTACTTTACTAGCGTGTGAGATGAGTGCAATTGTGTGGTAGTTTGAGCATTCTTTGGCATTGCCTTTCTTTGGGATTGGAATGAAAACTGACCTTTTCCAGTCCTGTGACCACTGCTGAGTTTTCCAAATTTGCTGGCATGTTGAGTGCAGCACTTTCACAGCATCATCTTTTAGGATTTGAAATAGCTAAGCTGGAATTCCATAACCTCCACTAGCTTTGTTCATAGTGATGCTTCCTAAGGCCCACTTCACTTCACATTTCTGGATGTCTGACTGTAGGTGAGTGATCACACCATTGTGATTATCTGGGTCCTTAAGATCTGTTTTGTACAGTTCTTCTGTGTAGTCTTGTCATCTCTTCTTGATATCTGCTGCTTCTGTTAGGTCCATACCATTTCTGTCCTTTTTTGAGCCCATCTTTGCATGAAATGTCACCTTGGTATCTCTAATTTTCTTTTTATTTATTTATTTATTTATTTTAATTAGAGGCTAAATACTTTACAATATTGTGATGGTTTTGCCATACATCAGCCATAGGTATACATGTATTCCCCATCCTGAACTCCCCTCCCACCTCCCTCCCCATCCCGTCCCTCTGGGTCATCCCAGTGCACCAGCCCTGAGCACCCTGTCTCATGCACTGAACCTGGACTATCTCTAATTTTTTTGAGGAGATCTCTAATCTTTCCATTCTATTGTTTTCCTCTATTTCTTTGCACTGATCCCTGAGGAAGGCTTTCTTATCTCTCCTTACTATTCTTTGGAACTCTGCATTCAAATGGATATATCTTTCCTTTTCTCCTTTGCTTTTCACTTCTCTTCTTTTCACAGCTATTTGTAAGGCCTCCTCAGACAGCCATTTTGCTTTTTTGCATTTCTTTTTCCTGGGGATTGTCTTGACACCTGTCTCCTATACAATGTCACAAACATCCGTCCATAATTCATCAGGCACTCTGTCTATCAGATCTAGTCTCTTAAATCTATTTCTCACTTCCACTGTATAATTGTAAGGGATTTGATTTAGGTCATACATGAATGGTCTAGTGGTTTTCTCCACTTTCTTCAATTTAAGTCTGATATGGCAATAAGGAGTTCATGATCTGAGCCACAGTCAGCTCCTGGTCTTGTTTTTGCTGAATGTATAGAACTTCTCCATGTTTGGCTGCAGAGAATACAATCAATCTGATTTCAGTGTTGACTGGTGATGTTCATGTGTAGAGTCTTCTCTTGTGTTGTTGGAAGAGGGTGTTTGCTATGACCAGTGCGTTCTCTTGGCAAAACTCTATTAGCCTTTGCCCTGCTTCATTCCGTACTCCAAGACCAAATTTGCCTGTTACTCCAGGTGTTTCTTGACTTCCTACTTTTGCATTCCAGTCCACCGTAATGAAAAGGACATCTTTTGTGGGTGTTAGTTCTAGAAGGTCTTGTAGGTCTTCATAGAACTGTTCAACTTCAGCTTCCTCAGAATTACTGGTTGGGGCATGTGTTAATATATTATATTTCTTTTTCTCTTTCTGACCTACTTCACTCTGTATGACAAACTCTAGGGTCATACACTTTACACAAATGAGTCAGTTTTGTTCCTTTTTACGGCTGAGTAATATTCCATTGTGTGTATATATGTACCATGCTGTGCTGTGCTTAGTCGCTCAGCTGTGTCTGACTCTTTGTGACCCCATGGACTCTAGCCTGCCAGGCTCCTCTGTCCATGCGGATTCTCCAGGCAAGAATACTGGAGTGGGTTGCCATACCCAGGGAATCTTCCCAACCCCGGGATCAAACCCAGGTCTCCCACATGGCAGGCGGATTCGTCACTGACTGAGCCACCAGCGTAGCCCATATATATACTGCCTAGACACAATTGTCTTACAACAGTATGTAAGTTTAAGGTGTACAACATGATGATGTAATACACATATGTATTGCAAAATGATCACCTCATTAAGATTAGTTAACACACCGATCACCTCATGTACTTATCTTGTTTTGTATGTGTGGTGAGAATATTTACGATCTACCCTCTTAGAAACTTTCAAGTATAAGATACAATCCTATTATCTGTAGTCACCATGCCATACGCGATTTTCCAGGACTCATTCATCCTCTGACTCAAGTTTGTACTTTTGACCAATATCCATTTCCCCCTCACCCCTGTAAACAACCAATCTGTTCCCTAATTCTATGAGTTTTTCTTCTTCTTCAGATTCCACACATAAGTGAGATCCTATAGCATCCATCATCCTCTGACTTATTTCACTTAGCATAAGACCTTTAAGGTCCATTCATGTTGTTGCAAACAACAGGATTTCCTTCTTTTTAATGACTAAACAATATTTCTGCATGTATGTGTATATGGCGTTTGTAACATTTGTATAATGTGTAATATAAAAATTTAATATAAACGTCATTTTCTTCATCCATTCCTCTGTGGATGTACACTTGGGCTGTTTCCATGTCTTGGATGTTGTAATGCTGCAATGAACCTGGGAGAACAGCTATCTCTTTTTTACTTCTTTCTTTTTTCATTAAGGCATAATTGACATACAATATTGTGTCAGTTTCAGGTGTACGGCATAATGATTCAATATTCCTATACACTATGAAATGATCAGCACAATAAGCCTAGTTAACATCTGTCACAATATATAGCATTCTTTTCTTGAAATAAGACCTTATAAGACTTACTCTCCCAGCAACTTTAAAATATGCAATACAGTATTATTAACTATAGTTGCATGCTGGAAATTATATTTCTAAGACTTGTTTATTTCATAACTGAAAGTTTGCACATTTTGACTCCCTTCACCCACTTTGCCCACTCCCCACCTCTAGATAGCTGTTTGAGATAATGATTTATTTCCTTCAGATATATATCCAGAAGTGGGATTGTTGGATCATGGCAGTTCTACTTTTATTTTTTAAAAAACATCTATACTGTTTTCGATAGTGGCTGGCCCTATTTACTTTTGGGGAAGACTTCTTAAAAGCAGGACTACTTGAGAAAAAAACTCTTTCACATTCCCTCCTTCCTGATGCTTGGAACTCAGATGTGATGGCTGGAGCTCTAGCAGTCATATTGTGATCTTAATGAAGCCATTCTTTAAGAATATTAGAAAAGAAAAGCTAGTGCCCAAGTCCCTTGGGATACCATGGAGCTGTCACTTTTACCCTGAACTGACTCATTCACTATCTTATAACTGTACCAAGAAACATTGTTTGATTAAGCTAGCCTTGTTTAGAATTTTCTCTTATCAGCAGCCAAACCTAATTCTACCTGATGAGAATACCTCTATTATATAATCATTGTGAAGATAAAATAGAGTAATTTGTTAATATGCCTGGCATAGAGCTGGCTCTCAGTGAAGGTTTAGTCCTTTGCTGTTCTAATTGTAACCAGTTTTTATTCCCAGCACATGCTAACCTCCTCCTGACCCTCTCCCCTTTCCCCTTTTTCCTCCCAATATGAAACCACAAAAAGACCTACTCCTCCAACTTCCAGTGGAGACTTTCTTCCTGGTAGTCTTAGCAGTCTACCTGCTGACACAAATTTTTCCATTTTTCACCATTTTCTGCTTCTACCCTTGAAGCCTAAGTTTGCACTGATTTGCTGGAATTTCTGGACTTATATACCTCTCTTAGGGATTCAGAACCATTTCTGATTTTCCAACAATTAACCCAGAAATTTACTTTCTATTTCTCATCAAGACGTAGTCATTAACCACTCCAAATAGCTTCAAACAGCTATCACACACTCAGATATATTTGTGCCTAAACTTCTAATTTACAGTTTAGATTACCTCACAGATCAGATCTGACAAACTCCCTGATCAGAAGAAACTCAGAATACTTTATTCTCAATTTAGAAACCAGAAAAATACCTAACTATTCATCTAAAGTACTGAGCATGCTCTACCTATCTATCTTCTACATTCTCTTAGTGGGCTGGGGATCTGAAATGATAACCAGGGCAGGGCCAACTTCTTGAATGGTGGGAATAAAATGAGCTTAACCAGTCAACAAAGTCACATTATGAAATTTGACCACAGTTGTTAAATTAAAAGGCAAAACCATTGTTTGAACTGAAAGTTGTCTTCAATTTTGGTTGGAAATATACACAGAATTAAAGAGACTAAATGATATTTACTATAGGTTTAATATTGAAAAATTGGAAACAACTGAAATGTAGCAAGAGATTCATAAATATAACCATAGACATAATCATCAGTTACAAAAGTATAACTGTATATAAAGTAGATTGCAACAAGGAAAACATTTGTAGTATTAGGAAAATGAACTACACAGATGGCATAAACAACAAGGCCATTCTGTCCATCTCAGTCACTGTTAGCTGCTGATTTTTCAGTTTCTCCCACACATTCATGGAGCATTTTGCCACCTGCTACACAATGTTGCTCTCTACCCTAGTTTTATTCAACCCTCCTGATGGCATGGTTATCTGATATAATATACATCCACGAACCTGGGGTATGGCTCTTCAGTATCTGGAATTTCAGTGTTCCACTATCCTAAGGTTCATGCTTTATTTATTTTGAGCTAATTTTTGTATATGGTGTGAGATGGGAGTCAATCTTGATGCTCTCAATCCTTGAAATTCCCTCTCTTCTTGACCTTCAATCTGGCTTCCCTCCAGTTTTCACCCAATCTCACTTCACTTTCATTCTGGTTTTACAAAAAGTGTTGTTTTCTTTTCCACAGGTCTCCATTGTCACTGTTGATTTAATTTTGACTCCCTTTCTTGACTGCAAGTTTGTGTACAGAAACTTCCATATTAGACTTTATATTCACTAAAGCCTCTGATGAAGCCTGGAACTCTGTGGGTATTAATACATGTTTATGTAAAAAACAAAGATGATATCAGGAAAAAGGTTTCAAAGTAAAATATAGACTATATATATATATGTGTTTTATGTGTGTGTACATACAGACAGACAGATATAGATCTTGCCTTTTTTCTTGTATTTTTTTATGGTAAAGAAACTTGGAAATAACAGGAAAACATCTGTATTTAAGGAGGAGAAGGAGAAGAGCTAAAATTCTGACAAACAGGAAAAATAACTTACTATGCTGACAACCTCATGTGGTTGTAAGATCAAATGAAACCATGTAATTGAAAGCAACCTTTATTCGTAGCTCTCTACAAACACAACATAAAGCTCTAACTAAACAAGCCTCAGATGTTTATGCCCTTGTCATCATCCAGTAAAGTCTGAATTCCTTTAGGGTAAGACCCATTTCATGTGGCTCTCCCGCACCCCGCACTATGTCTGGCATGGAGAAATCCAAATTCTTTTGCTTATTCAACTAATATGTCTTGAGTAGCTACCACGTGCCAGACTATGCATTGTTCTGGAGACTGTAAACATCTGCCTTCGTGACCTACTGTGCAGCTGAAACAGAGAATAGGTTTATACGAACAAAATCAAATCTGCTGGTGTTCTTGACATGCTGTCTTTTCATAATCTCAATGATGATGACCATGCAACATATTTCAAATGATTTTTAAGAAAGTGGGATTTCCCTGGTAATACAATGGTTGAGAAACTGCCAGTGCAGGGGACACAGGTTTGATCCCTGGTCTGGGAAGTTTCCGTGTGCCACAGAGCAACGAACCCCGCGTGCCCCAACTCTGAAGCCTGTGCTCTAGGGCCCTTGCTCGGCGACAAGGGAAGCCACGGCAGTGGGAAGCCCACACACCGCAACTAGAGAGCAGCCCCCACTCCCACAACCAGGGAAAGACAATGAGCAGCAAGGAGGACTCCATGCAGCCAAATAAAAAGTTGCCAATTAATTTAAAGAGAGAAAGGTGAAGAAAAACTAACACTAGCAAAACCAAAACCTCTTAGGCATTTCTGGAGTACCATTTTGGGTAAATTGCCCTAGAATCTGTAAGGATTGAGGGGCTATCTGAGACTTGCCTCCTGCCTAGGAAAGTGCAAAGGCCAGTGGGGAGAAGAGTGGGAGGGTAGGCTCTGAGGCATGCTGGAAAGGAGGCTTGAACAAAAAGCCAAGACCGTTCAGGGTGGGGCAGGATGACAAGGAGAACATCATGTTATCTTAGGCACGTTTCTGCTCACGCCAACCTGTTGGGCCACTTAAGTGGGCTAGCTTTACAAGAAACTGGGGCATCTGTGCGGTCATTTCCCTGCCCACACTGATGGGAAGATGGCTTCTGCAGGAGTCATCACTGAACACTGGGCTCCCGTGAATGTACTGGTGGGCTTTCCATTTCTTCCAGAACAAGTAAGTGGGCAGGACGGGAAGCTGGGGACCATCTAATCCAATCTCCCACTCTGCACTTCATTAATTGTTTTTTCTATCTTTGAGTCTGTGACCTCACTCAAGGATGAATGTCTTTCGACCCCACCTTTCAGGAGACCCTTGGATTTTTTTGATGGTGCCCATTTCTAAAGGAAAAGTTGGAGAAATGAGCATTCAATTAAATATAACTCAGACAATCTGTTTTATCAAAGCAGACTGATCATAAATCAGAAGAAGAGGTGCATTCCGAATCACATATACGAAACAGAAACATGGCTACAGCCCCATTCCGGAGTGCCATCCTCCCTGGCCTACACAAGTCAATATGGTAATTCATTTCCAGAAATTACTTAATTCTAGTGTCTGTAACCAAGTGGTGATTTATCTTCAAGTACAGAAGCATGTCATGTCAGGTAAAACTGTTCTTTGAAAATCCAAGTTTACACCCAGGTGAATTGTTACCATATCATAAAACTGACTCTTTCATAGAAGGACCATTCCTTAAACACGCTGAGATTGGACTCCACTGACAAAAACTAAAAGTCGTCTCTCACTACCTTTCATGGCACACAGTGCCTACCCAGAGCTGGGCATATCTCTACCTTCTGCCATGGTCAGCAGATAATGTCTGTGCTCGGGCAAGTTCCAAACGTCTGAGTGGTAAAAGTCTTTATGCTGCCAAGCCAGACTGCTGGAGGTCAGTTGTAACTTCCTTTCAAATTATAGTAATTAATAACAGATTTTCTTCCTGTTATTGACCCAGGCATAAATGCAGGCTTGAAAAATAGCCAAGACAGATTTCCATGATGCCCTACAAGAAAGTTTCCCTCTATGGCACCAACATAAGCCTTACTCCAGATTTCTGGCAGAGCGCATCTCCGTCGCCTTGCTCCAGCAAAGTGGGCCTACGCA
Organism: Odocoileus virginianus; assembly: GCF_023699985.2. NCBI lineage: Eukaryota > Metazoa > Chordata > Mammalia > Artiodactyla > Cervidae > Odocoileus > Odocoileus virginianus. The sequence continues at coordinate 16,992,023 of NC_069682.1, read as the reverse complement.
CACTGCAAAATAAACTCGGAGAATGCTCAGCAATCTGCTGGCGGAGGTGCTTGCTAAGTGAGCAGCTCTCCCCTCCGCCAGCCAAAGCATGATCATTTCTCTGTTCACCTCGTTTGCATTATCTAGTGAAAAATGCACAACCTTGGACCATATTTGAAGCCATGAATTTACTGGAACTTGACAATGAGAAGTCAAACCCAGTATGGAGGACTTCTCTGAATGCCTGTTCAATGACACAGGACAGCAGACACACTTTATGATGATGTGGGTAACATGCTTTATCTATCTGTAAAAATTTCATGCATTTATTTAATAAGCATTTAACAAACACTAAGAAGACAAGGTAAGAACCTTACCCTTTGGTAGAAAGAGATAAACTTGGGGTAGGTTGGAGGGCTGGCTGGACGTGACACAGTCTGAAAGAAATGGATGATCCCTCCGGAGACAGGTTGATTCTATCTTGGGCTGGAGAATGGCTGGACTCTTTGTATATTTAATGTAAAATTTGGGGAGATAATCTACTCTGGTGACCCTATAAACATCCTGCCTTCCTTGTGCAAATATGAAAGCTTTCAAATGATGATCTCCTTAGCAGAGCTACAAATCTGTTGTTGCTGTCTTTTCCTAGACTTGAAAGTGTGTTTGGAAGAATCCTGGCGATGAGTTACAGTGAAAACTCTCGTGGTTTTTTTTTTTTTTTTTTTTCCCCCAAAAAGAAAAGGCAATCTTCTTTTGTGCAAATGTAGGACATTTCACAGCCTTTCTTACTCTACCGAGTGTTCACTTTCCTACTGGAAGTTCGGGGCTGCAGGTGAGCTGATGATACCCTACTTTCCCCTCTACTCTTTAAAGGAAGGAAATGACAGCCGGACCCGGCACAAGGCGTTGCCATCTGTAGGCAATGCAAAAAACCAATTTAATTTTTAGGACTTTTCAAGCCTTCGAAGCTAAAGGCAAAGAAGCGGGGGAAGCCAGCATAGATTTGCTGGGATTCTGGAAGTGATTTTTCTCTCTTATGTAGACTATTAAGATGATGGAAACTGACATCATTGTATTTACTCCATAAGATCCTGTTTTGTAATTGCATTTGAATATATTAATATATTACAGCAAAGGGAATAAGGAAAAGTAAGATGGGATGCTCTGTCAGTGTGGGAGCTGAGAGACACATCCACAGCAACTTGGACTTCTGTGTGGGGGATTGTGGATGTCAGAACATATCAGGGAATCAGAAGCCATCAGCAAATCCAGCATGTTGTCAATGTACAAAGTTGTTCTGTGCTCCCTACAGAAAGGCACAAGCAGAATCAATCAAACTGGGCTTTAATGAGGACACAAGTCAATCATTAGAATTAGCCAGGGCTAATTCTAGCACTGTCCAAAACCAAAACCAAAAAAAAAAAAAAAATTCAATTTATTGTCTTCTGGTCCTCCTCTAAAATGGAAGTATCTGCTTAATTAGAAAAAGACTTCAATCATCCAAGACAAATGAGGAGACTCATTGCTGATGTGAGGAGGGGTAAGAATTTCTGTAACTCCCAAGAACATGCTTACAGAATTACACAGCCTCTGATGAAATTTTCATTTCATCCCACTTGTGGAGGTAGAAGGAAGGGAGTTATCCTCATTTTTAAATGAACAAATGCCAAGAATATCCCACCCAATAGCCTCTCTCCACAGAGCAAGGAAATGTGTAATTTTGGGGACTGAATGCACATTTAGCTTCCTCTTTCTGTGTTGATTATATTTCTCAAATTCATTTTTATTGAACTGGCCCAGCTTAAAATGTAATTGGCTTCAGAGAAGACAAAAATAGGTCTCCTAACAGTTGTACTGAATTTTTAAAATGTAAAATAGAAAAATTAAATGATGCGAGCACATTGATTCAAGGATGCCAGTTCCAGCCCACATTATATCTCACACATGTGCAGTTCCATCCAGATGGTATATCTTTCCTTTTAAGATGCCCAGAAAATGATTACATGTGTAACCATATTAAGCAATTTATCATTTGGCTTGGAGGGAGCAATTTTACCTACATTACAGTTCTGCATTTTGTTTTTTTAATTTTTATTGAAATATAGTTGATCTACAATGTTGTGTTAGTCTTAGGTGTACAGCAAAGTAATGCAGTTATACAAAAAACGTTCTTTTTTACATCCTCTTCCTTTGTAAGTTATTACAAGATATTGAAATAGTTCCCTGTGCTTTAGAGCAGGTCCTTGTTGGTTATCTATTTTGGGTATAGTACTGTGTATATGTTTATCCTTAACTCCTAATTTATCCCTCTTCTCCACTTTAATGTAAGGAAAGCCAATACATGTAGTTGCACATTTAGCAAGAGTTCCTACCAGGGAACATCTATTAAGAATTCACTTGCAGGTATGGCTGTAGTGAGTGTTCAGTAGAGCTCACATGTGTCTGAGAAAGCCAAAATGCCTTCCCATAAATCACATATAAAACATCTTATTTTGTCCTCAGGATTCAGTTTTCATGTACAGACTAAATTTTTAATGATGATCTCTTTATGTTTCTCCACTAAAATATCATTCCCAGAATATCCTTAAGAGGAAAAAAGGCATATTTAGACTCATCCGTTTTTTTTTCAGTTCAACTTGCATTTTTATATTAAGATCATAGTGTTTTATATTAATAAAATGACTCTGTGTGCAGTGATGGCTCCAGTTACCTGATGGGTTGTAAAAGCTCTTGTGTTTCTTCATTCAGATTTTTTCCCCCTCATTTGAGAGCAAGTCAGGGCAGTTGGTATGAATCAAGTCCCCAACCCAGAGAAGAGCCCCACAGGTAAAAAGCTCATGGGAATGACTCAACTGCAACACAAAGGAAAACGATCAAAATGGTCCACTCAGAAATATTTCTCCTTGCCCTTTCCTAATCTCCTTTGTAGAATGCAGCCCACATCCACGAGATGCTTGGAAGGGAAAATACCTTCTCTCCAATATTTCTGTGGAAGATTGTTATAGGGCCACAAACCACTTGCCCTTGTAGGAGCTCCTGGCAGAGAACTGAGTGTAGACAGGCTTCTCCAAAGAGGAAGAGGAAAAATTGTTCATTGTTCTCTGTTCCTTGTCTCCAAGCCTCTTTCTGCTCTAAGCGCCTTTTTTTTTTTTTAACCTCTAACACACACTTCAAATACCTTTCCCCAGTATGGTCTAAACTCCCCTTTCTTTAACCTTGGAGAAGGAAATGGCAATCCACTCCAGTATTCTTAACCTGGAGAATTCCATGGACAGAGGAGCCTGGCGGGCTACAGTCCATGGGGTTGCAATAAGTTGGACATGACTGAGCGACTACACTTTCTTTAATCTAGAATGTGATTCAACTATTCTGTCCAGTCTTCCTTACTTCTTTCATGGAGCCACCAGCAGTCCCTGCCCTCCGAGACGGCCCGACGGGGACCTCCCACATCACCAGGGCGCAGCTTCGTGACATGAATAGCCCTCTCCAACAGCATCCGAGGTAGAGAACCAAGAAGAATGGGGATTTGGGCTAGACATGCAAGGAATGGTCAGTTGGTATCATAAGAATGGAACAAAAAGAAAGACACATCATGACAAAAGATTGTGCTAATCTTAAGGGAGCACACCCCCAGGACTGTAGTTCATGGGGATTCTCCAGGCAAGAATACTGAAATAGGTTGCCATGCCCTCCTCCAGTAGATCTTCCCAACCCAGGGATCGAACTCAGGTCTCCCATATGGCAGGTGGATTCTTTACCGTCTGACTACCGGGGAAACCCAAGAGAGCACCTGACCTATCTCTATTTCCATGACTTCTATACTAGCCCACATCTATCTTGAGTGAGTGTTGCTTAAGATAGAAAATGCCTAATCAAATATGTACTAGGCCATCCATTTTCTCTTGACACTCAACCCCCTTCTCCCCTTCTCCTATATTCTGGAATCCCAACACTGTTGCTGATGGTTCTAGAACTTTCTCTCCACCCCTTAACCCTTGCTCCATCAGCAATGCATCTCCACTCACCAACCGTGGAGGTTGTTAGACACAGCTAAAAGGCACAGACACATTCCCATTCCATCTCTTGAACTCACAAGAATGTCCTAAAGACACTTTAGTGAAATCCACTGGCTAGCTGAGTGCATATGAGAACAGCTGAGAAAGACATGTATGAAATATAGAAGGCAAGCAGTTTTTGGAGCTGGTATTTAGGATCTAGTGGAGGTCAGAACAAGTAAACATGTAATAGCTTAACTAGTTCCAGAAGGCAGTTTAAGCAAATGAGGAAGATTGGGGGTCAGAACCAGTGATTAAAATATGGTTCAGAGTAGTCTGGAGTGATAATTCATGGACCATTTGGGAAATGCAATAGGTGCCTGAATGAAGATGGTTTTGCATGATGACCATTTTCATCTTCCGGAGTTAAATTGGCAGTATTCTTTTCCCTGGAAATTTTGTTTTTGATGTTTATTTCTGGTTCCTGATATTGGATTAAAAGCAAAGAAATCAACCCATCTTAAATTGTACTAAGTAGTGTTGAGCCCTCTGCTAGTCTGCAATTTATTATCTGGGCCATCTTTACCACACCAGTGGTGGCTTGCTTTGCGATAATGTTGCAGTTTAATGCATTTTGATAAAGGGTAGATAGAGTCTATTCAGAAGGAATGAAATTGTGTTTCTACAATAAAACAAATGTCATTTTATCTTTTAAAGCCAAAGAGACTCTCTCCTCCAACCCCTTTAATTTGATTCTGAAAAACTATCTCCTTGCCTTTGCTTCACTGGAAGATGGTATTTTTATGTAAAAGCTGATGTAGACACTTTTATTTCTTAACCCAAATTTTTGTGTCCTGTGTCCCAGCAAGCGATCAAGTCTCCTTACAATGGTTGTCAGCATCTCAAGTGACCCACTGCCCCCTCTTTCCAAACAACTCATTGTCAACAAAACTCATGGACACCAGGGAGATCCCATAGATTAAAATTTCATTCGCTATAGAATGCAAGTACTTGAACTAAAGAAAACCAGTCAAAGTTAATTTGGCCTTAAAATCCCCATTGAGGAGAAAAACCTATCTTTGATATTTATTTTGTGGCAGAAAATATTCCTTCAATCAATCAAAAACAACAAGGAAACTTCTTGGAGATGCATGAAGTAAAACATCATTGGCTCTCCTCAAACTTTGTAATTATCTGTAATTACTCTGGACAAAATTAATTTTAGTTTAGGTATGTATGTGAGCAGGCTTCCCAGGTGGCGCTAGTGGTAAGAACCCACCTGATAATACAGGAGATATAAGAGAGGTGGGTTTGATCCCTGGGTTGAGAAGATACCTGGAGGAGGGCATGACCACCCGCTCCAGTACTCTTGCCTGGAGGATCCCACAGATGGAGAAGCCTGGTGGGCTACAGTCCATGGAGTCACAAACAGTCAGACACGACTAAAGTGACCTAGCATGCACGCACCCACATGAGTGTGAGCATGTACACACAACCATGGGTTTCACAAAGCACCTGCAGAAAAAAACAGGGACTTGAAAAGCGAGATGAAGCCAATAATATTAGAAACAAACAAAAATCAGGAATTACTGGACTAGAAAATGTACACAGATTTTTGTCCTTTGTCTTGGGCTGCAAGGAGGTCAAACCAGTCCATCCTATAGGAAATCAGTCCTGAATAATCATTGGAAGGATTGATGCTCAAGCTGAAGTTCCAATACTTTGGCCACCTGATACAAAGAACTGCCTTATTGGAAAAGACTGGGATGCTGGGAAAGATTGAAGGCAGGAGGATAAGGGGGTGACAGAGGATGAGATGGTTGGATGGTATCACTGACTAAATGGACATGAGTTTGAGCAAACTCCAGGAATTGGTGATGGACGGAAGCCTGGTGTGCTGCAATTCATGGGGTCACAAGGAGTCAGATACGACTGAGCGACTGAACTGATACTTTTCAACAAGACACTGGAACTGCGTGATGACTGGTTCTCTTCTTTCTCTGCTTCTCCCATGATCTCTGTCTGCTTAGCAGAGCACAACTTCAATACGAAACAGAACAGAACAAGATGCAGATCATCCTGGCTCTGGGTCATAGCTGTAAGCCCAGGACTTCAGGTCAATGCCTGGCTGAGAGGGAGCAGTCTTGTCAGACCCAGACATCAGGCCACAGGGGGCCGGCGGCCCTGCTGCCTCCCTGCCTCTGAAATAGAGTTATCCTGGAGGGTGACAGATGACCAACCCTGGAGGCAACAGTCCCTTGCTGCCTCCAACAGACAGAGAGCCTGCGGGGGGGAAGGAGAGCCACATCACCTATTTCAACTGGGTCCATAGCTGGTCTTTGTTTTCAAAACTGCCCTCAGGCTACCAGGGTTTTACTCCTCTAGGCTCTTGGCTGAGCTTTTAGGAAAACAAACCACGCCCATTTCCTACAAACTGGCTTAAAGCGGCAGACAGTTTCCAACCATCTCAGGTCACGTGAGATGAATAACTCTTTCTCTGATAAAAGACTTGTGCCTTCCCACTCCAGACCAGGAGTCGTGTTCCATTTAGAACGTTATCTCTTTGGGCTTCCCTGGTGGCTCAGAGGGTAAAGTATCTGCCTCCAATGCGGGAGACCCAGGTTAGATCCGTGGGTTGGGAAGATCCCCTGGAGAAGGAAATGGTAACCCACTCCAGTATTCTTGCCTGGAGAATCCCATGGATGGAGGAGCCTGGTAGGCTACAGTCCACGGGGTCACAAAGAGTTGGACACAACTGAGCGACTTCACTTTCTTCTTTCTTTCTCTTTTAAGAAGGACACTGCCTCTTCTTGGCTTCAGTTCAGTTCAGTTCAGTTGAGTCTCTCAGTCATCTCTGACTCTTTGCCACCCCATGGACTACTGTACACCAGGCCTCCCTGTCCATCACCAACTCCTGGAGCTTACTCAAACTCATGCCCACTGAGTCGGTGATGCCATCCAACCATCTCATCCTCTGTCGTCCCCTTCTCCTCCTGCCTTCAATCATTCCCACATAATAGAGAAATGTTAATAAATATTTAAAATGGGTAACCGGCAAGGACCCATTGTATAGTACAGGAAAAACTGTGCTATACCCAAGTATTTAGCACAGGGAACTCGGCTCAGTGTTATTTAACAACCTAAATGGGGAAAGGATTTGGAAAAGAATAGCTACGTGTATATGTATAGATGAATCACTTTGCTCTACACCTGAAACTAACACCACATTGTTAATCAACTCTACTCCCATATAAAACAAAAAGTAAAAGCAAAGGAAGAGTATGTTATCCTTCTCCACTCATGTTTTTGGGTCCCTTAAGTATGAAATGTTCTGATATCTGAGAGATTATAATGATGACTCACAGGGAGAACAGAAGCTGGCTCTTGGGTGCAAATGGCACATACAAAATTAGTTGACTTTATCAGCTATGTGCATCTAGAATCAACAGCTCTCCCGGTTGGTGCCTCCCAGGTTTGACTATCTGGCCTGTTGATTTACAAACACTCTCAGCATCCCCTTGCTAACATCTTGCCTTCAACACATGAAGTGAGACAAGGTGGACTCGTCTAATTCTCACTGCTCTAAGGCAATCTGTGCACTCATGTCTTTGCTAAAATGTCTCCCGAAAGGTCCATCTAAAGAATCTATTCCCCACTTACATTCTATTAAATTAAAAAAAAATATCAAATCTTTGCATGCAATACTTACCTGAGTTTCTATGTTGAATCACTGAGACATAACACCATATATTGATTATCTATTACCCAAAACTTGGGAAGGGTCTGCATGACAAAGACATGTACACAACAAAGACAAATTGTTAGCATTATTTGGAAGAAAAAAAAGTGATATGCTACCTAAATATTTAGGACAAAAAAGTTCTTCACAAAATGTTCCTCTGTGTTACAATTTCTGTCCTGATTTTTCCAGGTAAAGTTGATTTACTGAATAAAGGACAGAGTAGGCTGCCACTTTCTTCCCCGACATGGTACACTAGCCTAGAGAAAATTGTTCTGTGGTTTTCAAGTTTTGTATATTTTGGCAAATGGATCAGAGAAGAACCTTATTCATGCCATTTCACAGTTTTCTCATTGGTTTTCTATATGCAATGAAGATTGATGTGTTGCTTTGTAACCTACATTGAGTAGCAAAATGATACTAATTTTTCCCTCCTGATTTTAATAGATATACCTTTAAAAAAAAAAAGCCTTGGGAATTTATCACATGTTGGACTTTTAAGAATTCAATTATTAGATTAATTATTCATTTAGAAAATGTTAAGGACCTAATACCTACTAGACCCCAAAAAAGTAAGAAGAAAAGCTATGGTCTTTGTTTCACAAAATTCCCATACTACAATTGCCTAAAAACTAACCTTTCTTTTTCCATTATCCGGTTAGGTAATGCTGAGTCCTTTTAGCAAAGGAAATGTTGAGAGATAAGTCAGAGAAAATGGGCCCCAGAAGGCTATTGGTCATCTATCTGTTAAACTACACTGCACTTGAACTTTAGAAAAAGGAGAAAAAGCATACCTTTGAATGAAGTAAGCTACTTGCAATATGTCAGACAAACATAATGCATTTTGTTCACACCTTTTCTTATAACAGGTTTCTTTCAAAGGTAAGGTATATTTTTACACTAGCAATTCTTTTTAAGATCAGTAAATGCTGAGTTTAAAAAAAAAAATCTGCAAAGTGCCTAATTCACATATGGACATTTTAGGAGGGAAAGAGTTGGTTAGATTCAAGAAGACATTCAGTATTTTCTAAATGCATACTAGTTCATCACTTTCCTCAGGAGGAAAGGTGAAGGCTGGCTTGCATTTTTCCCTTGCTGGAAACATCGGTGTATTCATTTTCTGAACATAAAATAATAATGATTTATAATAGCATCCCCTCCTAGGGTGGAATCTATTGGCTAGAATCATATTACTAATGGAATTTAAGTTATTTTCACTTATTATTCATAGTTAGACTGAGGTTCAGCTTTAGGCAAAATTGTTAAACAGGCAAAACTTATCACTGGTGCTGTCCCCTTTGGTAGAAATTTCCCCTGCTGGGGAAATCTAGACCCATACTTACTAAGGTGTTTATAGCAAATGTAGCAAAACATTCAAATTACCTCTTCCAGGGATATTTGTGCACTAACAAGGAATCGTTAACATTCCAGAAAAAGGTAACACTTAATTTGAGATTTCAGGTCCTTATGGTCAGCCAGAGAAGAACTATTTGGTTCAGAATTGCTCCAAGGAGTGCCCTTTATGGTCTTCCATGCTTCTCTGTCTATGTCGAGCCTTACTTTTTTATTAAAAAAGAAAGAAAGAGAGAAAAAAACAACAGCAAATGGTTCCATTTTAAGCATAAATCTTGCTATTACTCATAAGTATGTATTAGATGAGGTATTTCAATTTGACATTACAGAATAGCACTTTGCAAAATGTTGCACAATCTCATTATACATGTAGCATTCCTATTCTCCATGCTTTTTCAAAATACAGAAGGCAAGACACTCAACACATTTTCTTTGTTTATCTGAAGGAAATTTCCCTGAACTGAGGAAGAGGAGAAATTGTAGAATACACACAACATCAGTGGTCTCCTTATCTACAGATATCTTATGCATGAGAAAGAACAACAGAATTTCTGTTGACCTGATAGCTGAATCAACTCTTCATTTTTAGTCACTCCCAGAGAAAGAAGCAAGTAGAATGAAATGAATTTTGGACTAAGAACCAAAGCTATAAATTCAAATCATGGACTTCCTGCTGTGAGATCTTGAACAAATCATATCTTCCTGGGTTAGGATCTAAAATTCTCACCCAGATGGAGAGCTTGATTTCAAAAATCCCCACCAGCAATAAAGCCTCTTGAATTTTAAGAACACAATATTAGACAAAAATGAATAACAGTCCAATAAAAAACCCCAATGTGGAATGACAAAGTATGGCTTTAAATCTTTGAACTACTTGGAATAATGAATGGAATCCTTTCCCAAGTTCACATTCACACCTCTTATAGCCTTCCAATTTATGATTCATTAAGAAAAAAAAAAACACCTTTCTTCCTGATTTAGTGAAAAGCTCATTTTAGATGTAATTCAGGTCAAAGTTTCCTTTTCTATGTCAGGTGAAATTACATAACTAACTCCAGAAATAGGATTACAGAATGGGTAGGATAATAGCATTTCCAATAATTAATGAGTCTGGTTGTCTTGGTAGATGCAGTGAACATTTCAAGCAGATCTGTATTTATTCTGTAGTCAAATATAGGCCAAAATGAGACAGATAGCATTTGCTTTGTACATCATAGTTGGGGGAAAGCCTTGCCCATTGCCCTGCTCCTTTCTGTGAATTGCTTAATATCACTTAAGTGGCTTTTGAGAAATTGGATTTCCCCCACTTTTCCTCAGGCAGGAACCAGAAACAGGAAAAGCTCTAAATACAGTTAACGGTACCCTTTCCTCCAGACTGTTTCCTGAAGCTGAATACAGATCAGAGCCCAGATTGGTCCCTTTATTTTCATTTAACATCATCTTCAGAGGAACACTTTTAAATAATAATAAACTACTCTTTGAGTTTCTGATTTAAGTAGTGACTATTGATTGGCTGGTTAGAACTTCCGTGCTTTATGAATTGTTCTCTGGAGGTGATGAAATGAGGAAATCAATGCTCCTATGTGCGTTTATAGTCAGTCTAGAGAGTGAATTGGATTTTCAAACACCAGAGACAAAAGGATATTTTAGAATGCCATTACTAAAGGAATACAGCTTTAAAAGGGCTAAGCACATCAAGGCCAATATTGCTCAAAATATCCCTAAATGTTCTGAAATGAGTCGTTAATGTGAAGAGTCCATCCTCAGCCACTTTCTATAAAAGAGAAATTGTCATATGCATCTTTGGTCCCTGGCTGTTTAATCCGTGCAGAGCAACATCGTCGGATGACGCAGAGCATGACTTGGAGTCACATGGACCCGGGTTGGTCCCAGCAATGGGGCCTTAAGCACGTGGTTTAGCTCATCTAAGCTTTCATGCCTTATCTCGCAAAGGGAATCATAATAGCCCTTCCTCCAAGGACTGCAAGGAGGATTAAATAATGTGAACCATTTGTAACAAGTCTATGGGAGGTAACATCACAGGTGGTGACTACGTGCTTAGTCCTGTCCAACTCTTTGCGGCCCTTTGGACTGTAGCCCACCAGGCTCCTCTGTCCATGGGGTTTTCCAGGCAAGGTTACTGGAGGGGGTTGTCATTTCCTGCTCCAGGGGATCTTCCTGACCCAGGGATCGAGCCTGTGTCTCCTGTGTCTCCTGCATTGCAGGCAGATTCTTACCCGCTGAGCCATCGGGAAGCCCCATGGCAGCTGTCATATTACTATTATTGTTACTACATAGTAAGTAGATATTCAATAACTGCTGATGGAGGGAACTTTGGAAAAACGTTTTCAGAGGTCTATGCTCCCCGGTCTGCCCCAATGTCTCTCCCGTGATCCACCCTCAATCCCACTGACTTAGGGTATCTATTTAGAATTTGGTGGTCCAAAACAAGACCTCTGTCTCTTCCATTTGGACCTTTGGGTGGGTGTTCATTAACCGTACACCTCCTCCAACCATACTCAACCTGCTGAGCCCACCTCCATACTCATCCCACAAAACTAACCCTTCATAGCTGGCCTGGTTTCGGTAGTCCCTAACCATGGGGCACCAGATTTAAATCCTACTTTGATGTGGGATTTGGTGCTTGAATCTGAGTTGCGCTCAGTCTTTTCCCCTGCAGGGTAGAAAAGGCTGGATTTCCCCGAGATGCCACAGGGAGGAAGGGAAATGGGTTCTGGGAAGAAAAGCAGTAACTGTCCACCAGTTTACTTGTCCAGAAAAAAGTAACTGTAACTATGTATGATGTTAGATATTAACCAGACTTAGTGTGGTGATGATTTACAATACATGCAAATATCGAACCATTAGGCAGTACATCTGAAACTATTATCAGTATAATTGATATATATGTCAGTAAAAATAACCCAGCTCAAATTTTGCTTCTTTAATGTAAATTCAATTCATCTCCATTGACAGTAATTCATCTCTCCTTTAAACTCCAATCAGGGTTTGTGCCTACCTTTCTCTCTCTCCCTATGGTTTCGTTTTTGACTGTGCTGCAAAACTCGTGGGATCTTAATTCCCAGACCAGGAATTGAACCTGTACCCTCAGGAGTGAAAGCATGGAGTGAGTCCTAACCACCGGACCACCAGGGAATTCCCTGTTCTACCTTTCTGATATCATTTGATCACATTGTGACTAATAGACCATCACTTCTGCAAACTCCAAGACCTGAGTCACGCTATGTGATTCTTTGTATTTGCTACCCAGTGCCCCACTATAAATAGTGTTTTATAAATGTTTATCAAAGGAATAAATTAATAAACTCCCTAATGGAAGTTTTACAATCAATAATAATTTTCATTATAATAACTGGTTATTGCATTTTCTTCCCTATCATTTTTACTGGTTATTCAATCTTTCTATCAACCCGCTTTCTCTAGGGAAAGAATAACTTTAAATAATCACTTGTGAAAGCTTGAATGGTTATACTAAAGTGCAGGTGAGATTTATAATACTCTCACTTAAGGGTACATATCAAACAAGAGGTTGTTTTCTTTCTCTCTCTCATTGTATTCTCCAAAGGAAAATGGAGTCATTTGAATATGTTTATTATTAAGTAAAGGGAGGTGTCTATAGGTTTACAAATAACAGCAACTGCAACTACACTCTTGAAAATGTTCTAGGTCTGTACTTGCCCGGTGATCCAGCAGGTAAAACTTCGTGCTCCCAAGGCAGGGGGCCTGGATTCAATCCCTGGTCAGGGAAGTAGATCCCATGTGCCGCAACTGAGAGTTTATATACCGCAGCTAAGACCCAGTGCAGCCTAATTAATTAATTAATTTTAAAAATTCTCCAGGTCGCCTCATCTTAGTGGAAATTGAAAAAGAAATTGTCTGTATAGTGCTTCTAGGAGACAAAATTTTTTCCTGGGAACGAGACTCTCTCGTTCCACACTCAAAGTTCACTGACTGTTGGACAGACCAAGGAGACAAGTGACCACAGATGAATGGAGGCAAAGACTAGCAGAGCACCCAGGACTGAAGCTAGAAGTACTGTCCCCTAAATGGGCTACTATCCTCCCCCATCATGAACAGAAATGGTTGGGACAGTGAGAACTAATGTGGGAGAAAACGCAGGATATGTGAAGGAGAGAAGTCCAAAGGAAACACGTTTGTGCAACTAAAGGTTATCTTCCTTAATTATCATTATAATTAAAGGTATAAAACATGCCAAACTTAACCATTAAATGTCCAAAAGATCTAGGAAGTCATTGGTCTATCTCCCTACCCAGTGCTGAAAACATCAATGAACCTTTATTTTTCCCTTTAAAATAAACATCATTACTGTACTCATCAACTGGATCTTTTAAAGGCCTTGAGGTTAGCATTTAATCACATGGGTGTAATTTCCATCCCATCTTGCCTTACAATAATTTGAGCGGAGTCCCAGCCCCCCAAAAATGTGTTTGAATGGACGCACTTGACAATTAGCACACTCTAATGTATTTCCTGAGTTGCACTGCAAATCGTTACGAACATTTTAAATGACTTTTCTGCGCAGCTGAAAACTCTGTGTATTTTACAGGTTCTTCCCTTACTCTGATAGCCTGGGAGCTTGCTGTAAACACTGTGAGCAACAAATGTTGTTGTTGTTTAGTTGCTAAGTCACGTCTGACTCTTTTGAGACCCCATGGACTGTAGCCGGCCAGGCTTCTCTGCCCGTGGGATGTTCCCGGCAAGAATCCTGGAGTGGGTTGCCATTTCCTTCTCCAGGGGATCTTCCTGACCCAGAGGTTGCTCCCTCATCACCTTCATTGGCAGGCAGATTCTTTACCGCTGAGCCACCTAGAAAGCCTGAGTGATAAATAGATAACTCAAATTCTAGGAAAGTGACTGTTTCTGAATCATCACAGCAACACCTGTTAACCATAGGTTACTTCTGGATCCAGATCTTTCAGATCTCTGGAATGATACTTTTTATTCTTTATATTACTGGGAGTATAAGATACATTCTATAAATATTCTCAGTGTTACCTATTTCAGTATCCTAAATGTTATCAGCTTAATAGATGCCATAAACTCCAGGGTGGAGAAGAAAGAATGAGAATTTTATGGGAAGTTTTGTGTTGTTATTCTTTTTAAATTATTTACAAGGCTAGTAAGATATATGTCCAGTGTTTTGATTTCACTCAGAAACAGAAGTTTCTTTTCGTCACTGCTTGTCAGTATTTCTTAGTGCAGTCAGCTTTACAGAATTTCATTTCATTTAAAATCATCTTATCTTACAAGTAAAAGTGACAGTTCTGAGTGAAATAAAGATATTTTCTTGAGTAGAAGTAGTAATTATTTCCATTTTTCATTAAGGTAACCCATTCAGTAGTGAAGATTAGAGAAAATTTAAATTATGAAATAAAATTGCCATGAAAGCAGAAATGAGCTAATGGAAGAAAACACATAAACAAGATATTCAAATATGAATATGTTTGAAAATTAAAAATGCAAGTAATGATAAACATTAACAGCAAATACCTTGCATTTCCAAAATACCTTATATCTAAAAATGTAAGGCAAATGAGCAAACAACTGCAGTGCAAAAGAAGAAAGGTGAAAGAAGACAGGATCCTCTTTCATCTTTAGCAAAAAGAAATAGAAGTCAAAAGAAAAACAAAGATTTAAGGAATTTTTTTTCCTGCCTCACTCTTCATCTTTTAACATTCTTCTGAGAAATGAATTTTCTTTGAAGATATTGGTCTCTCCATGGGTTTTCTATACTCCATAGGTCCACTGGATCGTAGAGTGAGACAGTCTTGGTGTACAGGGCCAAGATGGTAATGTGTGTGTATTTTGGAAGGAATACATTCCTTTCTTGCCTTACCTCATTTTTCCTCTTTGGTGTTTCTGAGTGGAGGGCAAAGACAGAATACAAAGGCGGGAACTAAAAATCCCTCCACTCCAGCTCTGCGGCTTCTGGAAACCTCCCGCAGGTAACGTAAGCCCATGCCCAGCTCATCAGAAAACGGACCCAAGATGAAACCACAGCATTTGCTGCGTGTACCAAGTGGCAGCTCTGATACCTCAGCCTTTGGTGGTGTTTTCTCTGCCATGCAAAGCCATACCATTATTACTAGAATTAACTGGGGCTATACTTTTCTCCACCATCTAGAAATCCCAGAAACATCTTAATCCCAGCTTAATTAAGAAAAGAAAAAAACAGGCATCTGTTGTTGTTGTTTTTTTTGAATCTCAAAATTCTCATCAAGATTATAGAAATTTTATCCATTCTTCCAGGTATAGTCAAGGGAAAGAAAAATATGTTAAAAGAAACAGTTCTCAGGACAAAGAGCAATGCTGTTTTGGAGCACTCTATTACCTATTACACCCACCCAGTGGCCATCACAAAGCACGCCCAGCATCTGATTCTGTTCCCTGGTCCCCCGAACTCACAGTGACAGAGACCTGCTCAGAGGCACTGTGACAGGCCCTGTGTCCGACATGAGTCGAAATTTCTCATATTCAGGTTTGGGTAAGTCACTTAATTTCTTTAGGCTTAAATTCTGTCATCTAATAAGATGGAAATGATAGTAGATGGGGTGGAGGTGGTTTCCCTTGTGGCTCAGCTGGTAAAGAATCTGCCTGCAATGCGGGAGACACGGGTTCGATCCCTGGGTTGGGAAGATCCCCTGGAGAAGGGAACAGCTACCCATTCCAGTATTCTGGCCTGGAGAAGTCCATGGACTATATAGTCCATGGGGTCACAAAGAGTCGGACACGACTGAGCGATTTTCACTTCAGTGTGACCTGGCATTGCTAGTGCTCAGCAACTATTCCATATTTCTTAGTAATTCTAGCCAGTGATCATTAAGAAAGAGCCAAGTCTGTTTTAGAAATATATTTTTAGCAGTTGATATCCCTGAGCTCAAAAGGGAACTAAACATAGCCATTCTACTGCAGAATCGGGTAGGAGGTGACTCGAGAGTATAGACAGATCAGGACTTGAACTCATTGTGAATTTTCCCTACGTTCTCAAAAACCTCTAAGTCTTCTGAACAGCAAAAGAAACAGCCAACAGATGAAAGGGCAACCTGTGGAGTGGGAAAAACATACTTGCAAATCACAAAACTGATAAGGGGTTAATATCAGAAACATGTAAAGAACTTACAGCTCAATAGCAAATGAACAAGCCAACTAAGATATGGGCAGCAAATATTTTTCTAAAGAAGACACACAAGTGGCCAACAGGTACATGAAAAGATGCTCAATATCATTAATCATCAGAGAAATGCAAATCAAAACCACAGTGAGATTACAGCTCACAGCTGTTAGAATGTCTGTTGTCAGAAAGACACGAGATAATAAGTGTTGATGAGGATGTGGAGAAAAGGGAACACTTGTGCACTGTTGGTGAGAATGTAAAATGGTGTAGCCACTATGGAAGAGCTTGGATATGCCTCAAAAAATTAAAAATAGAACTACCATATGACCCAGCAATCTCACCTTTGGGTACATATCCAAAGAAAATGAAAACAGGATGTCAAAGAGATACTGTATTCCCATGTTCATTGCAGCATTATTCACAATAACCAAAATATGGAAACAGCCTAAGTAACTATCAATAAATGGATGGATAAAAAGATGTGGTATTTTTATACAGTGGAATATTATTCAGTCATTAGAAAGAGGGAAATACTGTCATTTGAGATAACATAGATGGGCCTTAAGGGTACTACGTTAAGTGAAAGAAGTTGGGCAGAAAAAAACAAATGCTGTATGATATACGGAATCTGAAAAAGCCAAATTTATAAAAATAGAGTAGAATGGTGGTTAACCAGGGGCTGGGGAGAGGAGGGAGGGGAATAAGAAGACAGTAGTCAAAGGTACAATTTCCAGTTAGAAAATGAGTAAGTTCTGGAACTGTAATGTAGAGTATGGTGATTATAGTTGATAAAATGTATTATTCACTTGAAAGAGGCTAAGACAGTAGATCCTAAATGTTCCCTCCAGAAAAAGAAATTATAATCATGAGATGCGATGTGGGTGTTAGCTAAGCTATGGTGGTAACCATTTTGTAATATAGTTCAGTCGCTCAGTCATGTCCGACTCTTTGCAACCCCGTGAATTGCAGCACGCCAGGCCTCCCTGTCCATCACCAACTCCCGGAGTTTACTCAAACTCATGCCCATTGAGTCGGTGATGCCATCCATCCTCTGTCGCCCCCTTCTCCTCCTGCCCCCAATCCCTCCCAGCATCAGGGTGTTTTCCAATGAGTCAACTCTTCGCATGAGGTGGCCAAAGTATTGGAGTTTCAGCTTCAGCATCAGTCCTTCCAATGAACACCCAGGACTGATCTCCTTTAGGATGGACTGGTTGGATCTCCTTGCAGTCCAAGAGACTCTCAAGAGTCTTCTCCAACACCATAGTTCAAAATCATCAATTTCTCGGCGCTCAGCTTTCTTCACAATCCAACTCTCACATCCATACATGACTTTTTCGGCACTCAGCTTTCTTCACAGTTCCACTCTCACATCTATACATGACCAATGGAAAAACCATAGCCTTGACCAGATGGACCTTTGTTGGCAAAGTAATGTCTCTGCTTTTTAATATGCCATCTAGGTTGGTCATAACTTTCCTTCCAAGGAGTAAGCGTCTTTTAATTTCATGGCTGCAGTCATCATCCACAGTGATTTTGGAGCCCCAAAACATGAAGTTTGACACTGTTTCCACTGTCTCCCCATCTATTTCCCATGAGATGATGGGATCAGATGCCATGATCTTAGTTTTCTGAATGTTAAGCTTTAAGCCAACTTTTTCACTCTCTCTTTCATTTTCATCAAGAAGCTTTTTAGTTTCTCTTCACTCTCTGCTATAAGGGTGGTATCATCTGCATATCTGAGTTTATTGATATTTCTCCCGGCAATCTTGATTCCAGCTTGTGCTTCTTCCAGTCCAGCGTTTCTCATGATGTACTCTGCATATAAGTTAAATAAGCAGGGTGACAATATACAGCCTTGACATACTCCTTTTCCTATTTGGAACCAGTCTGTTGTTCCATGTCCAGTTCTAACTGTTGCTTCCTGACCTGCATACAGGTTTCTCAAGAGGCAGGTCAGGTGGTCTAGTATTCCCATCTCCTTCAGAATTTTCCACAGTTTATTGTGACCCACACAGTTGAAGGCTTTGGCGTAGTCAATAAAGCAGAAATAGATATTTTTCTGGAACTCTCTTGCTTTTTCGATGATCCAGCAGATATTGGCAATTTGATCTCTGGTTCCTCTGACTTTTTTAAAGCCAGCTTGAACATCTGGAAGTTCTCGGTTCATGTATTGCTGAAGCCTGGCTTGGAGAACTTTGAGCATTACTTTACTAGCGTGTGAGATGAGTGCAATAATATAAAAGTGTATCAAATCAACTTGTACAACTTAAATTTAATAAATGTAGTGGGGGGAGGGATGGGGGAAACCTAGGTATCATTCCACCAGTGCCTGTGGAAGGCGGCACTTAGAAGTGACATTGTATTTTTTAGATGTAGTGGGTACCATGAGAGATACTCTATGAGAAAAGTGTAAAGATTACCTGCATCAGCTCCTCTCCCCTCTCACATCTATGCAACCTTGGGCAGGTCACTTAATCTTTTTAAGCAAGTGTCTGCACATCTGTAAAATGGTGGATTTACCAGAATCTCGTCTATTGGTGGTTTTCAAGAGTCAAGTGAGTTCAAATGCTTGGCAAGTGGTAGGCTTAAAATAAAGATTGGCTGTTATTTATTAATATGATTCTCTTCTAAATTAAAAAGGTGAGGTAGACTGAGAAAATATGTCCATAACAAGGTCAGTTCGAGGATGCTGCCCTCGACCCTGGGAGCGACCACGGCAGCTCTAAGGTCCACACAGGAATGTTCTCAAATGAGAAAGATGAAATGCCTGCTCTGAAATCTGAACAAGCAGTGAGCTCTTGACTTTTGGTTATAAAACCAGCACTCACCCCATCCATTTTAGTCCTATGCTGACCTTTCCCTTTCTTGCTCAGACAGCGACTAGGGTGTCCCACTGGCCTGTATAGGCGGAGCCACCACTACTTCAAAGTGATGGGGGAGGTCTTGCAGCCAGCTGCCATGTTATCCTTGGGCAGGTTACCAGCGTCCAGAGGTGATCATCATTTCCAACCAGCTAGGAGAGGAAGGAGGAGAGAACTATAATAATGTTAGTCAGGTAGCCACTTCTACCTTATCAGCTCCAGCAGATGCAAACACACGCAAATACTATACCAGAGGGTAGGATAAAAGTGGAATTAGAAAATAGCTACCTTCAGGAGATCCTGAGCTTCCAAACTTGATATGCAATTGTCATATAGATAACATGGAAAAACAGATAATAAACACAACTTTTAATTCAAACATGACCTTCAAAGAGCTTTGCCCTTAGAAACACAAATGAAAGGCCCCCAGACATTTGAAAGAGCAGATTCAAAGAGTAAGCCTCCCCCCAGGGGTTCCCCACACCCCAAGTGCAGGGCACACCCCAGACAGCTCTTCCCAAGAACAGCATTGGACCATACTTTTTAATCATTTTTTTTATCACAAGTTCGAAAGTTCCTTATCACATGGGAAAGCTTCCTTTACCACGTTTTTATCTCATTCCAAATGTATCTTATCAATATTCACTGGGCGTGTGCGTGAGTATTTCTAAGGGACCGCACAGAACAGTGTATGATAAACGGAACATTGCTGCCTTTCTGATCGGTGGGAGAGATCAAGAGAAAGTGGCCAGCTGGAAAAATCAGCTGGGCTCGGCTGAAGTGCCAGGATCATCTATAATGTGGCAGGAGTGATGCATTGCTGCGCCCAGGGATCTTTCCGAAGAGGCAGGGGACCAAGAAACCCAAGTTCGGAGTGGCCCGGGGTTTCCTGCAGAAGTGGCTTCTAATTCCAGCCAAGTGGAAGCCACTTAGTGTCCTTGAGAGGCAAGCAAGGCTCTGCATTAAAACTGTCCTCTCCTCAAGACATATTTTATGGGTGCCAGAGCAGAGCATTTTAAAATGAGCTGAACTACGCACGCAGTCCTCTTAAGGATCAGACAGGCCCTCCCCACCGTGACATTGAACCAGAGACTGTTCCCGCTCCTTAGCAGCTTGTAAATCACACAGGAAATTCTGAAAGGACCAAGTCCCCGCCCACGTCCTTGTTGTCTGCCTTTGTTCTCTCTCGCCCATCTCTTTGGTTTCCATTCTGAAATGGATGGTTAGTGTCTAGTGTAGAAAACTTTCCAGAGGATAGAATGGGTAAACACACAGCTTGCTCTCTCAAAACAAGCGTTCAAAATGCTTTACTTCTTCCCAAGAGAACTATAAAATATGATTTTCTTAACGAGCTTGCATGAATGGTCTGGTTAAGAAAGATGATTACACAAAGGAATTAAATTCCATCAAATATAACAAGACACACACATAGTTGATCTTGATATGAAGACCCAGAAGCATTCTCGGGTGAATCAAATAAAAAGGCATAAAGTCGATCTGTAAGAAGTAAGAGGAATTTGATCCTAATAACAAATATATTGTTGGATCAAAAAGTAGATGAAGTGATACCTTTCAGAAAACTTCCTAACTCTTATCAGTCCAGCCCCTGGACACCAGGTGCAAAGCCAAGCCTGAAAGTTGTCATTTACAAATGACCTAGGAGGCAGGTCAGTGACCCCGATAGACACCGGGGCCCTTTTACTGGACAGAGGAGTTGCAATTCACAAGCAATTGAGCGGAAATGATTTCCTCTCTGGGCCAGTTGAGCTGGTATAACAAAGTCGCCAAAGCTGTGACTGGGTTAGCTGAGTTGTTTCGAAAACGATGCTAACGGTGGCAGGGTGGCAGGGTCAAACCCCATATGGGCTCATTGTCCTTGGAGACGGAGAATGATAAACACGGTCAGGGAGTCTCACGAGCAGGCATCTCAGGCCACATGGGGACCCAGTACCAAGACTTCACCAAACCCCATCAGTACTTTTGGAAAAGTGATCCAAAGAGCAAACTCTCTAGCTAATTTTGCCCAGTATGTGTGACCCTTTGAAAGGAAGACATGAGGTTATGATAGCATTGTGTCAGTCAAGAATTCTGGACAAGGCAATGATCCCATTTCATCGGATGTTGTCAAGATCAGAGGAAAGAAAACTGGGAATCAGGGCCGAAAGTATGATGGTTTTAAGAATAGAGAGTGGTGTCTCCCAAATAAAATCTAATAGGACAATCATAAATAACCCCAAAGGGGAGAACAAAATGAATGATCCTAAAAGGTACAAGGAGCCCCAAAGAAAGACTCCCTTATGACTATTCTTAACAGTCAACAAAACTCTCACCTCAGGAGGCCCCTCCCCAACCCCAAAACCTAACACAGCCTCCCTGCTCCATCATTGAACCGCACTGCTGCTTTGCAGGGTAAAACAGTCTTAAGACACATGGCTCTTTCTTTTTTGATCTGTGTTCTCAGTGTGAAGTAAAATTGCTATTCAACATGTCAGTGGATACTTGTGAGTAAACACCACATTCTCAAGTAACTTAGATTTTTCCCTGTTTAAGTTTTGCACCATTATGAATTAAAGATAAACTACCACCTCTAAATAGAAAGTTGGTGACTCAGCTCCTGGAAAACAAATTATTTCAACAGCTTCAACATCAAAGAGCTGACAGGTAAGCATCACCACCAGTTCGGAATTCAGCCCTGTTCTATAAATATGTTTAGATCCTGCCTTCCAGCCAGGCTGTTGTATGTGCCAAACATAAGCCTCAACTCCATTTGAAAACTGAGAAGATAGAAAGGGACCATCTTTCTTAATGATTGGCTAACCAACCATTCAGAAAGTTAGACTGGATCCTGATGCTAAGCATTTCCCCAATAAACACTTACAGGAAGACCATTCTTAAGAATGTAAGGGACGACTCACCAGTGTCAAGGTTAGAAAACAAGCAGAGGCTGAAGGACTCAGGATTGAGATCTGACAGCTGAGCACGAGAGATGTGTTAATTATGACTTTGAGAAAGTCAGTATTCCACATCTCAGTTTCTCAGGATTACCCCCTCTTCGGCCCTACAAATAAACTCCTTGATGTTTTTCATAGCTTCTACAATAAAGATTGCAACCAACACAATTACATCTCTTCATCCTGGGCCATTTAATGTTACCGCTCTCAGGCTGGGCTTCCAAATTCCACAGACCTTTGTTTTTTCTTTTATTATTAATTTCTATTAGAGCACAGGTGCTTTACAATGGTGTGTTAGTTTCTGCCATACAGAAAAATGACTCACCTATATGTTTACATATATCCCCTCTTTTTTGGGCTTCCTTTTCATTTAGGTCACCACAGAGCACTGTGCTATTCACAGGTTCTCATTAGATATCTCTTTTATACATAGTATCAACAGTGTATGTGGGTCAATCTCAGTATCCCAGTTCTTCCCATCCCTTTTCCCCCCTCAGTATCTATATGCTTGCTCTGTATTGCAGATAAGATCTTCTACACCAGTTTTCTAGATTCCACACATAGGTGTTAATACACAGTGTTTGTTTTTCTCTTTCTGATTTACTTCACTCTGTGTGACAGGATCCAGGTCCATCCGTGTCTCTCCACAGACCTTTAGGACAAAGTCTCAGACATCCATACTGACAGAAAAGTCTAGATATGGACACCTCTATCATTTTTATATTACTGTTGAAGTATAGTTGATTTAGAATATTGTGGTAGTTTCAGGGGTGCAGCAAAGTGACTGAGTTATATTTCTCTTGCAGATTGTTTTCCATTATAAGTCATTACAAGATGTTGAACGTAATGCTCCATGCCATGCAGTAGGTCCTTGTTGCTTATGTATACCAGTTTGTATCTGTTAATCCCATCAGTTTCGGTTCAGTCACTAAGTCATGTCTGACTCTGTGCAACCCCATGGACTGCAGCATGCTGCGTTTCCCTGTCCATCACCAACTCCCGGAGCTTTCTCAGGCTCATGTCCATTCAGTCGGTGATGCCATCCAACCATCTCATCCTCTGTCGTCCCCTTCTCCTCCTGCCTTATTAATATGCCTAATTTATCCCTCCTCTCTCTCCCTCTCCTTTTTGGTTATTTTCTCCCTAAGTTTGTTTTCTATGTCTGTGACAGACACATATACTTATAAATGGAATCTATGATTTGATGAATTTGCTGCGAATCATTTCCCTTGAGAACATATTTCTAGCTCTCATTGAAGAGGAGAAAGTAGGAGAGAAAAGGTCAACAGCCAAAGAGATAATGCTGACATGTTAGATGATCCAAATCATCAACTTAAGAAAAAGAAAAAACTTGAGTAATAAGGAAAATGAGAAATGTAATTAAGCTCTGCCGGTTCTATTATAAACAGAAGAATGATTTACTGTCTCAGCATCCTAATGATTGCTGCTCACACACCTTAACAGAGTGAAGCTTTCCACAAAGGATTCAGCCTGGGGAATTTCATTGTTCACATTGAACCATCTCGTTCGTCAAGCCCTTGCCCTGGACTCACGATGTCGAATCTAAATTCTCCCTCAGCATGACTGCAGTCCCTCCTGGGAACATGGGATTGTCTCCTTGACGTTTGGGGAAAACAGACAAGGAGCAGAAGGATTGACTGTGCTCAGTGGTGACCTAAATGGAAAGGAGATCCAAAAGAGAGGGGATACGTGTATATGCACAGCTAATTTACTTTGCTGTGTAGCGGAAACTAACACAATATTCTAAAGCAACTATAGACCAACAAAAACTACTTTAAAAAAATAAGAAGGGTCAATACTGGGATTGACATCCTCTACAATGATGTCTCATATTTTCAGGCCTTTTCCTGACCAGCCCAGCCCAAAGTCCCTGTCTCTCTCTTCCTCTCCACAAGCTCTTATCTTGAACATTCACTAGCTACTTGCCCTAACTGGTAGAGTTAGTTGTCTGTTTATGTAAACATATCATGCTGTCAGAGTAGACGGTAAACTAATTGACACAGAAGCCATTGGAAATGAGATAATCTGATAAGGTCACATATTTTTATAACTCTTCCCAACTTCATTTAACACAATAGCTTGTATAGTAAATAATTAATAAATCTGTTAATTAAACATATGTATGTTAAGTGTTTTGTTGGAGGGCCAAAACTTCATTATTCAACAACCCAGTCAGGCATTTAACTTAGATGATCTTTAAATTTCTTCTGAGCTTTAATAGTCTGTGGTTCTTATTCATTAATTTGCAATCAAATGTTATACTAAGGTTTATCTTTGCTCGGTATAACAGCATAAGGAAAAAAAAGATGTTTGTTGAAAAACTAATAGAGTCTGACATACAAGACTCAGGGAAAATGAGCAAAAGCTTCCTTTTCTCTCTCTCTCTTTTTTCTCCCTGCACTTCAAGTATATCTATTTTTTTCCAAATTGATTATATAATTATACATCCTTATTCATTTTGATAACAGTTTCATTTGGTGCTCTAAATCAAATTATGTTAAATATATATATATATATATATATATATATATATATATAAAATCTGTGATTCTGTGCCTGGATCACTGAAATGGATTTCACTCCAGCTAATTAGTGGCAAATTCAGGCTTCAGTCACTGATCTATTTCCCCAAGACCCACAACCTTTTGAAAATCTTGCAAAGTGGAAAACATCCAAATCATCTTATTGAATTGGCTATTCAAGTCACCATCTATCCTTTCTCTGCCACATCTATTAATAACAGCTCATTCACAGCCAATTCAATAAATATTTACTAAGGGGCTATTATATTTCAGGCAATGTACTCCCCACTAGAGTCAAGAAAAACATATAAACTAGGTTACAATTCAGGAGAGGGAGGCAGAATTTTACAAGCTGCCATTACTCGGCAGTCAAGTGATAGAGAAGAGCTGCAGACTCTCCTGGCTTCAGGAGTGGTTCCCAAAGGAAGAGCTTCTTCCCAAAGGAAGAGACCCCAGCTGAAACCTGAGGGCTTAGTAGCATCCGGCAAGATGTGATAGTTCTGTCAAGGGACACTCTGTAGTCATGAATACCCTTTGGAAGGACTGATGCTCCAATACTTTGGTCATCTGATGTGAAGACCTGACTCATTGGAAAAGACCCAGATGCTGGGAAAGATTGAAGGCAAGAGGAGAAAAGGACAGCAGAGGATGAGATGCTTGGATAGCATCATCTAGTCTATGGGCATGAACTTGGGCAAACTCCAGGAGATGGTGAGGGACAGGGAGGAGGCCTGGAGTGCTGCAGTCCATGGGGTCACAAAGAGTTGGGCATGACTTAGCAATTGAAAAACAACAGCAGCAAACTCTCTAGTCAGGAGGAACTGTTCATATGGAAGAGAGGAGGTGAGAAAGAGCATGTTAGGGGAGCAATTTTAAGCTGAACTGGAGCTCAAGGGTGTAGAGGTGGAAGGAAGGAAGGGAGGGAGGGAAGAAGGAGGGCAGGAGGAAGTGAGGAAAGGGGAAACCAGAAAAACAAGTGTGAGCAGCGGTAAGATCAGCCAGGATCTTGTGAGCCATGTTAAGAAGTTTGGACTTTGATGGCAAAGCCCACTGAAGTGGCCTAAGATACAGGGATAGGGACTTCCCAGGCGGGAAGAATCCACCTACAAAAGATGAGACACAGGGGATACGGGCTCCAGCCCTGGGTCAGGAAGATCCCCTGGAGGAGGACACAGCAACCCACTCCAGTATCCTTGCCTGAAGAATCCCATGGAGAGAGAAGCCTCATGGGCTACAGTACATTGGGTCGCAAAGAGTCAGACCCAACTGAAGCTATGGAGCACACACACATGCACGATAGAGGAATAAGATGATACAATGATATGAAACTGTAGTGTAGATAATTAATGAAAGATGGTCAAGATGTGCCCGAGGAGAGCAGTTAGGAGAAGGTGGTGTGACCTAGGCCAGGGCAGTTGCTATGGAGACAGAGAGAAGTGGTTGGTCTTTTCAGATATCGAGGTAACATCTAAAGGAGTCAGTGATTGGTTGAATTTAGGATGAGCAGATGGAGAAGTCAAGGATGAGACCATGGGTTCTGCCTTGGGTACTTGGGCAAATCGCATCATTCACTGTGACAGAGAATACAGGATGGGGAGTGGGGACTGCAAAGAGACAGTAAGTGGAGTTTGAGGTGCTAGTGAACACCCAGTTGGAAGTGACTGGTTGGCAACTGACTGTGTGAGTCTGCAGACCAGACAAAGGCTCCGTCTTGGATCAGATGAGCTCTGACTTGGAGATGAGATCTGGGAATCATTAACATACAAATGGCAATGGAAGTCATTAGCGGCAGAAAGAGGGAATTAAGAGGAGAAAAGAACAGGGACAAAAACCTAATTAGCGGTAACATTTAACAGGGTTTGGGGAAGAAAAAGTGAAAAAGCTGAGTGGGAAGACCTGGAGAAGTAGAAGGAAAACTAAGTGAGTATGTTCTTATAAACACCAAGAAAGAGGGTAGTTGGAGAAGGAAAAAGAGACAGTGCTGAGTGCTACCAAAAGATGAAGGTCAACTCACAGCCATTGAGTTCAAGGGCAAAGAGGTCACTGGAGGCCTTGTTGAGAACACTTCAGTAAAGGGATGATTAAAAGTCCAGTTGTAAAGCTCACCTAACAGGCCTCTCAGCAGGACTAGCAACAGCCACCGCCTGTCTCTCCCACAAGTTTTCATTGGCATCTGGGTTTCAGCTTCTCTTCCATCCCAGATGGTTCATTTCCTGGATCCTTTTCTTCCTGCCCAAGCCCACTGGGCACAGGCACTCCCCAAGGTCCAGGCCGGAGACCTTCCTGCTCCCTCCTTGCTCTTGCCTCCCCTCCCTAAGCCCCATCCTCCGCCTTCATCACTTCCATGGCCGCAACATACCTCCTACAGCTCTTCATCCAAGCCTTTTGCTCCCTCCGGCTCTGTCCGTCTCTTCCTCCCCATCCTTCCCTCTCCAGTTCTGACAGGAATTCCTGTGACTCCCACCACTGTTATAGCCATGCTTTCCGGGAAACAAACTCACTCAGAAGGACAATGCAGATAGTGGAGTGCAGTTTATTATACCGGCGGGCCCAAGGCAGAGTCTCCTCTTAGCCAAGGACCCCGACCAGCATTTGTGAAAATCTTTTATACCCCATGTGTACGTGTCCAAACCCACCAGCCCAAATCCCTTGAGGCTTACAAAGGAAGGGTAAATAAAATCACAATAACCCCATCATTCACGTGTTATGTGTTCAAACAGTTAATAATCAATAAGCCCGCGGTTATATTCCTACCAGTTAATAACCGATAAGCTTGTGGTTACATTCCGGTAGATACCGTCTGAAGGCAGGGGTGATTAGTGTCTGTTTTCTCTTAGGCAATGAGTAACCTGGATGTGATCTTCAAGATTCCCCTGCCCAGAGGGGGTCTTATCCTTCCATTGTCATTCCCACAGGAGCTAAGCACAGAGTTCAGAGTCCACTGGAGTGGTGGCCGCGCACGATCAGCATGGACAGGCCTCAGATGGAGTCCAGGCCCTATGAATTCCTTCTTCACCACAACATTAAGACCTGTGTACCTTGCTTCCGGAACTTCATCAACCAAAAACACCTTAAACTCAAGAGAATCCACCTGAACTCTGCACTGACACTCCACCCTTCCACCTCTCAACTCCTCTGTTCCTTCATTTCCCAATTTCTCGCTTGACTTTGGGTCCTGGCCTCCAGTCTGTGGAGAGATCCCATCTACCTCATGCCTAAAGTTTTGATCACCTCCTCCCCTGCCTTCCGTTACACACCCGCCATTCTGGTTTAGGCTATTCTTCCTCTCTGCCAACAGATCTTTAATTGGCCGTCTTAACATTCTGTCTCTTCAGCAGGCTGTACATTTTGGTGGAAGGTCCAGCTCCACTCATGTTTCTGCTGCTTAGGAGTTTTCATGTCTCCCCATTGCCTGTTGAATTAAGTAAAGCCTCTCCTATAGGCCTTCAGAGCCCTCTATAACTTGACACTCCATAGCTCACCTTTCTGGTTTACTGTTCCTCTGCCTGCTCTCTAAATCCTAAGCAAGTGAGACTGTTAACCTTTCAACAAATTAAATCCACGTTTCTCACCTTGTTTCCTCTCTGGAAGTCCTTCCACTCCATGAGGACCATCTCCAACATCATATCCACCATCAACTCCTCTCCATCAACATGTCCCTTCCAAGTCCCTCAAAAATTCCTCATAGCATTTCTATTGTACTTCTGTTGTGACACTCACTGTTTTTTCTTTTCTTAATTATAATCATTTGTGTCTTGGAATTAATCACCCTCTGCTGCAGTCCAAGATTTCTCTAGGCCAAATCCATGTCTGTTAACCCAGGAGCTTTGGGTGGGTAGTAATTGTCTGTTGGCCTGAATTAATGAGATTCCATTGCACATGTGTAAGCATTTGTTAATAAGAGTTAATTTTTTTTCTTTTCTAGTGGCATCTAGAACAGAGGTCCCAAATTGGCAGTTAGAAGCTGAATCTGGCCCACAGATGTGTTTTGTTGAATCCACAGTTATTTTTTTAATTGAGTCAACATTTTTCAATGGAATATTTTATGTAAAATGCCAGATTTTCAGCTTCTCTAAAAGTAGAGTGTTCTGGCAACAGCAAGCCCATATTCATTTCCGAGAGAAAATGACTAAAGTAGGAGCCGGCCTGCTCCCTTTGGATGGAGCATGTATACCTCACTTCACCCCACTCCCCAGCCCTCCCTGGTCCCCTGCCTCATTGATGTAACCTATGCCTCCCCTGTGGGCATTAGAGTTCGCAACCTCTGCTTGCAAGCCCTTGCAAGGGCAATCCATGGAACCTACACTGACCAATGTTGCTAGCCCAGGACTGTCCTTCAAATCAAATTTGAGGGGTACATGAATTGGACCGTGGTGTTCCTTTCCCTCATGCCCTCCACAACATCTCCCCTACAATGCCAAAAGTTCTCTGAGTAACGAGCTACACTCTTTACTCATCAAAATGCACCTGACTTCTAATGCAAGTTAGGTGATTAGTATATGTTCAATGTTAATGAATTAATAATGATAATATTTCCTGCATAGGTATAGTATAAGTGTGACAAATCTGTGTCAAGAACAATGCAACACACGCACACACATGGACACACATAGGCACCATGGCTGACATCACAAATCAACCATGGGTCTCTTTCCAGCTAGGTCCTCAGAAATCATCTCTATACAGCCCTTCAGGAAGCCACCACCAACGGCTCGGAGCTGGACCTGAGGCAGGCACCCCGCATCCTTCATGTACATCACACAGCAGGGAGCTGGGTGGACAGAACAGGCAACATTATCATCATTTCGGTGAGAAAACTGATTCCGAACAAAATCTGCCGCTTGTTCCACATTAAGGAAGATAAAGGTATCTGAGATAAATTTTAAATCCTGCCCTCAGGGTCAAAAATCCACCCCCTATAGGAAGGGGAGAGGAGTGACTTAACTATTCAACAGGAAAAGATTTAGAAGCTCTGGTTGATTTTAACTGAAAAGAAATGAAAATATGATGTGGCTCACCCACAGTTAATGTGAACAGAGGCGCTCCCTGCTCCAGGCTTCCTAGGGTACCTATGACCTCTGATGAACATCTGATACCCCAGTGGCTTCCATTTAACAGAAATAAACTCAGATGGGCAGTCCAGCATGAGAACAAGGCTGACTCAGAAGAGGGACGAGGTGGCGATTACCTGCACCACACGATAAAACTGCCCTGGACTCGAGAAAGAGGAGATGCCAGTGCATAATGTTGCTCACTTTGTGACCCACCCATGTCACTGGAAACGTGGAGGAGGTCTTAGGAGGATTTTTTCACACACTGGGTGGGGAGAATCACTTCATGTCTTCCAGACGCCTTCCGTGATTAGTACTCTGTGCTTCCACACAAAGGCCACTTAGCTAGGAAGGGTGGAAGTCCAACTTTGCCGATGCCCACTCTGGCAGGCTTTCTTTCAGAGAGTATATTTGCATTTTAACAGAGGACATTGATGCCTTAGATAACATGATACATCCATACAACACAATGCGCTGGAGACACACAGTACCTGTATGTCTATGCAGGAGACACAGGTTTGATCCCTGAGTCAGGAAGATCCCGATCCCTTGGAGAAGGAAATGGAAACCCACTCCAGTGCTCTTGCCTGGGAAATCCCACGGACCCCAGTCCATGGGGTCGCAAAGAATCAGACACAACTTATCAATTCAACAACAAAAAATCCTATCTTGTATGTTATCTTGTATCCTGAAACTTTACTGAATTTGTTCATTAGTTCTAACAGTTTTTGATGGAATATTTGGGAGTTTCTCTATATAATATAATGTCATCTGCAAATACAGAAACTTTACTTTTTCCTTTCCTTTCCAATTTAGATGTTTTTTCCTTTCTTTTCCTTGCCTGATTGTTCTGGCTACAACTTCCAGGACTATGTGGAAGAAAAATGATGATAGTGGGCATCCTTGTCTTGTCCTGATCCTAGAAGAAAAGATTTTTTTATATGATATTAGCTGCGGGACTTGTTATATATGGCTATTATTGCACTGAAGTATGTTACTTCAATAGTGTTTGTTGAGCATTTTTATCATGAAAGGATGTTGAGTTTTGTCAAGTTGCTTTTCTGCATCTATTGAGATAAATGTATGATTTTATCCTTCATATTTTTAATGTGGTACATCACCTTGATTTGTGGGTGTTGTTCAACACCTTTGTGTCCCTTAAATCAATCCCACTTGATCATGGTGTATAATTCTTATAATGTACTATTGAATTCAGTTTGCTAATATTTTGCTGAGGATTTTTGCATGTGTGTCCATCAGGGATATGATAAGTCATTTTGAGTTGCCCCTGCCCCTGTCCGTCCCTGTCCTTGTATTGCTTAGTCCTTCCTTATAGCCAAGGTATTTACATGATGGGATGTAAACGATGAAACTGGGGGCTTGGGAGGCTCAGGAGGCCGGAAAGATGGACTATCACTCAGCCTGGAGTAATACTCCAAGAAATCAAGACCCTACATAATGGGACATGCCACTCAGGAAGTTTTCATAGCAAAAGATACTCCAAAAAAACAGGGTTATCTGTAGTACAAGAGGGAGCACAACCAGGGCAGGAGAGAAAGGATGTCTCATCGCAGCATGGCGGTCAAAAAGGCAACACTGCGCATTACAGCCTTTCTGTGAATGTTGGGATGAAGTGAGGAGATGGTCCAGAGCACAGTTTTCTGAGTTTAAGACATGGCCATCAGTGAGTGAAGTAAGTCAGAAGGAGACAACAAATATTGTATGTTCATGTATACATATATACATAGTGTAGAAAAATGGTACTGGTGAACCTACTTGCAGGGCAGGAATAGAGACACAGACGTAAAGAACAGACGTGTGGCCACAGCAGGGGGAAGAGACAAATTGAGAGCGTAGCGCTGGAACAGATACATCACCATATGGAAAATAGCTGGCTAATGGGCAGTGGCTGCATAACGCAGGGAGCTCAAGCCGGTGCTCTGTGACAAGCTAGAGGGGTGGGATGCAAGAGGGAGGGGACATATGTACCTGCAGCTAAATCATGTTGTTGGATGGCGGAAACAACACAACATCGTAAAGCGATTATCCTCCAATTGAACGGTTTTAAAAAAGGACACAACCGTGAGCCTGGGCAGTAGACAGCCCTGACAATCACTCTCAGGCACCAACAGCCAGAGGATGCTGAGTGGAGGCAGAGCTCTGGGTCAGCCAGAAGCTTCAGGGAGGCTTCCCCTGAGGTCAGGACCTGAACCCACGGCAACTACAGCCCAGAGTGTAAAGGGGCAGTGAGAGAGTATGCTGCCGAGAAAGGAAATAATTCAGGGACTGTTCGAGCCCATTGTACCGAAGCCATCTCTCAGACTCAGGGACCTGCTTTACAGATTCCGCCTCCTACCACGTGTTGACTAAGATCTCCAGAAGCAGTGTAGAAGAATGACTGTTACTTTCTACCTTTCCAGAGCCCAGAATCAGTAAGTACACTACTGCTAGTGTGTGTTTATATGTTCCCGCAGATCTCTGTACATGCATGCATGTGTGCATGCACACACACACACACACACACATATTTTTACATACACACATTTTACTTCCTCATGTTCTGAGCCAAAACATAGCTCATCTACATAGCTTGACAAGAACACAAGTGGAGGGAAATAGAAACAGAGTATTCCAGCATGTCATGATCTGGCAACACTAATCTTACTGCAGTCTACTCCCCAGTGGGGTACAACCTCACCTTCCGCTGGGTTTTCAAAAGTGGTAAAACCAAGCGTGCATTCCCAGAGAGCAAATATTCCTCTGCTTCCTGTGTGGCCGTGTCCTAGACAGCACTGCACACAGCTGGCTGCCGAGTGAATGCCTTTTCGTGATTCTGTTGGGACACCAAAACTCATAGGATCAACGCGGAGTTTTCTATAACAGCAGTTCCCCAACCTTTTTGGTCCCAGGGAACCATTTCATGGACGATAATCTTTCCATGGATCAGGGTCGAGGAGGGATGGTTTCAGGATGATTCAAGTGCATTACATGTATCTCTATTATTATTGCATCAGCTCCACCTCAGATCATCAGGCATGAGATCCTGGAAATGGGGACCCCCGTTTTAGACTGTGTAGCTACAGTGGGTTGAATTCCTTGAATACTCCAGGCCAATTCCATGGGGGAGAAAGCGTTAAAAGCATCAAGTCTCACTTAAATAGTTGACTGAATAGCTCTGTCGGAAGGCAAGCTAAAACTAAAAAATAACAGAAAAAAATTTGCTTGTTAAAAAAATTCCGCAAATAGTGATTAATGGATATACTTAACAGGGTATTGCTTACATTCATCTCTGTCATAAGTTGCCTTGATAGCTTTTGGAGACCTTTATCTGTGTTAATTTTGAAAGAGATTATCATGAAAAGTATGTTCCGAGATGTCATCTTTCATTTCTTAGGACTGGGTGGTAGGCTCGCCAGGGGTACAGCCTGGAGCTTAATGATGAGGCCGCTTCTGTGGCACCACAGCACAGGGGACTGGAGAATACTGCCCACTCTTCTCTGAACAGAAAATACTACTGGTTTCTTCCTGGGCCACGTTCAGGGGTAGGATCAATATCTATTTCTCAGAGTCAGGCTTGGGTGATAACTCAATATTACATGCTTGACTGAATGGGATTCCTTCTAATCAGCTAGAGGAGATAATCTAAACCCACTTTCTGGGCACACAGAGGCAGAGAAAAGGGCCTGCAAACTATCCACACACATACTGCATAAAGAAGGATGCAAGGTCTGCTGTGAATGAGGGAGTTGGATTAGCTCAGCAGGAACCCGGGACCCTGTGACTCTAATGAAACTCTGTTGCGATTCGTGGAAACAGCTAGTGGGTGGTGGGGGACTATTAGTTCCAGAAGCTGGAAATTCTAATCTAGAAAAATAGTGCTGATGACCCTATTTGCAGGGTAGGAATAGAGACACAGATATAGAGAATGGACTTGTGGACACAGAGGAAGAAGGAGAGGGTGAGACGAATGGAGAGAGTAGCCTTGACATATATACACTATGATTTGCAAGATATTAGTAGGTAACTAGTAGGAAGCTGCTATGCAGCACAGGGAACTCAGCTGGGTGCTCTGTGATGGCCTGAGGGGTGGGGTGGGGGGAGTGGGAGGGAAGCTCAGAAGGGAGGGGATATATGTATGCACATAGCTGATTCACTTGTTGTACCACAGAAAGGAACACAATATTGTAAAGCAATTATAGCGCAATAAAAAGAAAAAGAAAGTTGAAATTTTTGGTCTTCTTTCTGAACGTCTCCTAAAGTAATGGAGACTTTTATAAACATTCATATTCACTCAACCTCTCTTGTAGAAGCAATCTAAATGAATAAAGTGTTCACTCGAGATCCATTGGCCTATTTGCAACCCATAAGGAAGTTATAGGAAGCAAGATATAACTTGAAAGAAAGAACTCAAGAGAAAAGGAGAGACCAAGCGTGGCCAACCCCTTCCTGAGGCTTGGCCTCACCTTCCATCTGCTTCTGCTGGGCTCCGTGGCTCGTGGCAAACCCCCAGGAGGTCTGTCCACGCTTTCCTGTGGTCACCACACAGATGCCGCCACGCCATGCAACCCCGAGTCCTGGGTCATAGCCTCAGGCTGGCTTCGGACAGGACATAGACTCTTTCAGTGAATGGGACACATAGGGAATCGTGGCATTTCCATCCAGACAGCAAATGGCTATGGTACAAATTTTGATATAATATGGACAAATCACAGTGCTGTTTTCACTCCAGATTTGGGTCTGCATTGAAGGTGACACAGAAGATGAGATGGTTGGATGGCATCACCGACTCAATGGACATGAATGTGAGCAAACTCCAAGAGACGGTGAAGGACAGGGAAGCCTGATGTGCTGCAGCCCATGGGGTCATAAAGAGTCAGACACAACTTAGCAACTGAAAAACAACAAATGACGTTTCATCAATGATTGAGCCAGTCCCCCGTTGGAGAGGCACGGTTGTAGGGCTCACCACATGCAAAGGATACCTGTGAGCCTGGTGGCAATGCTACGGTTGCTGTGACTTTACCTGTGAAAGAAGTCGGGCTCAGGGACATTGAGGAGCTCCCCCAGTGCCCAGGACAAGAAAGCGGCTGAGCTAGAATTCAAACTCGGGTCTGCACGGCTGCAAAGCTCTCTCTTCACGTGATCCTTGTCGACTCTCACTGATTCCCTTGAACTTGTGTCTCTGAGGGGGGAAGGGCTGGGGAAAGAGCACAGAAAGGGGAACTAGACAGTGATGTGCTCTGAGACCCCATGAGTCAACAGTGTTCAAGAGGGCAGGTCAGAAAGTCCGGGCAAGGCAAGAAACCCAGAGTCCAAGCAAAGAGCATCCTCAACGGCAGCCCAGAGCAGGGGCGGTGCTAGAGAAACAGACCAAGGGTCCACATGCTGGGAGCGGGCCCCAAGATGCTCTGGGACCCGGGCACCAGCACACGGGGGAGACAGAGCCTGCTGCTCAGACAGCGGACGCCCCCACGACCAGATGTTCTTCCTCTGTCTCTGCTGGCCTGGCCCTGCGGGTCCTCAGACAGTCTGGCCTCGAGCCCCACAGGTGAGGAGAATGAGAAGCAGCTGCCGGGCGGCGTGCCGGGGAACGGGAAGCAGACCCTCTTCTCTGGCAAAGGCGGTCCCCGGACAGGTGGCGGGACGAGAAGCTGTTCCCACTCACACGGAGTTGGATGGAGGAAGTGAAGATGAAAACCAAACGTGATGCCATCCCTCGGGAAGCTCCACATGCCCAGGGAAGCAGCTGCTGGCTGGACCCTGGTCGGGGAGGAGGAAGCCTCCTGGCCGAGAACTGCCGCCCAGATGAGGGTCAGCAGAGACCCCCACCCAGATGAGGTCCTGACTCACGGAAACAGTGGTGATCCGAGTAGCAGCAGCACTCGCTGAAAACTCTTTACGAGCTCACATGTGTACGCCTTTCTCTGTGTGATCACCCCAACCGTCCTGGGGCGTCCCACTTCACAGGCAAGGAGCCGCTGGCCCCCAGGGGCCGAGAGACTCGCCCACCGCGAGGAGAAGCACACCGCTGTAGAAGAACGTGCCACAGTTTGCAAAGGAGGTCGGCTCCTGCTGCAGCCCATGGACATGTTCTTCCCCCAGCAAGCAGCTCAGCCTGGAATTCACCGGGGAGAAACGCACACAGACACACACTAAAACAGACACGTACAGATACACAGACACACAAACGTTCAAACACACATAGACACAGGTACACTAATGTCCACAAAGACACACATACACACAGAGACACTGAAGCAGACACACAGATTCTCAGACACACACAGACACACAAACACATGCAGACACACACACACGCTCCCTGTATCACATCTGGCAGGATTCAAACGTAATCCCCAATCTTTTGATTTTTGAAATTACCATACACATCCCTTTTTCTCCCAGAAGACATATCTTAAAATATATTTAAATGGAAACATACATTTTAAACAGGAATATAAAATCCTTTCTTCACATCCCTCTTAAGAGCAATTTGCTTGTTAATCTTTTCCCCCAATTTAACTTTTTTCAGAACAGTAATCATATTTGTCCATTTAAAAAAATTAGAAAACATTATTTTAACTTCCTAGATCCAATTTCTTTCATCCAATATTTCTTAATTATTCCAGTTGAATTCGATAATAGTTAAGGGACTTGGATAAAATTCTCGGAACTATTCCCAGCTAGCCTATTAAATTCCCTTCTTTTAGGCCAGGAGTTATGGGATCTACAAGTCAAAATATAAGTACCCGCCACATGAGAAACCATTTTAAAAGACATTTTTCCCATACCATTCACTAAAATGTGTATTTAGCACTTTGGGCCTATCACCAGGACAAGAATGAGAAAGCTTCACCGGAAAAAATAAGTGTATTTCACTCATTCATAGCAAGCTCTGTTTTTAATTTTAAACACACTGTGTCTTTAGAAAATCAGTTTTGTGGAAGCTGGTTTAAGGGCACGTAGACATTAATAATGGGTTGTTCTTATCTGTCGTTTTACTAACAAGAGCAGCAAGCCCCTTCAAAGAAACTTCCTAGGACTGTTGTGCCTCTAAGGGGTTCCTTTACTCAGTCCCACTGTCCTTGTTCCCAAAAGGGCTCTTCCTAACAAGCACAGAAGCTGCAAACAACTCCGGAAAAAAATATCCTGGAAAATGGTAAGCAGCCTTCTAATGGATTACAGATGGGCTGGGAACCTTCCTGCTATTTTTTATTGTTTGCTAGCTTCCTTTCTTCTGTCTGCTGTTTTATTGTTTGCTTTGCTTGTTAGCCTCCTGGACGCTTGAATCAACCCACTGAATCTTTCCATTCCAGAGGGGGATTGGCTGTGGGAGGCAGAGGCAGCGTGGACAGTGCTTGGCCGTGACTGTATCCAGTGGATGGATGGAGCGGGTCCTTAGGCTGTGGGCTGTATTTCCACAGAAGGTGCTCAGATGCGTCAGACCCAGCAAGGAGGTTGTAAAGTGTATTCCCATAAAGACATTAAACTGACTTTAACAAAAAAATTCTTTTTGTTTTACTCTTCACAGGGAGAAGCATGTCCTTGGAGACCAGGAAGCTTATCCAGGTCAGCTTTATTAGGCTGACTATCAATCAGTAAAGCTCAGGCTGCCGGAGGACGATTATGTTAGAAGAGTAAGTCGCCGTGTTAATGGTTCTGCCTGTTTGCAGCATTAACTGGTTCGCAAGACTGAGAAGGATTATGTCCTGACACTTGTGTATCCTTGTTGAATGTGGAATGTGACGGTTCAGACGCAGCCAACATCAGCTGTGTTCTTGACACGGAAATAACAATCCACAGAGCCAGAAAACAGAAGCAAAGGAGAAACTCGGGAAGTGCCCTGGATGAGGAATCAGAAAACTCGAATCCAGTCCTCAGGGGCCACCTGAGGTCTATGAAGGCACCTCCAAGGTGGTTGCCTACTTCCTCCTCCACTGTTTCTTCTGGGAGATGCTCTTCCTTCCAGACATCAAGTGCTTCTTCTAATGGGGATGTGGGTCGGGGCGCTTCCTGAATGAGACCTGAGCTGCCCTGGGAATTTCTGACCTTTAGCTAAGAGAGGGTGGCACCCTGTGCTCTATGGGGAAACTGGGAGCCACTAGTGACCCCTGGTCTTCAAGCCCATATCCTAGCACCCTGTCACCTTCTTGCAAGTTTCCTTCCTCTCTGGGTATGACTGGGTCCTGCCACGAAGGGAGGAGGCTCTTAATACCATTTTCCCACCTTCCTTCTATGGCCATGCAGAGCCCATCACATAGCTGATCGATCAATCCATAAATAGATAGATAGATGTCATATATCACTGACACCTACCTAACCACTCTCAGGAGTGTGGTGAGGATTGTAGTTTGAAGCCCTGGATTCAGGACACCTGGGTGCAAACCATACTTCCATCAAAGTCTTGGGCAAGTTATCCTTTCTAAGCTTCAGCAGCTTAATCTTCAAAATAAAGAGGATAATATTTAGCTCATGGTTTAGTTATGAGTTGGATGGTACATAATAAGTAGTAGATACAGTGTAGCTGATCTGTGCCCCTAAACCTGAGCTTCCTACCCACTTGGCCATCGCTCTGGGGCCATTAGCATCGGCCTCCATGGCTCAGACGTTCTCCCCTCCATCCAGTCCTGGCTTCCGTCCCTGTCCACCTGTCACTGTTGCTGACTCGCTGCTGCGTGTGCTCCATTCCACGCAAAGCAGGACACCTCCTTGGTGGCAGACCCTCGGGAGGCATTTACAGAACCAGTGAGTAAATGAGCTCGGGAATTAAATATGGTGCCAACACCCACTGGTCTCTAAATACCAGTCATCTACTCGAAGCAAAATCCTGTTCAGTTGCTGTGTGGACAAGCATGGTGGCCTTCCCCGTGGGATCCATCCTCTGTCCTTCAGTGTCACTGTCAGATAGGAGCCAGTTGACACATCATGCCTTCATCTCCTAGGACTTACAGGGAGAGAACTACCATGTAGGAAGTTCATACTTGCTTCTGCTGCTGCTGCTAAGTCACTTCAGTCATGTCCGACTCTGTGCAACCCCATCGATGGCAGCCCACCAGGCCCCTCTGTCCCTGGGATTCTCCAGGCAAGGATACTGGAGTGCATTGCCATTTCCTTCTCCAATGCATGCATGCATGCTAAGTCGCTTCAGTCGTGTCCGACTTTGTGCGAGCCCCATAGACGGCAGCCCACCAGGTTCCGCTGTCCACAGGATTCTCTAGGCAAGAATACCAGAGTGGGTTGCCATTTCCTTCTCCAGCTTGGCTCTGAGTTCCTGGGATTTACCCAGCTCTAACACTCTGGTGGCCTCCGTATAGACATGAGTCAGTCAACACAATCTGTGCTCTGATTCCTGCAGTGGGACTGCCCCACTGTGGGGGTTAGTCATCAGGGGCCGAGGGAGGTAACAAGGCTGTGAATGCCACCCAGGGCTCCCCACTGGGAATGGATTCTCAGGCGCTGGCACAGTAGCTGGGAGCAGCTGCTCCTGCCCTGGGAACTGCACTGGCCTCTGATAGAGAGAAGAGTAAAAAAAAGGTCACAAAGGGAAAACTTCCCTATTCAGCTTACAAATACCTGTTCCATGAACTAAGGTTCCCTCTGTCACCCCAGAGCATCACCCCCGAGCAAGACCCTAGGGTTTAGAGCCAAGAGCAATGTCCATGTGGCTTTGCTCCACTGATCATCTCAACCTTGTTTAGGGGACCCATCTACATAGACTAAAAATACATCTCTTTTCCTCTCATTCTCTATTCTCAACTGTAAGTATCAGGTCCTGGAAAAATTTAGAAAGCGGTAGGAAGGAAAATGGTATTAGGAAGAGCTAGACTAACAAAGGAGAAGAAGGAGGCAATTTGATGAAAAGAGCATGAAGATCAAGACAGATGGAAGAAAGGTGAGAACAAATCCTGAAGAATCAGTCGGGAGTTTTACATAACCAGGAACACACGGGCCAAGGAAGCTCTGCCTGGCTTATGACTGCAGGAACCCATCCACCTGCAGACCTGCAAGAGACACCGGTGATTGAACTTGGAGTTTGAGTGCATCACGGCCAAGTGAGAAACATCGTTAAAATATCTCACAACCATTTCCCCTTTGCAGTCCATCCTGTCACAACAGTGTCATAAGCCCAAGCAGTGTCCCCAGAGAGGTTCCGCCCCCATGAGGCATGTGGCTGCTAAGCTGCAGGCTTGGCCATGGACACCTTCTCCCCACTTCCCTCTCTCATGGCTTCCATCCACTGGGCATTGCTCCAGGACCATGTACAGCAACGTGGCCCTGGCGGGCAGGCATGGCTGCGGGGCTGGTGGGACATTAGCTGTCACTAAGAAATCAAGGACTCCCCGGGGCTCTGCACATCTTTGGGCCAGCCCTGCAGTTCAGGGTACAGGTTTCCCCTACTGTCTGCAAAGAGAGCTCCTTGCGAAGCCTTTCATAAGTGGAGATGGCATACAGTGAAGAAGAAATGACTTCTTTTACCATGAAAGTGAAAATCCTCTTTAGATTTCTTTTGACTGGTGAAAACAGAGGCTCATGTAAGTTTTTCATCAAAGCAAAGTGGTGGAAAGGGAACTTTCAAAAAGTGGGGGATACCTGTATCCTGCAAGCCGAAGGGAGAGCTATTTATTTTGGCGCTTGACTTGATTCACTGTCATGGCTGATTAATGGCTGGTACACGTCAGCCTTTTCTGCTGCATCAGTTACATAGGCTCTTTAAGGATAAGGACGGTATCCAGGGCCAGTGACTTCCCACACGGTGTAGAGCTGGGGGCCAGCTATGTCCTGGAACAGAGCGTGTGAAGGTGGACACGTGGAAGTCGGGACTGGGCGCTTCAGCCTTGTTTCCCGTCCTGACTGTCCTCTACGTATGGAAATATGACTTCCATCTGTGGCAAAGGAGCGTGGGAGTTTGCCAAAATTCTCCCCGCCGCCGAGCTTTTCTCCCGCCAAAGATGACTCATCCGGGTTTTAAGCGAAAGACCTGGAAGGCCTGTCACTTGCCGGGGCCACGTGCCAAGCGCAGGATGGAAGAGCTCACGTCTTTCTCCCTGCCCACGTCCCACTCTGCACAGCATCAATCTCCCCTCCAGCCTCAGCTGACCTTCCTTTTGGGAGCACAAAGGCACCAGTTCGCTCCAGGCACAGCTTTGCCAGCAGTCACAGATTTCTGCACCGTGGTGTCTCCCCTCTTTCCCTGGAGAGCATCCCAAACCTCCTCTCACCTTGGAACATGTGGGGCAGTGGGGGCCGGGTGAGAATGGCAGCGTGAGGGAATGAACGGAGCTGACTTTCCCCATTCCCTTCTCTACTCCAGCCTTCCCTTCTCTCAGCGGAAGTAGAGAAAGGGGGTAATTGTGAATAGCACATAGAAGACACTATAAATGGTGTTGAAACATTTGGGCCCCAAACAAAAACTGTGATAGATTCTCAAACATCACTAAAAAGACTGATCCTTATAGGATTCATCCTGGGATTGTTAGAGAACTCTTGAACCATGGGAAAGAATACAGTATCTGGTATGTAACGTGTGTCCATATCCCTGCATGTGTGTGTGCATGCGTGCTTAGTCGCTTCAGTTGTGTCTGACTCTGCAACTCTGTGGGCCGTAGCCCGCCAGGCTCCTCTGTCCATGGGATTCTCCAGGCAAGGGTGCTGGAGTGGGTTGCCGTTTCCTCCTCCAGGGGATCTTTCCGATCCAGGGATGGAACCCGGGTCTCTTATGTCTCCTGCATTGGCAGGCGGGTTCTTTACCACTGGGAAGACCCACATCAGTGGGTAATCAACAGAGAATTATTTCCCTATCGTTTCTTTTAAACTCAGAAACATTAAGTAACTGGTGTATGCAAACCTCTGTGCCACATTCCAGACCAGAATGAGAAGGACGCAGTGTCTGCTTTCAGGCAGCACAACTGTATCAGGAGAAGGAAGGGTTCACAATTCATAGAGATGTGTTGAGACCCAAGTATGGTGACACTCACTAGCGTGAGTCTTCCTTGAGGTGGGACTGGTGGATGGAGGCAAGGAGAGGTTGATTTACAAAGCAATGTTTCGCTGGGCTCTGAGGAAGGGCTAAGAGTTTCCTAAATATTGACATTGAGTGTTGCATGATGTGCTTGGGTGGGGCTGAGAGTGAGGATGGACCAGGGTTCCTGGAAGAGGAAAGTCACAAGCAAAGGCAGGGAAGAGTGAAGACACACAGGTTCTTGGGAAGCCTGGCTGGTCCAATGCACCCTCAGTGGAGGGTGTACAGAGATGTGGAGAGCCAGAGGGTCTGACTGTAAGCGCCATTGCCCTCTGTGCTCGAGAGACATCCTGGAGGCCCCCATACAATCTTCCCCAGGAAAGCACCTGATTACATCTGCATTTTATAAAATGGATTACTTTCACCTGTTAAGGAACCACAAGATCCTCCCTCACCTCCATTACCAATGTACTGATACAAAAATGGCACCCTGGCAAGGAAAATTAAAGCGCCACTGGTGTGCTATGTAAAGGGGTGTGTATCACATCGTCCTGGCTCCAGGTGGCTC
Source organism: Odocoileus virginianus (assembly GCF_023699985.2). Lineage (NCBI taxonomy): Eukaryota > Metazoa > Chordata > Mammalia > Artiodactyla > Cervidae > Odocoileus > Odocoileus virginianus. The sequence goes on along the minus strand of NC_069682.1, from coordinate 16,949,868 downwards.
CTGAGTCCACCTGCATACCGAGAGAGGCATGTCCTCTTCCTTTCCATTGTACTGCTGGGTGTTCAGAGTCCCACATCTTTTTTTTATTTTGAACATTTTTATGTGGACCATTTTTAAAGTCTTTATGGAATCTATTACAATATGGCTTCTGTTTTATGTTTTGGTTTTTTGGCCTCAAGGCCCACGGTATCTTAACTCCCCAACCAGGGATGGAACCTGCACCCCCTGCATTGGAAGGCAGAGTCGTAAACACTGGACCACCAGTGAGGTCCCCTCCATAGCTTTCTCTTGAACATTTTCAAGGATATTTTAGGGGAGCTCCCCGCCCACAGTTAGTCAGACTGGAAGGTGTTGGTGAGGACCCACACAGTCCTCACCAGCTGAGCTGCTGGGCAGGATGCTGGCTCAGCCTCCCCCCAGGGAGGAAAGGCAACCTGCACACCAGTTCTCTCCTGTCTCTCCAGTCTCTTCCCATGGTCTCCATCCTCTCGCTCCATCTGCCCCAACTCCTGGGCCTGGACATCCATCCTGGTGCAGGGGCGGAGGGAGGAGGATCAGGTAGGAGCCTTGTTTTTACTCATGAGGTTTTCTTCTCCCTAATTTCATCTAGGTTGAGTCCTTGCCTTCTCCATTAAAAGGAAAAATGATCCAGGAAGACCTTTCTTTTTTTCTGTTTCCTACTCTCATTTCCCCTTTAAGAGTCAAGAGTTACAGACCAGTCCAGATCTTGAATGGGAAACAGGAAAAAAAATAAAAAAGGAAATATTGAGGCACAGGAAATATTGCCAATATTTTGTAATAGCTATAAGTGGAGTATAAACTTAAAAAGTTGTGAATCATTGTATTGTACACCTGTAACTTATATAATATTGTACATCAACTATAATTCAATAAAAAAGAAATCCGATATTTTTCCCACAAAAAGGAAAGAAAGATTGGGGGGACAGATGATTCATATCTCAAAAATATTCTACAGCAAAGAGATTCTTTTAAGTTTACTGGGTTTTATTAATATACATATTATATACATAAAATGCATAAAATGAAAAATTCTTGAAATTGATCAAATACTTTCCTACAGGCATTTAAACATATTCAGATCACCAGAGTACAGGTATTCACAGACCAGCAAATACTAGTAAACCCATCTGGATGCTAATTAATATAGTTATATTTCCACAAAGATAAAACTTGAATGCTTATTACAATCATTCAACCAGCTGGCTGGTTCCACCCCAACGACATCACTACTCTGAAGGACTGTGCATAAGAAATATCTCAGCAAATCACCTTTTGTATGAGAAAGGAATTCAGAGATAATTCATTCCATCCCTCATCTGTAAATCCTAATCCAGTCTAAGTATATATTCATATCTCTCAAATAGTCTCCTTAGGCTCCTTAAGCTTTTGAGTCTCTTCCCAAAAAATTGCTCAGTTCTGAAAAATGTCTCTTACCTGGTTCCATGAAGTCTGCTCTGGACTCCAGCCAGCTCTGGAGACTCTGCCTCTGAGGTCCCAACTCTGTTGGTAAAGTCTCCTGGTGCTGTAATACTGTTCTCATGTCATATTTCACCCTTTGGAAAAGTGCTAGAAGGTTTTCTTTCTGTTCTGGTAGATGACATGGCCCAAAACGTTTGAGTGAGATCACCTTCAATGTGGTCCACCCAGGAATGTCCCAGTGACCCCAAGGCTGTTGTATTTCAAGATGTACCCACACCCAAGATCCTTAGATAGGTCATGTTAGATAGATCCTGGATCTTTGTTAAACCTAGAGGAAGTTCTTCCAAGAGTAAGTGGAAGCCACTGATGCAGTCTATTGAAGATTCTTGCCCTTGCCTCTTGAAGAGTTTTGAAAACTCTTTCTTCTGTCTGGTCATCCAATCCAGACATTTTTCTGATGGCTAGGAAAGTATGGTCTGGGAAAGATGCCCTTGACTTGGGTTCTTTATATTCTGCTTTACATTAACTGAAATTAAAGGAAGTCATAGTTCTGATTATTTTTAGGGTGCTTAATTTTCATCTGACATTGCTCTTTCCAAAATTATATGTAAGTGGGATCACTATTCACATGGTGTGGTGACAGGTAAGAAAACCCTTCATCACTTCAAGACATTATCTTTGCACGAGTGAGTGAGTGCCTGTGCATGTGTGTGTGTATGTGTGTGTGAGCAATTTTTTGCCTAGAAGCCTATCATTAGGGAATCACTCACTTGGAATTAAAAAAATGTATATGCTTGACCATGCAGGAATTTTCGAAGTGTATCTCTAACAGGCCTAACTTATTAAGTCATTATTTCTTCAAGTATCAGAGTCCATAGGAATGTCCTTTGGAGCTACAACTTTCTAGGTCCTACTCCTATGAAGTCAGGATCTTTGGTGGGAGAGGCTAAGGATCTGTGCTTTTAATGTTATATGAGCTTTTTAAAAAATTTTATTTATTTATTTTTTTTGGTCTCTCAGTTGTGTCTGACTCTTTGAGACCCCATGGATTGCAGCACACCAGGCTTACCCATCCACCACCAATTCTCAGAACTTGCTCAAACTCATGACCGTCGAGTTGGTGATGCCATCCAACCATTTCATCCTCTGTCGTCCCCTTCTCATCCTGTCTTTAATCTTTCCCAGCATCAGGGGCTTTTCTAAGGAGTCAGTTCTTCACATCAGGTGGCCAAAGTAATGGAGTTTCAGCTTCAGCATCAGTCCTTTCAATAAATATTCAGGACTGATTTCCTTTAGAATTGACTGGTTTGATCTCCTTGCAGTCCAAGGGATTCCCAAGAGTCTTCTCCAACGCCACAGTTCAAAAGCATCAATTCTTCGGCACTCAGCTTCCTTTATAGTTCAACTTTCACATCCATACATGACTACTGGAAAAACCATCACCTTGACTAGAGAGACCTTTGTTGGCAAAGTAATATCTCTGCTTTTTAATACATTCTAATTCATTTTTTTGGCTGTACTCAATTTCAGCACATGGGCTCTTCATTGCCACATGCTGAAGCTGAAACTCCAATACTCTGGCCACCTGATGCAAAGGGCTGACTCATTTGAAAAGACCCTGATGCTGGGAAAGACTGAGGGCAGGAGGAGAAGGACAGAGGATGAGATGGTTGGATGGCATCACTGACTCAACGGACATGACTTTGAGAAAACTCTGGGACATAGCTTTTTTTTCTGTTGCAACATGCTGGTCCTTAGTTCTGGCATGCAAACTCTTAGTTGCAGCATGTGGGATCTAGTTTCCTGACCAGGGGTTGCACCCCAGGCGCCCGGGGTTGGAAGAGTGGAATCTTAGCCACTGGAACACCAGGGAAATCCTTCTAAGAGTTTCTTAAGGAACAGAAAGTCTGGAAGCACCAACAAAAGGAAAGGAAAATCTACTGAACAAGAAATATTTGCAAATGAAATGACAAATACAGGGTTAATGTACAAGATATATAAATGCTCATACAACTTAATTTCAAAAAACCCAATTGAAAAATGGGCAGAAGACCAGAATAGGTGTTTTTCCAAAGAAAATATACAGATGGCTAACAGGCACTTGAAAAGATGTTCAACGTCACTAATCATCAGAGAAAGGCAAATCAAACTACAAGGAGATATTATCTCACGTGTGTCAAAAAGACTATCATCAAAACATCTACAAATAACGAACTTCAGGGAGGATGAAGAGAAAAGGGACCCCTTGTACACTGTTAGTGGGAATGCAAATGGGTGCAGCCACTACAGAAAACAGTGTGGAAGTTCTTCAAAAAATTAAAGAGAACTACCACGGTTGTCATTCAGTTGCTAAGTCGTGTCGAACTCTTTGTGACTCCACGGACTCCACAGGCACGCCAGGCCTTCCTGTCCTTCACTCTCTCCCTGAGTTTGTTCAAACTCAAGTCCGTTGAGTCAGTGATGCTATCCAACCATTTCATCTTCTGTCATCCCCTTCTCCTGCCCTCAATCTTTCTCAGCATCAGGGTCTTTTCCAATGAGTTGGCTCTTCACATCAGGTGGCCAGAGTATTGGAGCTTTAGCTTCAACATCAGTCCTTCCAATGAATATTCAGGGTTGATTTCCTTTTGGATTGACTGGTTTGATCTCCTTGCTGTCCAAGGGACTCTCAAGAGCCTTCTTCAGCACCATAATTCGAAACCACCAATCCTTCAGCACTCTGATCCAGAAATTCTACTCCTTGATAAATATCTAAGTAAAACAAAATCACTGATTTGAGAATATATGTTCAATGCAGCATTATTTACAATAGCCAAGATATGGAATCAAACTAAATATCCATCAACAGATGAATAAGTAAGAAAAATGTGGTATGTATATATATGTGCATACACACACACACACACACACACACACACACACACACACACAATGGAATATTACTCAGGCACAAAAAAGAATGAAATTCTGCCATTTGAAACAACATGAATGGACTTCTTGGGTATTATGATTATACTTACTGAAAGAAGTCAGATAGAGAAAGACAGTTACTGCATTTTAACCCTTATATGTGGAATAGAAAAAAATAAAACAAATGAACAATTATAACAAAACAGAAACAAACTCACAGATATAGAAAACAAACTAGTGGTTTGTGTTTCCCTCTCCAGTGGGGAGATGGAAGGGCAGAGGGCAAGATAGGGGTAGGGGATTAAGAGACACAAACTACTATGAGTAAAATAAGTAAGCTGCAAGCATATACTGTACAGCCCAGGGAGATATAGCCATTATTTTATAATAACACTTTATAGTATTGTGTATAAAAATATTGAATTATGTTGTACACCTGAAACTAGTATAATACTGTAAAACAACTATACTTCAATTTTAAAAAGAAAATAAATTAGCTGAAATTAAGAATTTGATAGCTGAGTTATGTCTCAGATTAGGCAGAGGAGGAGAAAGAATTTTTCTCATTACCCAAAAGAGAGGAAAAAACAAAAAGCTTTAAGTCTGAGAACCACTATATCAAATACTGGCTTATACCACACACTGGAGAGATACACGTGTATCTCTCCAAACCAGGGTCCTTCCTCAAGGAAGTTCTAGTTCAGGGCATCTGGATGAGAACAGAAAGATACTCATGGTGTCGAGCAAGTGGAGAGCGAAGGAGGGGGGCGGAATGCGGAGCGAGGCACCACGGCCAGTTCAGAGGCAGATGGAAGGCTTCAGCGAGGTTCCCCAAAGAGGGCTGTGATTTACACGGGCCCTGGAGATGGGCAGGGCTGTGACAGATGGCAGAGGGGCAGGAACAGCTGGGACCTGCTCACATAAGGGCCAGAAGCCCGCCGTGGATGGCGCTCAATGGACACGCTTACATCCATTCACTCCAAATGCAAAGGCTGTTCCTCAGCCGGGAGGCTCTGCTTGCTCCTTTAGGGTCAGTACAAGGTACAGAGAAGGGCAGAGTGTTTAAACCAAGGCCCAGCACTTTCAAGGCCTGCCCAAGAAAGAGAAGCCGACTGGTCCCTTTGGAGCTAATCTTCACTCTTTTGAGTGGAGTCACTTGGTTGCTTTACTTAGTTAAAGGCTTGCAGAGCCAGCAGGTGCCACAAGCCTAAGGGAAACCCGGAGAGACACTCAAGGCTGGAGGGATGCATCCCCCGGAACCCTTGGTGGAGGGTTCTGCAGAGAGGGCATGGCCAATGGCCAGAATTGCTTCTGGATTCTGAAAATCGATGAGGCCAGCCAATATGGCTAGGGACTCTGGCTGTGGACTGTGGCAGAAAAGAAGCCAAGGAGCCCAAATAGGAAGTTCCTGAGGGAAGGGGGTCACTGAGTGACCTGAGCTCAGCCAAGGGTGAAGTCAGAGGATGGACTAGTCTCGGCCCCTCCAGATCCACGTGGCTGGGGCAGTGCAGTGTTCTGGAACACATACCTGGGGACGTGAACAGGAACTAAAGAGACCATAATATTGGAGCCTAATCAGTATGGGTTGTGGAGTTTCCCTGGTGAAACTTTTCCTTCCCAAAGCAGGAGAGGTGGGTTCAGTTCCTGGGTCAGGAAGATGCCCTGGAGAAGGAAGTGGCCACCCACTCCAGCATTGTTGCCTGGGAAATCCCATGGACAGAGGAGCCTGGTGGGCTACAGCAGTCATGGGGTCGCAGAGTCAGACACGACTTAGTGACTAAGCAACAACAACAATCACTAGGAGATCAACCATTGAGCATAATCTGCGATCCAAGCTGGGGAGCCCCCTCTTCCCCCTACCCCTTCCCAGCAGAGAAGCACCCCCCAGACAGCACAGGACCTCTCCTCCAGGTAACTACTACCTCATTCTCAGCATAGAAGCAGCTGTGCTGGGCAACTTGGAGAAAGAGAAGAGTGTTTATCACCTTAGTACCAGCTGGCCAGAAAACTCCCGCCATTTCCACACTGTTTTGTTCACTGTTCACCATGGATTTTGGTGTATGCCGATATTGACATGCACACCGGTATCCATGCCATCACTTCCACATGGTGAATTCCTAGCTGAGACTTTGGCTGTGTAACATGCAGTTTCATCCCAGAGAGGGGAGGCACCCAGACCACAGAATGATTTTTGATGAGGACATTGATGAACAAGTACTTGTTAAACATCTTAAAAATCTTTCCTGTAGCAGGTTACATGTAGATTATATTAAATTCATGAGTACAAGCCTTGTCAATTTGTCTCATTTATATTCAGTCCTAGGTAAAAGTCCCTTTTCTCCATGGTTTCCTGTCACCTATTATTTTTTAATCAGATAATTTAACATCAAACTACACTGGTGTGGAAGAAAGCAGAAGAATGGAAGGGACACCGGGTCATTTTGACTGATCCTCTTAGGTTTAAATCAAGGTGCTGGACAGAGCAACTGGTTACATTCTTTGGAGTCTCAAATTCACTGAGATCAATAACTATGCTGCTCACTAGCTCAGCTTATCTCCTATCTGTCTCTCCAACGGCACTATTTTGTGTGACCACACAGTGAAGGACGGCTCCCCGGACCCTCAGGGGACAGTCCTTGTGGGACTTGTACCTTGAACGTGCTGTCAGAAGGAACTGCAGGGGAGCAGTGACAATGGCTCGGGGCTGCTGACCTGGGGACCCTGTCTCTGGTTTCGCCAGAGACACAGGGACAGACAGCTGCTGCAGGCATGTTTGTGTATATGTAAATATCCATATACTCCCTCTGAACCCTGAGAGCAGTCTGGCCATCTGCCACAAATTCAGTGTATGTCTCATCCATACAGCAGCATCACAGATGGAGCTGGGGTACCCACCGGGCATCGCTGCCCCAGTCTCAAGCATGCAGACCATCCCAGAGCTGCAGTTCTCAGCCTTTGAGAGCTTCCCATCCTATGATTATGAAAAATAGAGAGGACAATTCAAATGAAATGTTGTCCTATTGTTCCACTCTTCCTAACGGGGCGGGAAAACGCCAAAGCGTTATTAACAAGACAAGGTTGAAAACGCTCAGACAATAGGACATCCATACCCTCTTCCTTCTTGTTCAAAGCTTTTCTCTAAATACCACCAATAACTCTCTCTCTCTCAGATCCAAGTCAGCAGCGCATTGAGAAAGTTCCTTATTTCAGATCTCAGAGACAAAAGTGAACAGCTGAGCAGAGTCCCCAGTAAATTCTACTGTGCCTCATCCCGCCTCCCCTCGCCCCCACCCCAGGCTTCGCTGCCTCAGCTCTTCTTTCTTTCCCCGGATTCTCACCACTGCTGCCTTGTCTCCATAGAGCCACAGAAGCCAAAGCTAAAACAGATTTTGCGTGATTTTCCGCTTCACACAAACCCCAAGGGCAAAATGTTACCGAACTCCAGCACTTAGAGCCATAGCAGATTTTCCTGCGGGGCGTCGGGCCTGAGCAGAGCCACACGTGATCAGTCCTGTCACCCGCTCAGAGAACAACACTGGGCTTGGCAGGTCTAAGACGGCTACAGGAACACTCTCTCCTTCCAAAAGTGCTTTCATCCGTCACCTCAGTTCTCATTTCCTGCTCAGGATTCGATGCCTCGAGTTCATGTGTATTTCTAAAGCACTCTCATGGCAAAATCTACCCATCACTAATGCACAGTGCGTACCCCAAGCCAAGAAGCACTCAGGGAGATGGGCGGAGCAGGAGATGGGGGTGGAGGGGGCAGGTCAACTCCACAAAGCTTTCTCCAGTCTGTGCCACAGGGTGACCTAGGGAGCTGCCCGGCCCACAGCGGGCCAGCAGGAAGCCAACTGTTCCAGAGATGACGATATTTTATAACATCTGTCTTGGAGGCTGGTTTCCTGTGACCCACTTATACGCCTTCCCTTCCTTCCCCCAGACCAAAACCTCTCCTGTCCTCTTGTTCTGGGGCCCGCCTTGTCTGGCTTTGGGCTCAGACAGTAAAGCGTCTGCCTGCAATGCAAGAGACCCAGGTTCCATACCTGGATCTGGAGAAGGGACTGGCCACCCACTCTAGTAGTCTTGCCTGGGAAATCCCACGGACACAGGAGCCTGGCAGGCTACATACAGTCCATGGGGTCACAAAGCATTGCACATGACTGAGCAACTGACACTTTCACTTTTGACTGACTTTACGGGATCAGCAAAGTGTCAAGATTGATCACATGACCTAGGTAGTACCTTCACTATCCCAACGCTGAAAGTATTGTCTAATGACAGAAAGGTCGAGTTTTGAGAGCTGGCCAGTGTAAGAAATATTTCAGAACCCAAATTAGTGATGGTAGATGACCATCAGCTGTTTGGTGGGTTTCTGTGTTTATCCTTAAGCAATAGAACAGAACATATGAAGTTGATTTTCCAGTCTTCCCATTACATGATCTTTCCATCGTAGAGAAGTCTCCAGGTGGTGCATCAAATATTCAGACCATAAGGACAAGAAAATATCCCCCAATTTTCAAGTTTATAAGTCTGGCAATGTGGGCATGTGCCATGGCCCAGGGCAAGTCCTTCCTGCTGGACCAGCTCACTCGGGCACCTGTGCCCACTGACCAACCCTGTCCATCTGTGGAGAGCTGGTTCACACGCAGCACAAATGCTTGATCATAAGCTGTCCAACTTCACAACTGTCAGGGTCTGCTCTCCACACCAGTCTGAAAATCAGCTCTGTTAAGAATCTTCATCAGACCTTATCAGCCACTTCTCTCAACATCTCTTTGAGGGACTCTCTAGATACATTTGACTTAGCTGGATTTAATTTAAACACTTGGCTATCTATAGATCCTATCAGGTTAGCTTTGTGAAAATTATGACATGAAGGTCCCAGCTTCTCTAAGGGAGCCTTGAGTCCCAGTGTTCTCAATGTCTTGCGTTTCCCCAGCTTGAGGAAGGATTTGGGTACATCTGCTCCTCTTTTCCACATGAACTCTGAGCTACTGTCACCTGCTTCATCTCACCATGCCTTCTTGCCCCCCAGATTTCTCTCTCTGATGAGCAGTGGTTTCAGAGCAGTCTCTCTCCCAAGACCACATGCCCACCACTCTCAACATTCCACTCCACTCCAAGAAGCAACTTGCCTGCCCACGTAGAAAAATAAAGCAATTTGAAGGAGCCACATCCCCTTCCTACTGTGTTTTTAAAAAATCATCTTTGACACCTCTGGAGAAGGTTGTCCTAGCCAGCGTCCACTGGCCTGATTCTTTGATTCGTTGACAGTGGGGCAGAGTGGGAATTATGGGTGCGCAGAGGAGATGGATTTTCAACCCCTTCATTTTCTCGAAAATATTTCCTCTGATCGTGTGAATGGAATTTTAAAAATGATATCTAAAGCACAGCAGGAAAATAATGTAAATCTAGTGCTAGGAAATTCTTCCCTCCAGGCATCATTCAAAAGCCAAACTCACCTGAGAGAAGGTGCAGGGGTTCAGAACAGTTGAGAGGGCACTTGCTCTGCGTGGCCCAATTACATCAAAGAAAGAGAGGCCGGTGAGGAGGGGATGAGCTTGGAGACCCTGGGAACTGGGAGCATGGAGCCGTGAGTCAGCCCCGGAGGCACCCACCGAAGTCAGGCATTCAGACTTGTCGAGATGATCATCTGGAGGCGTGTGTAGGTGGAACTCGTGTTGCAGATGCTTTCAGAGTATTTTGTCATGTCATTTGTTCCATTAAGATTTGTTTAAAAGAAGAAAAATAATTCCAGGAAGCTAATGTCAACAGCTAAGAGGATTTTTTTTTTTTTTTTAATACCATCCCTCCCACTTCAAGTGGCATTGCCTACATCAACACTTAACCATACATCAGGAATGCTTTTGAAAGGAATTATGTGAAAACAGCAGTCAAAAGTTCCTATTATTTCAGGAAGCTTTTCCCAAAACACCTACTTTGATTTCACACTTCCGAACACGAGTAGCCAAGGCTATCCTTTTAAGTGGAAGCCTGTTCTGAAATGGATGAGTGGTGTTGCCATGAAACAGGAAGCTGGCAAACAGCAAAACACAGGTGTGACCTGGGGCAGCGGCGGCCCTAGCAAGCAGCCCTCGCTCTAGTCATGTGTGACGTGGGGCTAGCCTCGGTGAAATCCATCCCCAAGGGATGAAGATCTGAGTGGTAATGGGTGCTGCAAGTCCCCTCCCGGTGGGATGGTTGCAGTAAGACCCCAAAAGCACCAGAGATGAAAGTGAGGTTGAGTGAATTCCTAGTCTTTGGGGTAACACTTGGATTGCAAAGGACTTTTGTTTTGCTCTGTATGTTTTTTTTTTTTTTCATTTTCTCACCTAAGACCATAATCTTGTCAATTTTTCCCACTGCATCAGTGGAAGGCATCAGTGGTTGTGAACGTTGTGTTTGTTTGCTGGATTTGGGAAGCATATGCCAAGAACTGAGAACAGTAACAAGAGGAGTAGAAATGCAACTGGCAAACAGTGTGAGGCTGGGGATGGAAACCTTGGCTCCCAATGATCTTATCAGAGAACATGGAGAGGGGATCACCTGCTAGTACTAGACAAGAACATCCTAACTTAGCTGCGGGGTTTCTGTTCCATCCCAGGGAGGGGTCCGACACCAGCTCAAGTTTCACGGTGATTTGATCTAACTAGGACGGTCTTTCAAACTAAGGAAAGATTTATATTCCAAATCATAAAAATCTGGTGTGGTCCTTTCTATTCCGACCATTTTCTGAACTGCCCAGTCCTAGAGCTGTTAGGTGAGGCAGAGCAAGGGCTGGATGGAGGGGGCCACAGTGGACCAGAGTGCGCTGAAGATGCCACAGAGGATAAGGAGGATATTTGCATAGAAGGGTCAGCGACTAGGGATGGGAACCCTAGCTGGGTGAGGGGGTATCTATGCAGAGTTGGCTTCACTGGGGACTGGACTCACAGACAAACCTAGACTGAGTGATGCTCTACATTGCTACTAGGCTGTAATCTTTAAAAATGTCAACATCCTGATCATCAAGCAGAAACTGAGAAAATTTCCAGACTGAGACTAAAACGGCATGATGACTAAATGCAGGGCATGTTATTGGACTGGATCCCTTTGCTATACAGGATTGGGACAATGGGTGAAACTGGAAGGAAGTCAGAGGATTAGATTATAGAAATGTGCTGCTGCTGCTGCTGCTAAGTCACTTCAGTCATGCCCGACTCTGTGCGACCCCTTAGACAGCAGCCCACCAGGATCCCCTGTCCCTGGGATCCTCCAAGCAAGAACGCTGGAGTGGGCTGCCATTTCCTTCCCCAATGCATGAAAGTGAAAAGTGAAAGTGAAGTTGCTCAGTCGTGTCTGACTCTTAGCAACCCCATGGACTGCAGCCTACCAGGCTCCTCTGTCCATGGGATTTTCCAGGCAAGAGTACTGGAGTGGGGTGCCATTGCCTTCTCCATTATAGAAATATACCCTTTTCAATATCCTAATTTTGATAGTTTCTCTGTGCTTAGACAGAGAAATGTTCTTGCTTACAGGAAATATACACTGAAGTATTCAGAAATGATGAACTATTAGGTTGCCCTTGATCTCAAACAGTTCCATTAAAAAGAATTGCTGTATTTTTGACTTGAAAACTGAATTCTTTCAAAAAAATGTTTTCAAAGAATCTCATAAGATAGGTAAATTCTGCAAGGATTTTGCATAAGTTAATATAGCAGTGCAGCTTTCTGAATACTGATTCTAAGCCAACAAGCGTAACAGAAATGTTTCAAAAATTTTCAAAACACACACACACACACACACACACACACAGAAGTATCCAAATTTAGCTGCTAATATAAGCAGAGTGAGCTTTAGAAAGGAGATGCTGATACTAAACCACAGAATTGGCCTGTGGTTATGTGCACCTATTAATATAACACAAGTGAAGGTTCAAAAGAAAAGTGAGTTAGTGCAAAGAAGCATTTGTTATCTCTCCTCTTAATGATATGGTACCCAGATTATCACACAAGACTGATAACTCCTTCTGTAATCTATATGATTAATTCTCAAAGTTTAGGTCAGAATAATAGCAGGTACTCAATAAATGGCAGCAAGTATCATTCTGTATGCCAGCAAGGCATTTATCAAGGGAAATATAATTACCCCCTAAGTGGTAAGTTGTTGTTGTTGAGTCGCTCAGTCACGTCCGACTCTTTGCGACCCCATGGATGGTAGCCCGCCAGGCTCCCTGGTCCATGAGATTTCCTAGGCAAGAATACTGGAGTGAGTTGTCATTCCCTTCTCCAGAGGATCTTCCTGACCCAGGGGCCGAACCCAGGTCTCCTGCACTGGCAGGCAGATTCTTTACCACTGAGCCACCAAGAGCGGCTGCTGCGCGGGCGCAGGAGGGCCTAGAGGAGCTACTCCACGTCCAAGGTCAGGAGGGGTGGCCGTGAGAAGATACCCCTCATCCAAGGTAAGGAGCAGTGGCTGCGCTTTGCTGGAGCAGCCGTGAAGAGATACCCCACGCCCAAGGTAAGAGAAACCCAGGTAAGACAGTAGGTGTTGCGAGAGGGCATCAGAGGGCAGACACACTAAAACCACAATCACAGAAAACCAGCCAATCTGATCACAGGACCACAGTCTTGTCTAACTCAGTGAAACTAAGCCATGCCATGTGGGGCCACCCAAGACAGTCGGGTCATGGTGGAGAGGTCTGACAGAATGTGGTCCACTGGAGAAGGGAATGGCAAACCACTTCAGTATTCTTGCCTTGAGAGCCCCATGAACAGTATGAGAAGGCAAAATGATAGGATACTGAAAGAGGAACTCCCCAGGTCGGTAGGTGCCCAATATACTACTGGAGATCAGTGGAGAAATAACTCTAGAAAGAATGAAGGGATGGGGCCAAAGAAAAAACAATACCCAGTTGTGGACGGGACTGGTGATAGAAGCAAGGCCTGATGCTGTAAAGAGCAATATTGCATAGGAACCTGGAACGTCAGGTCCATGAATCAAGACAAATTGGAAGTGGTCAAACAGGAGATGGGCAAGAGTGAATGTTGACATTCTAGGAAACAGCGAACTAAAATGGACTGGAATAGGTGAGTTTAACTCAGATGACCATTATATCTACTACTGTGGGCAGGAATCTCTTAGAAGAAATGGAGTGGCCATCATAGTCAACAAAAGAGTCTGAAATGCAGTACTTGGATGCAATCTCAAAAATGACAGAATGGTCTTTGTTCATTTCCAAGGCAAACCATTCAATATCATGGTAATCCAAGCCTATGCCCCAACCAGTAACACTGAAGAAGCCAAAGTTGAACGGTTCTATGAAGACCTACAAGACCTTTTAGAACTAACACCCAAAAAAAATGTCCTTTTCATTATAGGGGACTGGAATGCAAAAGTAGGAAGTCAAGAAACACCTGGAGTAACAGGCAAATTTGGCCTTGGAGCACGGAATGAAGCAGGGCAAAGGCTAATAGAGTTTTGCCAAGAGAACGCACTGGTCATAGCAATCACCCTCTTCCAACAACACAAGAGAAGACTCTACACATGGACATCACCAGATGGCCAACACCGAAATCAGACTGATTATATTCTTTGCAGCCAAAGATGGAGAAGCTCTATACAGTCAGCAAAAACAAGACCTGGAGCTGCCTGTGGCTCAGATCATGAACTTCTTATTGCCAAATTCAGACTTAAACTGAAGAGAGTAGGGATAAGCACTAGACCATTCAGGTATGACCTAAATCAAATTCCTTATGAATATTCAGTGGAAGTGAGAAATAGACTTAAGGGACTAGATCTGATAGACAGAGAGCCTGAAGAACTATGGACGGAGGTTTGTGACGTTGTATAGGAGACAGGGATCAAGACCATCCCCAAGGAAAAGAAATGCAAAAAAGCAAAATGGTTGTCTGAGGAGGCCTTACAAATAGCAGTGAAAAGAAGAGAAGCAAAAAGCAAAGGAGAAAAGGGAAGATATTCCCATTTGAATGCAGAGATCCAAAGAATAGCCAGGAGAGATAAGAAAGCCTTCCTTAGCGATCAGTGCAAAGAAATAGAAGAAAACAACAGAATGGGAAAGATAGAGATCTCAAGAAAATTAGAGATACCAAGGGAACATTTCATGCAAAAATGGGCTCAATAAAGGACAGAAATGGTATGGACCTAACAGAAGCAGAAGATATTAAGAAGAGGTGGCAAGAATACACAGAAGAACTGTACAAAAAAGATCTTCATGACCCAGATAATCACAATGGTGTGATCACTCACCTAGAGCCAGACATCCTGGAATGTGAAGTCAAGTGGGCCTTAGGAAGCATCACTATGAACAAAGCTAGTGGAGGTGATGGAATTCCAGTTGAGCTATTTCAAATCCTGAAAGATGATGCTGTGAGAGTGTTGCATTCAATATGCCAGCAAATTTGGAAAACTCAGCAGTGGTCACAGGACTGGAAAAGGTCAGTTTTCATTCCAATCCCTAAGAAAGGCAATGCCAAAGAATGCTCAAACTACCTCACAATTGCGCTCATCTCACTTGCTAGTAAAGTAATGCTCAAAATTCTCCAAGCCAGGCTTCAGCAATACGTGAACCGAGAACTTCCAGATGTTCAAGTTGGTTTTAGAAAAGGCAGAGGAACCAGAGATCAAATTGCCAATATCCGCTGAACCATCGAAAAAGCAAGAGAGTTCCAGAAAAACATCTATTTCTGCTTTATTGACTACGCCAAAGCCTTCGACTGTGTGGATCACAATAAACTGTGGAAAATTCTGAAAGAGATGGGAATACCAGACCACCTGACCTGCCTCTTGAGAAACCTGTATGCAGGTCAGGAAGCAACAGTTAGAACTGGACATGGAACGACAGACTGGTTCCCAATAGGAAAAGGAGTAGTACGTCAAGGCTGTATATTGTCACCCTGCTTATTTAACTTATATGCAAAGTACATCATGAGAAACTCTGGGCTGGAAGAAGCACAAGCTGGAATCAAGATTGCCGGGACAATTATCAATAACCTCAGATATGCAGATGACACCACCCTTATGCCAGAAAGTGAAGAGGAACTAAAAAGCCTCTTGATGAAAGTGAAAGAGGAGAGTGAAAAAGTTGGCTTAAAGCTCAACATTCAGAAAACTAAGATCATGGCATCTGGTCCCATCACCTCATGGGAAATAGATGGGGAGACAGTGGAAACAGTGTCAGACTTCATTTTTGGGGGGCTCCAAAATCACTGCAGATGGTGACTGCAGCCATGAAATTAAAAGATGCTTACTCCTTGGAAGGAAAGTTATGACCAACCTAGATAGCATATTAAAAACCAGAGACATTACTTTACCAACCAAGGTCCGTCTAGTCAAGGCTATGGTTTTTCCAGTGGTCATGTATGGATGTGAGAGTTGGACTGTGAAGAAAGCTGAGAGCCAAAGAAATGATGTTTTTGAACTGTGGTGTTGGAGAAGACTCTTGAGAGTCCCTTGGACTGCAAGGAGATCCAACCAGTCCATCCTAAAGGAGATCAGTCCTGGGTCTTCACTGGAAGGACTGATGCTGAAGTTGAAACTCCAGTACTTTGGCCACCTCATGCGAAGAGTTGACTCATTGGAAAAGACCCTGATGCTTGGAAGGATTGGGGGCAGGAGGAGAAGGGGATGAGAGATGATGAGATGGCTGGATGGCATCACCGACTCGATGGGCATGAGTTTGAGTAAACTCCGGGAGTTTGTGATGGACAGGGAGGCCTGGCGTGCTGTGATTCATGGGGTCGCAAAGAGTTGGACACGACTGAGCGACTGAACTGAACTGACTGAAGTGGTAAGTGGCTTCTCTGGTGGCTCAGACAGTAAAGAGTCTGCCTGCAATACAGGAGAGTTGGGTTCAATCCCTGGATCAGGAAGATCCCCTGGAGAAGGGAATGGCAACCAGTATTCTTGCCTGGAGAATCCCCATGGACAGAGAAGCCTGGGAGGCTACAGTCCATGGGGTCGCAAAGAGTCGGACACAACTAAGTGACTAACACACGCAAGTGATAATAACCTGTCTACCTGAGGCTCAGAGAGACTCAAGTTCTTGCTCAAGTTCACACAGCTCGAAATGTCATTAGTACTTTCTTTTCCTGACCCTGGGCGGAGGCCAGATAGCCCAGCCTCCAAGGTACCCTTCACTCAGTTGGACGAGCCCCACATCCTTGGTAGGAAAGACCTAGAAGAAAAATAGGAAGGGGCTTTGGAAAAGCAACACTTTCTCCTGTCAGAGCACCTTGGAATTGAGCAAAGTCACTTTGCTGTCAAGACACACCATCACATACCACCTGGGGAGGAGACGGAGGGTGCAGCTCTGCCCTTCCCCTCTGATGGAATCACAGCGCAGCACCCGGTGGGAGCCTGAGTCCTCCCCGCCTGCCAGCCTACTGCCCCTGGAGGAGACAGGCTTGTCCCCACTGCCCATGCTGGACGGTGCTACCGCCTCTCTGACTCCCGAAGTCAGCCCTCTCACTGCCTCTGCTTCAAAGAAAATGTTGTGGGACAGAATCTGAAGGTCTTGCCCTCACACGGCTTATCTATCCAAGCCATTCTAAAGCCTAAACACACAGGTCTTTATATGATGCTTGAGCAGGGCCCACTAGCTAGGGAAGTGGCAATTTGGTGAGACATACTTAGATCTGACATTAAGATCTACTCAAACCTCACATCATCTCTTGTGAACTTCCAAAGGGAAATACCTACAGATGTTTTCTTTAAGAAGTCTGTAAACTGGATACTGAATTTCAGGCCCTATCTTCATGTCCCACATTGATAAACAGGCAGTTTGCATTAGCCCCAGCCATAGTTTTTGGATCAGCTCAGGTATTGGAGGACCCCCAACAAGGAAGCGAGAGAAATAAGTTTGGGGACCCTGAAGGCAGTGAGAAATGGGCAGAAATGCATACGATTAAGTGATAAAAAAATGGACTCAGTTTCAAGAGTTACCTTCCCAGAGGCGAATGGTCCAATCCATTCACACATTCAACAAAGATTTGTCAAGAGTCTGCTGCTTATCAGGCACTGTTCTCGCCTCTGAGAATACAGAGACGAACACAACAAATAAAATCTCTGTCCCTGTGGAGAATCAATTGCTCAGTCATTCTCTCCACACCTGCTTTGCTCATACAATATTCAAAGCCCTGGGCTGGCATGGCTGGTGCCTTTCTGGCTCTACCAGCCCCAGTTTCATCCAGTTACTTAGCTTGACGGCTGCGTTGGCCACCCATGATCCTCCCCCTCCAGTCTATGAAGAAAAGAATATGGAACTCTTCCTTTCTTTCAACTAACCATACAGAAGTCGGGAGTTGACAATCGTGAATTCTCTTCTTTTTCTTTTTTAAAAAATATTTACTTTTTTGGCTACATAAGGTCTTGGTTGCAGCATGTGGGATCTAGTTCTTTGAGCAGGGATCAAATCCAGGCCCCCTACATTGGGAGTGTGGAGGCTTAGCCACTGAGCCACCAGGGAAATCCCAGACAATATAGAGATTTCTATCTCAAAGATGAGGACAGTGATACCAGCTCTCAGCTGAGTAAATTTTTTTTTTAAGAAGAACAACTACAGAGGAGTTCTACAGGGTCTTTAATGAAAATCAGGCACTTCGTACTCTACCTGGATGATAGCATCATCTAACTGCAAAGCTTTCAATACTCCAGAAAGCAAAGCTAAAGAGGGGCCTCCCCTCTGCAGTCTGATCAGAGTGAAACCCACTGCCAGCCCGTTCCCAGCGACAATTAACCAGCCAGCCCGTATCCTGTCTGGGTGATGTGAGATAGCTTTCAATGAATTCCACTATTTTTATGGCAAAGACAAACTCCTCAAGTTGTCTGGGATTTGTTTCAGGCCCTCCTTATGATGGGAGAGAAAAGCCTCCCTATTTGTACAAGCCGCTGCGTGCTTACAGAGGGATTCTAAATATGCTGCCAGCTGGATGGCATGGAGCTGGCCTAGTTTTGACAAGAATCTTAATTAGTAACACCAGCAAAAAAAAAAAAATCCCATTTGGACCAAAATTTCATGTACCAAAACTTTTCATCTCAACTCCCCTAAGGCTTACAGATGATTATTTCTGGAACAGTCTAGAGAAGAGAGAGTAAGATAAACCAACACCATGTATTTATCTCATTATATCAAAGCAAAAACCTCAGGCGACTCCAAACTCACAAGTTGGAACAAGAGAATGAGCCCACATGAACACCGATGATCCGGAACCTTGGATTCGGTTGAAAGGTCCTTCTATCTCAGAAAGTTTACCTAGAGGCCCCATCTCCTTTCCCGGCCAGGCCACAGGGTCAGTCCCCCAAATCTGGTTAAGGAAGGGCATTTTCAGTTAAAACAATGTATCTGTTTTCTAGGTTGGCATTTCTCAATCATTAATAGCTATGTGAAACTACCAGGGGATCTTATTAAAAATCAGGGTTTGATTCAGGAGGTCTGGGGTGTGACCTGAAAACACACATTCCTCAGAAGCCCCCATAAAATGCTGATGCTACTGGTCCCTGGATCACAGCCTTGAAGGGCAAGGTTCTAGGCGATAACCAAGTGTGAGAAGTCGGTGCCACCTTATGCAGAAGTGGCTCCCAACAAGTTGGAGGAGGGATGTGATGCTGCAAAGAAGAGCCTAGAGGAGGAATGTTCACTGGTTCTTGGACCACTTAACCCAGGGATCCTCAATATTTTTGGCACCAGGTACCCATTTTGTGGAAGACAATTTTTCTACAAAGAGTCCAGGGAGAGGATGGTTCAGGCGGTAACACCAGTGATGGAGAGCACTGGGGAGCAGCAGACGAAGCTTCACTCGCTTGCCCGCCACATACCTCCTGCTCCGCAGCCTGGTTCCTAACAGGCCACAGAAAAAGTACCGGGTCCACAGCCTGGGGGTTCGGGATCCCTGGTAACCCATGTATATCCCAGTCCAGCCTCTCATGAGAGATGTTCCCCAATAACAAACCATCTAATGCCCAGCAAAATACTTTCAATGCTTTTCCACACACCCATCCAGGGATGCGCAAATCTTTTGCTACTGGAAAAAAGGAGAATTCCACTGGTGATTTAGCTTTACCATTTAGGGTCTTACTTTGGGAACTTTGTTCATTAGTATAAACTGACTGACTGCCTTCCTCCCCATCTGAGCGGGTCTTTGAAGACCTTTGGTTTATTCCTTGCTCAACAAGTCAAGCACATTGGTCCTCGGATATGCAGCAAGGCTAGATCACTATACAAGTTTTAGATTCTCACTTTTCTGTACTCTGTGGTGGTAACTGACAGTTTGAAGACTGGCAGTCTTTCTGGGGACCACACTTTCAGTAGCACAGTTTTAAAGAATGCACTTTAGGCAGAAGGAAAGTGATCCCATATGGGTTGTCTGCAATATAAGAAAGAAGACAGAGCCAAGAAAGTGACTGATCTTGTTGAGGACACACTGGTAAGGAATCTGAATGTCAAGTTTTACATGGGAGCAATTTCACATTTCTTTTTAAATTAAGTGAAGCTGAGTTCTCTGTGGTGGCTCATTAAAGCAGTTTTGCAACCCGACTTTTGATACGTGGCAGGAAAGAGTGAATCTCACGGCAGACAGAGAGAGAGACTTTTCCTCCTCTTTACAAAATCAAATACATTGTATACTGATGCACAGTCTTTTAGGGATTATCATCTCTCCCTGATGATATAGGTAATTGTGAAAAACCACTTGAGAAAATTGCCCCAGAAAAATCGACTAAAACAAATTTTTAAATCAACTATATTTTCTCTCTCATATTATCACAAATAACAAGCTAAAACAAACTGTGGCTGGGTGATTTAAGTTAACGGAGTTCTCAGGTAGAGCGCCGGTTGGGACCCAGCAGTATCAGAAGTGTTTCTTTTTTGATTGGCTTAATAAATAATAATGTCACAGCATAAAAGAAACATTTACAACCCAAGTCTAGTATTCTTCAAAATAATGAGAGCTTAACAATAAGATTCCAATTGCTGACTACTGAGGAGTTTATTCTACCAACTAAATCAGAAACTGGCATTCCACTATTTTATGTCTTTTATATGAGCACCCAAAATATATATTTGGATCTCATCTTTATTCTCCCCCCCCAACTAATCAATTAATTAATTCCCTTTGTCTTCACATACCACTTCTTTGTTGTTCAGTTGTTAAATTGTGTCCAACTCTTTGCGACCCCACAGACTGCAGCACACCAGGCTTCCCTGTCCTTCACTATCTCCCGGAGTTTGCTCAGACTCATATCCATCAAGTCGGTGGTGCCATCCATCCGTCTTGTCCTCTGTCGTCCCCTTCTCCTTTTGCCCTCATCACCACTTTGCTCCCCACTAAATGTGATTCAATTGCGTTTAATGTGTATGTAATCTTACAAAATAAATATTCTTCTAAAATGCATATTATTTATCATATGGGTATCTTTTTTACATGCATATACATGCAGATAGTGTTGTCTTATATTTTTTAACAATCTGGATGGCTTCTTATTTCATTGACTCATAGATTCACAGAAGTTAAATTGACCTTTGAAGTCAAATTCATCTTTCCTCCCAAGATTATCCCAGGACGAGGGGCTGGATGTCCAGGTTGGCTCAAATACTCTCAGTAATGGGAGCCTCAGCCTTTTTCAGGGGGCCAATTTCATGGTGATGGTCAAATTCCTTGTCCTCACTAACACCCAACCCTAAATGCCACCCTTTAGGACACACAGGACCCACAGTGGCATCGTCATGACATAGTGGATGCCTCACCAGGTACCACTCTACCATCTCGCTCCCCAGGCTCAGACTTGGGAACTGGGCTTTTTTAAGACCTACCCCCTGACTTGTAATAACTTTGCTTCCCTCAGGTCATTTCCCTATTTAGAGTCCTTCCTCCGTCCCTCTGTTTCCACCGCACCACGATGCCAGGGTTCTCCTGGCCCCTTATACACCAGTGTGTCCCTCCCTGGCGCCTCCCTTGCACACCTGAGTTACAACAGGCACCCATCTCTGGCTCCCATGTTCACTTTGCTGGTTCCTGCCCCTGTGGATTTGTTCACACCACTCTTTGCTCCTGACACCTTTTCCTCGCTCTCTTCCAAGACCCAGGGTAACTTCCACTTCCTCGCCAAGAGTTGGAGTCCCTCCTACATTGGAACTTTGGAGCTGCCCCTTAGAGCCATTGAACAAATTACACTCTCCTGACATTTGAATCTCAAAGTAATAAAAATACAGGAAACGGTAGAAGCCACTGTGTTCTGATTTCAGTGTCCTTTACGTACCCTCTTCCGGATTCCTGGCTGTTCAAATGGTTCTTTAAGATATATTTGCCACTCAATATCATTTTAATAAACTCCTTTTCAGATGAAGGTCAGCAGCACTGCTGTTGCTTGCACTTAAAGAACCCTGGCTGTCACAGATGGAATACCACCTGCTAGCAGGGGAACAGGGAGGGGGAATGACTTCTTTAAAAAAAAAAGACTCTAATTCTATCCACTAAGAGATGGTTAAAAACCAGCTTTTGAACAACTTTGATGTTATTCAGGCCACGTTTTAAACACTGAAACAACTCTCAGCCCATTGCGGTGAGAAGCAGGGCATCTACTCAAGTCCTCGTACTCATCAGCGCCCTTAACCCCACCAGTACGTGTATCTGATTTCTTAGCAAACAGATATGAAACCACCTTGGGCCTACGGTATCCGTGTGCTAGGAAAGTGCCCAGAGAACAGTGTATGACCGTCCTCTGGCTCTAAAGTCAAAGAACACATTAATTTTATCAGGGCTTTCAGAGCTAGGGGTATTCACCTGCTTCTCTCACCTCCCCCTAGAGATTCAGCCAAACACTTTCTCTCAGCTGTGAAAAACAAAACAGAAAGCAATTACTATTAGGAATATTAAACTTTAATCTTTGCTTTTTGCAGTGACACTAAAGACCTTTTGCCAAAGGGATCTTCTCTCAGATTCCTATTCTTCACTACAGAAGAAATCGAGACCTCCGTGAAGCAAGGATTATGAGATCAGGTCCACAGGAGACAGCCAGCCCGATGCAGGTAAAGGTATTTCATTGCCCTGCATCACATGAGCACACCATTATAGTGATCTGATCTCTAGGAGAGTGGTTCGGTCAGACCAATAGCCTGCAAGATGTTGTTTGTTGTTTGGTCACTAACTTGTGTCCGACTCCGCAGTCCCACAGACTGCGGGCTCCTCCATCCATGGGATTTCCCAGGCCAGAATACTGGAGTGGGTTACCATTTCCCTCTTCAAGCCTGCAAGATATCATTAGCCTATAAAACCAAGCTGAGTTGGGTTCTAGGCACAGATCACTCAATGATGGACCATGCCTCAGAACTAGGCAGGGACTCCTGCGTTTGCAATCACAAATGAGCACCTTGGCACCTGGTGAGGAAAACCTGGGAAGTCACTCGTATGGTATGACATGTCTGTCCCAAGAAATGGTCCACCGTCACCTGGGCACCGTGCTATTCTCCAACTTCTGCACGGCGCATCACTGTACTGAACCATTCAGCCCCTTGTTCAATTAAAAGAAGGTTTCTTAGCAACCAAAACAATATTATTTTGCAGCCAGAAGAAAAGCATCCAGTTAGCACAAAACTCCAATTCCAAGTTCTGAATCGGGGCTTCTCCCCAAACACAGGGTCTGCCCTGGATGCAAAGAGGTGTCCAAGGTGAGCACCCCAAATGGGGCTCTCCTTCCCATCCATGGCCTGGCTGGCACCCCTCGGGGGCTGGAGGCCAGGTGGGACAGCAGCCCCAGTGCTGGAAAAGGGTGGCGGGGGTGCTGTGGGTGGCTCAGGAGGCCCCGTCCCAGAAGGACCTGAGGACAGATGCTCTGTGACAGATTGTTGCCACACAGTCCCAGGCCTCCTTGTACTTTCTTCCTGGAGCCGCCTCCCTCCTGGGCCTCCTGACACCATTTTAGTGGGTGTAACACGATGTCCTTGGAGCTCGGCTCTTCCCACGGCTTGAATCCCTCCCCTGGGGAGCTGGGAGCCATCCTTCTCCTGACATGAACCCGGGAGTGTCTGTCTGGGAGGAGAGACAGAGCAGACTAGGGTTCTGGGTGTGGCCAAAGCCCGCAAAGACTGTTTCTTGAGAAAAAATCAAGTGAAAACTTGAGCAATGTTTAGGAACCAAAAAGAAGCTAGCCAACAGATTAAAACATTAGATTTTACCAGCCAACAACGGATACATCCAAGCTCTGATTGGTCCCCCTGTCCAGAAGTGACTAGATCATTTCTTTGCAAACATGTTGGGCATTTTGTAAATCTGGAGAAGACATCATATGTACGGTCCTGCCGTCCCAGCACAGGATGGGGCTGGAGTTACTGTTTCAAAACCTGGCCCATCCATAGCACCTTGTGAGCGCGTGCTAAGTCACTTCAGTCGTGTCCGACTCTTTGTGACACTGTGGACTCTACATAGACCACCAGGCTCTTTTGTCCATGCAATTTTCCAGGCAAGAATACTGGAGTGAGTTGTTAATGCTCTCCTCCAGGGGATCTTCCTGACCCAGGGATCTAACCCACATCTCTTACGTCTCCTGCATTGGCTGGTGGGTTCTTTACCACTAATGCCACCTGGGAAGCCCCCATGGCACCTCTGACAATCTCATTGAAGGCAACATAGCCCCTCTTCACAAACAGATCATATTGAATCACCGACAGACAGATGACCCATAGGCAAGCCAGTGTTTCTATCGGTCAGTGACGTTGTCCTCAAAAAATTTGGGACATGCTTATCAGAAATCTGAACTGTGAAGCCAAATCAAGCCAACAGCAAGAACAGTACCTGAAAAGATGGAAAGAGAACGTTCCCAGAACAGCGGGAGCTCCACATGTTTACGGATAAGATAAAGGAGCTGGGAGGTGGAGATGGGGTCGTGGCAAGCCAAGTGCTGAAGAAGCAGATATTGAGAGGGACAGAACTGGTGGACAACACGGCGGCTGCCTTTCAAAGTCAGCTCAGAACATCAGACTTTCACGAAGACGCTGTTGAATCTTCAGAGCTTCACTTTAGGGCTGTGTGTTCTGTTGGGAAGCCCTCAGCGTGTCATGATTTTTTTTTTTTTGATGGTAGATTTGCTCTTACCTCAGAGTGCATTGTGGCCACATCTTATACACATAGTTTGACCATCAACCAGCTTGAGAGAATCACTGAGCCTCTCCCTGGGCTTCAGTTGATGAGGAATTTTGATGAGGGTCACCAAGGTCTTTTCCAGTGCTAACGTTTCAGCACAGCTAACGTTTTGTCACCATGATTTTCACCAATGCCTTCTCCTCCTCACTGCATCTAGACATGAAAAAATACTGGTACTTTATCGAGGAGGGTGAGGATCCCTTGAATTGGCAGATTTGGTGGGATTTGACCCCCCAAAATCCACAAAATTTAGAAACACACAGCTGCTGCAGGCAATATCAGCCTATTTGGTCACTTGGCTTCCCTGTGCCTCCCCTGACCATCTGCTCTGGAGCCAGGATCACAGATCTCTCTTCTCTCGGGTCCCAAGCTCGCTTCCAGGCAGGGGATGGTTGGAGTCACTTTTACCAGCATCTCCGACCTCAGCTGCAGGACCTACATACAATTTCCAAAGGCTACGTCACCAAGGGAACATGTGATTGCAAACATCAACTTTCAATTTTCTGATTTCCTCTGTTAGCATAATTCCATAAATGTAATCCCCGGAGACCCTGGGGTACAAACACAGAAACACACATTGAGTCCAAGTTCCCAGGAAGAAGGAAGCCAGGGGATTGTGGAGAGGAGGCCAAAGACAGTGATGCGCGCTGCCTCAGGCAGTTGTAAAAAGAGGAAGAATACTGCTCCCGGCTCTGGGCTCGGAAAACTCATGCCCACGCATTTGGCAGATCAGACCGCCACATTTCCTGGACACATACACATCCGGCCTTCCAGCGTTTGCTTCTTAATCTTCTTAGCTGTTTGCTGCCCGGAAGGTTCAGGTCCAAGGCAGAAGGTGGAGATTAGATGTAATAACGCCCCCTACTCGGGAGCTTGTTATGGAGCACATGTTTGCTCTTTCAGTCACTGCATTTTCAAAGGCCTATTGGAAATGTCAGGAAAAATTAGCTTAAAAGGGTTTCTGAAGTAAAGGCTGGTCAAAGGGACCTAGCAGGAGTCCTTTATGTGCCCGTCCACCCTGCAGGGCCTGGAGCAGAGATTATGCAGCAGCTTCAGGACAAAGCAAGGTGGGTGGCTGAGCAGTTCCTGCCCCAGGAACAGTGCTTTGGGAAGTCATGGAGCTGTTTTCCCTAATCCTCCTCGCATCCATTCGGGAAGGATTTGGGTCCTGAGAGGTAGATAGCATTGAAACCTCTCATGAGGAAAAAGCCACACCGGACCAGTGTCTGGAGTTCACCAGCTTTACTAGGAAGGGCTGTTTAACAAAAGCGCCAGCCTGGACTTGACTTTGTGTGACTGCATCGCCACCAGTGCCCTCAGCCAGGAGCCCAGCACAGCCACAAGGCTGCTCTTATTCCAGACTGAGCCCAGAGCAAAGTCAGGCAGCACCCTGCTGGGCCAGCAGACAAGGATGCGCCGGGCCTTCTGTGACTGACAGCCCCAGCACTCAGGCCTGGAAGCCTCAAGACCTTTTGCACTCAGTGACAGACAATACACTTTTTGCGTGCGTTCGGGCTCGGTCATGTCCGACTCTTTGCAGTGTCCTGGACTGTAGCCCACCAGGTCCCTCTGTCCATGGAATTCACCAGGCATGGATACTGGAGTGGGTTGCCATTTCCTTCTCCAGGGGAATCTTTCCGATCCAGGGATCGAACCTGCACCTCTTGCATCTCCGGCAATGGCAGGCAGCTTCTTTACCACTGAGCCACCAGAGAAGCCCATATGTGTCTTTTATGAGGGTGCAAAATACCCCACACTGTTGGTAAAATGGTACAAATTACTACATAATTTCACTTATTTAAAAGTCTAGGAAATTCGTACTAATCTGTATTGACAGCTTCAGTGGTTTCCTATGGATGAAGTGGACAGCAGGAAGAGGTCACAGAAGGGCATGAGAAAATTTGGGGCTAATGAGTATATTCCTTATCTTTATTGTGATGGTGATTTTGCAGGTGTAAACACAGAACAAAGTTTATCAATTACATCCTTTCAACATGTGTAGTTTATTGTATGGTAATTAGGCCTCATTAAAGCTGTTTTAAAAACACCCATGTCTTTTAGTCTTCTGCCTTTCCTTATCCTTTGAGCATTGAGCACCTTCTCTGGGAAGGTTTCTTGGCCACCACCCCTCCCCATTTCTGCCCCACCGCCTCTGTTTAGGCCCACACCTTGCCCCCCTTCCATCCTCTATGATAACACTCTTTAGGGTATTTTGTAAGGATTGATCGTCTTGTGTGGTACTGAAAGTTGGGCTCCACCTTTCATTTTTGCATCTTTGGCACCTACTGTGGCATCAGGAATGTTATGTTCAGTGAATGTTTGTTGAATGAATGACTAAATGAACAATTTTTAAATATTTACTTTGCATCTTCTAAAACACTAGATACCAAAATATTTACTTTGCATCTTCTAAAACACTAGATACCAAAGAATGAAGATATTATATGCTTAATATTCAACAAAAGATGGATGGAAGGCTAGATGGATGTATGGATGGATGAGTTGGATGGGTAGACGGGTGGAAGGATGGATGGGTACATGGGTAGATGAACTGGTGGATGTGTGGATGGACGGATAGGTGGATGGATGAATGGATTGATGGATAGACAGTTAGATGGATGGGTGGATGGATGAATGGGTGATTGGATGGATCGATGGATGCCCCCCACATCCCATGTATTAGCATGCAGGAGGCACAGTAATAACCTACCCTTGCAGCTGATGTAAGCTTCCAAGTTACACACAAAATGGTCTCATTCACACCTGATCCTGCAGCATTTGAGGTTATAATTCCTCACGACTTGGAGTAAGCTTCTGAACTCTCCCTTTGAAACTTTACCAATAGCCACAGTGCCCCCAGGCCAGCAGCTCAGACCCCATGCTCCCTACATGTCAGGCATCATGAGATTCAGTCCAACCCAGAGCCCTGTTGTGATGTCAAGAATTTTTTAGGCCTTTCCAAATCAAACTGGAAATGTTCTATTTTGTCATGGCATTGAGTGGGGAAAAATAGAATAAATTGTTCCAGTCCAATACCTTCTTTTTTTCTAATAAACCCCAATTTCCCAAATTATAATTAAAAGAAAAATATTAGAGCACAAACAGCATTATAAGTTTGAATTGCTATGTTCGGTGGAGTTTCCTCTCTAAATCCACATCAATAGGTAATTTAACAAAAGGTGAAATCGCAATGGGAGTTCAACAGATGAAATTAACACAGCACACAGCTCTGGACTAAAATATTTCTTTGCCCATGTAATTGCTTGCAGCCACCCTTGTGTAAAAGCCCCCATCAGATTACAGGATTTGTTGTATGTAAATTGAAGACTAAATGGTTGGTAGCACCTTTCAGCTCTGCGATGCTGGAAATGAGTTTTTTAATAGGAAATTAGATTAGTAATATTTTAGTCAACAAAAATGTGGAAAAATTCTGCATAAAGATGAGAAAATCATTCATGCAAAGAGACTTCAGACTCAAGAACGAACAATTGTTGAAATTTGTGAATGGTTATTCACAAAAGAATTTCTCCACATTTCTCCTGGCCAAAGTCCAAGGCAGAAAAAATGATTTTCTTTATACCTTTATCACAAGAGTCCACCACAATGAGTATTCTAGATAACAATAGTGGAGTCCCTTCCTCCAACTCCCAATGTTTTGTGTGTAACCTGAAGCTTAAATCAGCTGCAAGGTTAGGTAATTACTGTGCCTCCTGCAGGCTAATACACGTGATATGGGCTGCATCCTAAGAACATTAGCTCATGGTCCCTGGAAGGCTGGAGATGGGAACTTATTGAGACGGGGAGGGCGTCAGGGGTAGGGAGGTGAAATCTGGTGTCTGGTTCTTCGTTCCAGCAAATGGATCTGGCTGGGTTCTAGGAACCAGGATGAGGCACCTGTTGTTCTAGGCTAGAAGAAAAAGGAAATCTGATACCTAGGTCTCACTCTAAACCCAGGAAACTTGGAAGCCAGGACAGAGCAGAGACCAAGAGAGAGAACCGTCCTTAGGAGCTGGTCCCTGAGCGCTGGAGAGGCAGGTTGAGGGTGAGCCGATGCTGGCAGCATCCCTTCCTCACATGCTGGACTGAGGGGGCCCTCGGTTCCTGGCCACATGGGCCCCTCTGGACCGCAATTTGTCTTATCACAGGGAACATAAGAGGGAAGTCAGAGAGAGAAAGTGCCAGCAGGGCTGAGGTCACCCTCTGTTATAACCCAGTCATGGAGAAGCCCACCACTTTTGCCGTAATTGACGCGCTAGAAACACGTCACCAGGGGCAGCCCGCATACGTGCGGGGCTGGGGGCGCGCTTCATGCGCTTCACGCAGGGGGAGACCAGCAGGAGGTAGGGATCATGGGGAGCCACTGCAGAGGCGGCTGAGAATGGGTTTCTTCCCCAAGTTGAACAATTCCTCCCTCTGAACTGCATTTGACGCGAAGAGAGAGCAGGTCCTAAACAAGGGGTGCTGCTCCAGCGAGGGCGTTCCCTCCCTCGACTCCGCCCCTCCCTTAGGGACGGATGGGCGGAGCCACGCGGGTCATCGGGCCGGTACTGCCTCTGCGGTGGGCAAGTTACTCAGCCTCTTGCAGTGATTCTTCCCCTGTGATCGGAATGTGAGGAGAGCCTTGCAGGGACCCGGGGAATAAATGAGTTGGCGTCTACATAATGCCTGCTGCGTAAGGAGCACTCAGTCACTTTCTTTTCCTCACTCCGTGTTTTGAACTATTTGTTGTCCCTCTGACCTAAAGCATCCCCGATCCTGTCTTCTCCCCTGAAACCTCTGACTCTTCTCTGGAGCCCCCTGAGGTCTCTTCTCGGCTCCCCCACATCTTGGAACCCACACCTCTTACTGCTTGTCCTACAACATATGGACTTGGGAATTTGATCAATTTAAAACTTGAATGGATATGACCTCTTCCTCTGGGGCAAGCATTTCCTAATTTCATACTGGAAATGATGTCTCCTAAAGAGTGAGCTGTTTGAAAGGAGAAGCTGTGCCCAATATATCATCTTGTATATTCTTTTTCAGATTCTTTTAGGTTATTGCAAGATATTGAGTGAGTTTCCTGTGCTGTACAGTAGGTTCTTGCTGGTTATCTCGTTTACATATTGTAGTGTCTATATGTTAATCCCAAACTCTTAATTTATTCCTTCTCCTCCTTTCCCCTTTAGTAACCACAAATTTGTTTTCTGTGTCTGCAAGTTTATTTCTATTCTATAAATAAGTTCCTTTGTATAATTTTTTTGATTCCACATATAAATGGTATCATGTGATAGTTGTCTTTCTCTGTCTGGCTTACTTCACTTAGCATGATAATCTCTAGGTCCATCCATGTTGCTGCAAATGACCTTTCATCCTTTATTTTATACACACACAAACACCCCCCCCCCCACACACACACATACACATGCTCAGCCAATGTATATTCTTTAAAAAAAAAAATATCTGGGGCTTCCCTCATGGTCCGGTGGCCAAGATCCTCCCTCCCACTGCAGTGGGCACAGGTTTTATCCCTGGTTGAAGATGATTTTGCGTGCCATGTGGCACAGCCAAAAAAAGAAAAAAATATCTGGCACAGGGTGCAGCCCACAGCACCCGCTGGACTGATTTGAACTAGTTCTCCTTCCTAAATCAGAGTGAAATGGATTCCATCATACTGCCTTTCTGCACTGCTGTTAGGCAGGGATTATAGGATTGACGAGCTGACAGTTTCCCAAAGAGTCTGGACTTGCTTTAAGTTAATCAATGAATCCAAAGGTGGCAGGGCTGCTTCCAGGAGAGAAGGCCCACTGAGAAAACACAGAAACACAGAATACGGGCTTTGCCCCAGGGAAGCTAACAGACCAGGGAGACCAGTAAGGCATGAGCACAAAGAAGCATGACCACCAATGAGATGCCAAGCAGGAGGAGTGCTCGGTGGGTGGTATATGTAATCTAAGAGCTGTATGTGGAGGGGAATCACAGAGCAGCTGGGCAGAGTTTTAAAGGAAGGAGACAGGAATCGAGTTGGATGTTGAAAGGTGAGCAGGATCCAGGCGGGCAGGATGGCTGGTGGCGAGGGCAGGGCTGAGGGAGATCTTTCAGTCCAGGGAATGTCATGGACCCAAATCAGACAGGAAGGTGGGATGCAGTTTGACAGGAGGGAAAGTTAGAGATGCAACCTAGAGGAGAAAGGGTCAGAAAGACGCATCTGGGCCACAGAAAGCCTTGAAGTCAAGCTAAGAAAGTTGGGTGTCTTGTCACAGACCATGAGGCTCCACGGATCCCTTAAGCTGCAGACTGACTTGATAATGTTGATTAAGGAAGGTTGGTCTTGCCTCAGGATATAGCCCCAACCGGCAGCTCCCAGTGCAGATGGCACTGAATAATCTAGCAAGTCATCCTCTGGCCGTGGGACAGCCTGGTCCTGACCATCAGGAACTATTCCCTGCGCCCCTCACACTGGTGTGTCCGCCTGCGCTGGGCGCTCCTCGCTCACTGTTGAGTGTTCCTTCTACAGGCTTCTGTGTTCTCAGAGGGGCCATTCTTACTGCAAGAGAAACAAAACCAAATCAAAAGCAAGAGGGAGCCGTTTGAGAATTATTGCAACAGCTGTGGAAGCTGAGTAATGGACAAATATTCTCTCACCTGGTACTGAACAGGAGAATTAGGAAAAAGAATGAATAGACTTAATGGGTTTTTTTAGTGCATCCCTTCCCAAGACAATATCCAAGTGTTCCCTGTAGTAGAAAATTCCTCTAAAACACAACTACCTCCAGAGAAACCAGATCATCATAATCATTTAAGGAACTTAAGCAGAATAATAAGCTTCAAAAACAAATTATGGAGTTATTTAAACGACTACCCTATTAACATGTTAGGAAATTCTCTCTGAAGCATAACAGACCCCCAAAAGGAGTTAAATATCCTGATGATGCCCCAAGCCCTCAGGAAGCAAGGGTCTGTCACTTGCCAGCAGGCTGGGCAAGTGAGCTGGCTCTTTTGGGGACAGGAGTGGGGTGGCCTCTGCTCCTGGGGTTACTGTTGAATCCTTAGTGCTGGGAAGATTGTTGAGGGTTCCAGCCTAGATGCACAAGCTCTGAGCATGTGATGAATCAGAGCCCGAAGTTTCCAACAGTCAATTTCTATAAAATACATCTGCTGGAGGGGAGGAGGGAACAGGAGAGGGATCAGTGGGTAGAGGATGAAGAGCTCAGTGGCTGTCTAAGCTCCAGTTTTCTGAATGTCCCTGAAAACTCCCTTCTGAGCTGCATGGATAAAAGGGGACCACCAGGAAAAACTGAAGGAGACACCCTTACAAAGGAATCTGTGAAGAAAAACAGCATTTGGTGGGGGCAGGGAGCATTTAGGTTCTAAGCGCGGGCCTAAGCAGTTGCATTATTGATGACTCCTCTTGACAGCTCTGTGAGGCAGGTACTGAAATGGGGTACTGTCCCCATTTCACAGATGGGAACACTGAGGCTTCCAGAGGTAAAAATGCAAGATTATTCAGTAAGTGGCAAAGCTAGGATCCAAACTCAAGCCAGTTGACTCAAGTACCTGCCATGTAATATTGCACAAAATTGTGTCACAAGCAAGGCTGGGGACAATACTATGCAGAACAGGAGGCAATCGGGGGAACAATGAGCCCCAGTGACGGCTGGAGGGTCCCCAGAGACCAGGGCCTCAGGCCAGGCACCGTTGAGTCATAGAGGGCACCACCATCAGAGGGAGTGGCTCCTTGGGGCTGCAGACAGGAGCAAAGCAGAGTGAAGACCATGGGCAAGATGGGGGTCCCAGGGACATGGTGGCTGGGTGTCCTCTGTGTGTATATAGCAGTGGAAGGGATGAGCAAGAAGGGGACAAAGAAGAGAAGGGAAAAGAGCTCAATACAAATCCCAAAGGAATAGCAACATTTCAGGGATGAAGAGGGGGGTCACTATTCCAATATTCCAATTGCCCCACTGCACGTGGAATCTTCCAACCTAGGGATCAAACCTGAGTCTCCAGCACTGGCAGGCAGACTCTTTACCACTGAGTGACCAGTGAGCCCCTCCGTAGGAATAACTCCCTAACAGTCACTCAAGAGTCTAGGGGAATTTGCCTTCTTTGAGTTTTTCTACTTCAACTGTATTTACATCTTTTTCCTTTTTTTTTTTTATAAAGTATTTTTTATGTGGAGCATTTTTAAAGTCTATGTTGATCTTGTTATAATATTGCTTCTGTTGTTTATGTGCTGGTCTGTAGGCCGTGAAGCCTGTGGGAGCTCAGTTCCCCAACCAGCATTGGAAGGCGATGTCTTAACCACTGGACCTCCAGGAAAGTCCCTACATCTCTTTTCTCAAACCTTGCTCTACCTCTTTCTATCTCTCTCTCTCACTGTTTACAGAAACACTACACACTTGCTGTAAGTGCAAAGAAGGAAATCAAAAGGATGCTACCACCAAAACTTAAAAGTCCTTTAAATAAAGTTTCAGGCAAAGCATTCACTCAACAAACATTTATTGAGTGTCTACTACAAAAAAGAAGCCAGGAGAAGCCAGGTTAATTTCATGGTCAATTAATTTCGCCAAGGTAACCTATCAGAGGTGATGGATACAGTGTCCTGGGTGCCATCTGGGGACAGCAAATGTGGTCCAAGGCTGGAGCATGTTTGAAGAGATGCAGCTGAGCAGCTTGGTCAAATGAAAGGACAGTGAAGGCTGAGCCCTGAAAGAAGGACTTGCATAGGGGAGATGTGAACCAAAGCCAGAAATAAGCCTGAAATACAGCACTGGGATTAAACAAGTCCTTGAGGTTATGGGGTGAAAAGATCACTTGGAGATTTAATCATCAGTATCAGCTTTCAGGGACTTCCCCGGTTGCTCAGGTGGTAAAGAATCTGCCTGCAGTGCAGGAGACTCGGTTTCTGTCCCTGGGTCGGAAAGATCCTCTGGAGGAGGGCATGTCCACCCTCTCCAGTATTCTTGCCTGGAGAAACCCACAGACAGAGGAGCCTGTCGGGCTACAGTCCGTAGAGTCACAAAGAGTCAGACACGACTGAAGTGACTTAGCATGCACGCATGCATCGGGGCCTCAGAGCTTACCTGAAATCCAGGATTCAGGTGCACCTCTGGGATTTCCAAGGGCTTCAGCTGTTTCTAAAACAATGAACCAAAGTCTTATCTGGATTTGAAGGGACCCAAGGCCTGCAACCTGCAGATGGATCACTTTGCATGGTGGTGTGATATCTTACCTTCATATTCACCAAAATGGGATTGAACATGCATGTCCCTAAAAATCTTAGTATTCATGGGTTTTTTTTTTTTTAATCCAACTGATGGTCATATTTTCACAGGAAAAACCATAGATCTTCACAAAGAAAGGTTTATAAAGAAAATGGATAGAGCTTGCCTGGTGGCTCACTGGTAAAGAATACATCTGCCATTGCAGGAGACACAGGTTCAATCCCCGATCCAGGAAAATCCCACAGGCCATGGAGCAACTAAGTCTGTGCAGCACAACTATTGAGCCTGTGCTCTAGAGCCTGGGAACCACGACTACTGAGCCTGCATGCCCAGGAGTCTGCGCTCTGCAACAAGAGAAGCCGCCTAAACAAGAAGACCATGTACTGCAACTAGAGAAAGCCTGTATAACAGCAACAAAGACCCAGAGCAGCCAAACAGAAAATAAATAAATCAAATTAAAAATTTTAAAAGAATATGGGTAAAGAGAAGATGCACAATGATTGAGTCAGAAAGACACAGCCTCTGAAAGGGAAAAGGAAGGCTGTCAGATCCAGTAAAACTACATGGTGGCAACAATTGGGATGGACGCTCTGGCAGCAGACACACTCCTTAATGTAGAGATTTCTTTAATGTAGGCTATTAACCATGCTGACCACCTTAGGCTTGTGCGTGCCTTGGTAAGAAACTTTTAATCAGAGAGAAAGTAGCATTTCCTGCCCTGCAAGGGTGATCAATATTCCCACTCATGCCAAGAGCCCATCTGCCAAAGCCAGCATTTTTGCCAGTCTCTCCAAGTTTCAAAAGGAAAGTTGGCACTCCTGAGCAGAGCATGAATCTTTGACAGTCTCCTAATGGCCAACATTATTAAATAGTAATCAGACGGCTCTAGACTCCCCTGCATCTTGTCATCTCAGGATTTGAAGGCCTGCCTATGTGCCAAGCACCTGCTCCTCATCCCAGCTCCTTCATCTCCCCAAGGATGAGCTGGAAAACTTGCACCTCAACTTTCCAGTATGTTACCTGACTTCTCTGTGTCTCTGGCTCATCCTCAGTTTGAGTTCTAGCAAAAAAAAAAAAAAAAAAAAAGTTGTCATTGCTTGAACTCATTCTGGAAGAACTGTGATTTGGGTCATAAATGAGAGGAGGGAGGTCCTAGGGAGGCCCTCACCCTGTAGAGAATGTCCAATGCTCTTCCCCCCCTAGAATTGGACTCTCCATCCGGAAGATCAACCTGTAGCTAAGTGACAGCTCTTACTTCTAGCATTTGTAAAAGCAAAGCTTTTAAACAATGCTTTTTTCTTACTAAACTTTAAAATCTTTTGATAAAGGTCAGTCAGAAAAGACCGGGCCAAGAGTTCATCACGGTAAGAGATGTAAACTTGTTCCAGGTACTGAATCGATGATTAAGAAAACAGGCAAATGGTGTGTAAGGCTTTTGCTGCTGAACCAAACTGAGGGTTTAGAAAACTTCTCAGGCTCCTCTTTACTGCACCCAGCATTTTGTTGTTGTTGTTATTTAAGGAAAAAATAAAACTCTTCCAAAGCCCTGAACCAACTCATCAGAAAAGACCCTGATGCTGGGATAGATTGAGGGCAGGAGGAGAAGGGGACGACAGAGGATGAAGTGGTTGGATGGCATCACTGACTCAATGGACATGGGTTTGAGCAAACTCTGGAAGATGGTGAAGGACAGGGAAGCCTGGCGTGCTGCAGTTCTTTGGGTCTCAAAGAGTTCAACATGACTCAGTGACTGAACAACAACAAACCTCTCTCACATGTGCTCAATGGAAAATAGTCTCTCTTAATTTTTTAAGCTGAAATCACTGGTTAATACCAATGAATTCCCACAGAGCAACCAGATTTGAAGAGAAGTCAAAATAATTTTGATCAATGTCACTTACCCAGAAAACATGGGATGGTTACTAGTTAAGAAGTTGAGGCAAGATAAATTGGAACATTTCAAGGACTTTAAATTTAAATAACTTGAGGACTTGTGAGGGGAGCTGTTTCAGGTACAGTGGCCATAAGACTGCACTATCCTCAGTCCATAAGTAAGAAAACTCAAAGTTTTGTCAAAAGTCACCCAGTTCAAGACCTCTTCTTTCTGTGGGCTTCTTGTAACATATTATGGAACAGACTTTGGCCACCTCATGCGAAGAGTTGACTCATTGGAAAAGACCCTGATGCTGGGACGGATTGGGGCCAGGAGGAGAAGGGGACGACAGAGGATGAGATGGTTGGATGGCATCACCGACTCAATGGACATGGGTTTCAGTAAACTCCAGGAGTTGGTGATGGACAGGGAGGCCTAGCGTGCTGCGATTCATGGGGTCGCAAAGAGTCGGACACGACTGAGCGACTGAACTGAACTGAACTGAAGAACCTTAGGGAAAGGAAAGGAACTGACTATAAACTGTGGCATATTTGTATTATTGCACATCAACAATATTTCTGATTTTGGTTATTACTCTTCATACTAAGTGATGTAGTAAAATATATCAGCAATCTTCACATGTTAAAAGCTTTCATGATCTGCATGGAGTCTTCCTGAGTAAAAGTTAACCTCCTACACATACATGCTACATTTAAAGCTCATTTATTGAACTTTTGAGGGCTTCCCTGATAGCTCAGTTGGTAAAGAATCTACCTGCAATGCAGGAGACCCTGGTTCGATTCCTGGGTCTGGAAGGTCCGCCGGGGAACAGATAGACTATACACTCCAGTATTCTTGGGCTTCCTTTGTGGCTCAGCTGGTAGAGAATCCGCCTGCAATGTGGGAGACCTGGGTTTGATCCCTGGGTTGGGAAGATCCCCTGGAGAAGGGAAAGGCTACCCACTCCAGTATTCTGGCCTGGAGAATTTCATGGACTATATAGTCCAGGGGGTCACAAAGAGTCGGACACGACTAAGCGACTTTCATTATTGGACTTTTGAGATATTATTGTACCTCTGCGCAGTTGCAATCCCCATCTGCTCCCCCTGAAAGAGCAGACCCCTGGCTTCCCTTGCTTCTCTATTTCCTAATCTTCCTTCGTTTTCCTCGTGCCAGCATCACCCCCTGACTATTATCAGAGACTCCTCCTTAGAATAAGACCTATGTTACTCACTGGCGTGTTTCTAGTGTTTAACCCAACACTCAGTGCACAGCAGGAGCTACAAATGAATGAATGAGTGAGTGAAGGAAGGAATAAATGATTTTTTCCTAAACTGACTCCACTTTACACATTGTGCATTGCAGGCCCTATACAGTGGCACTGTCTTTAAAAATCAACATCGGCCTCTTCATGGGCTTACAATTACCTTGAATAGATCACACATACAGGATATCCGTGACTTTCAATTAATCCAGAGGGAACCCTAAAAGGAATTAAGATGGGCAGAAGATACTCGGAGAGTGTATGAAGTAGCCAATCAGAAATTAGAAATCCCTGGTGAGCCATCCCCTAACGAACAGAGAGAGCATTTCCTGGCTTACGGGAAGGAGAGCGGAGCCCAGGGAAGTGCCTCATACAGCTGGATTAGTTATTGGAAACTCGCTTCCTTGGGCCAGCCAGTCCTTCCAGACGCTGAGTCTGTGGCTGTCTGCGTCTCTCCTTCAGGGGCACAGATCAGGGGAACGGAGCGGGCCCTGTAGCATCAGCTGCTGGCTTCCGCCTCGCAGCCCCACAGTCCATTTAAAGGCGCAGAGGGTGGGCACAGCTGTGTGGTGAAGCAGCAGACAAACCCCAGAGAGCCTCCTGGAAGAGGTGTCCCGTCCGAACCACCCAACCCTGCTCATCGCCTGGAGAGACACCCAGTAACCGCCTGTGTTTCTCTCCAGACGCTGTGACTGTGTTTGATTAGGATCTTGAGTGAAATAAGCTGGGAATGTCTTCAGAGCTAAAAGTTCCTTTCTATGCATAATTAATATTCCACCTCTTTGGAGATAAATTTTATCTATCCAACTCTGTAAATGGATCGTTTCCCCTTGGCTATTAGTATGTCGTCTCTTTACCAAAAATACAATAAAACACAAAGAAAAATGATAGGTAAAGAAGAACGCCTCGCTAAAAATGATTTACATTTTTCTTCCAACGTGAAACGCTTAAGAATGTTTTTAATGCCTGTCCAGCTTGAAACCCGCCACAAATGTCTTACAACATTTTGTTACAGGCTTTACCCATCTGTGCTGAAAACAGCTGATGATTTAATGCAAATTGTTATTGTGTTTTTGCACAATCTCCCGGGGATCTTTTCTATTTTGTATTAGCATTTGGGGGTCTCCTTTGCATCTGCTTCAGAAACTTGCCTGCTAGGGTTGGCTTTCTGTTGAGGCCACTCTCTTTGAATGCACACTGCCTTCCCCATGGTGCAGACCCTACTCTTTTTTTTTTTTCTTTTTTTTCTTTAATTTCACTGTCTCTAATCTCATAGGACTCTTTCTTTTCTCAGCACTAAAACCTGGCTGAGAAATGCATACTTTCAGGTCTAAGAGGTTTAAATAGTGAAGCAATGGATCCAAAGCATGGAACAGTGGTTTCCAACAAGGGACCCAGTGGGGTCTGCAGGTCCACACAGAGGCTTGGCTGGTTGTCTATTTCAAAAGGCAATCTGGGGGCTAAAGTAAACCATTATAGAACCATTATATTTATCTCACACAATGTGTGTAATATATGTACATATGTAATTTTCAAGTGTATGCAAATAGTATTATGATTAATAAAATTTATTTTGAGGGTGTTGTTAATTCTCTCTTACTGCATACCCTTGTGTTTGTTTTGCCAATCAATGAATTACCATCAAGTAAGGAATTTTAAATTGGTTTGAAACAAAAACCTTTCCTTTTGCTAAAACCCTCATAACACCACAGGTTCAGGACAATGGGTTCCACCTTCCAATCGGGCTGTTCGCCAACCGGCAAGTCACAAACTCTCCCGGTTTCCTCATGCGTAAAATTGGACTCTCGTTGCTCTAACGTGCTTCACAGGGTTTGGGATGCAAAAGAAGCGAATGCCGTACAAATTGTAAAGCCCTGCACGCTTAAGTCCACCCAGGAATGTGGGAGCCAGGGGCCTCTCTGCACTCTTGACAGCCGCTTCAGATTTTGTGTTAACACTTTGGTTGCTTGGACCAGAGGGTGAGTGCCTTAGGCTCCGAGGGGAGGCCAGTCACGCAGAAAACATTAAAGGAGGCTAGGAAATGGAGTTGCAAGTCAAGGGCACATGCAGAACAAACTTAGGTGGAGGCCCTGCAAGCCAAGTTCAGAGGTCTACATTATTCCAAAATACCTGGCCTCCAGGGTGAGTCCTTCTTCCAGCCCTCTCTGGGTTGTCAGGCTGGTGTTTGCTCCCATTTCCTCCCAAGGTAAACAACCCTGGTAAGTTTGCTGCCACTGAGAGCAAGAGATAGGAACCGAATGAACCCTGAAGCCAGATGGGTCTCCAAGGTCACGACTGATTTAGACATGTGGGGCCGTTTCCTTCCTGTCACTCGCCAGCAATTTATGGCACGTCCCCCTTCTAGTTTGCAGTCGGCTGGGCCCGGAGCCACATGAGACTGTTTTTAATGGCAAAATCTTCAAAGTTGTACTTAAAATATTTGCATCATAAAATCCCACATGGAAGCCAAACTTGAGCTTCAGGAGGAGTCTCCTAGCAAGTACGACTCACCTTCAGAGAGGGGAGAAGGATTCCTCCTGGGCACCGCCTTCCAGA
Organism: Odocoileus virginianus; assembly: GCF_023699985.2. Taxonomy (NCBI): domain Eukaryota; kingdom Metazoa; phylum Chordata; class Mammalia; order Artiodactyla; family Cervidae; genus Odocoileus; species Odocoileus virginianus. The sequence continues at coordinate 16,910,490 of NC_069682.1, read as the reverse complement.
ACTGACGGCGCCCCAGGAGGAGACGCAGCTCCACGGGAGACACGGTAGAGATGGGAACCAACTCCACACGGCTCTCCTAAGCCAACAACGGAGCGAGGCCACTCGGCAGTTAGCTGAGCAACTCAAAAAAAAACCGTGTTTTTCACACAGTTAATTGATCCTGCGAGGAAATAAGTGTTAAGGATGAAGGATGAGTAATTGTTCAAACTCACTGTGGGAAACCTTACTTACAGTTTCTTGCACTTTTCTCCCAAGTCCAGAGTAACATAGACACACCTGGGGAGTGACAGGCTGATGCACAGGTAACTCGCTTTAAAAAATTAAAAATGAGGAAATAAAAATTGATCAGTGGGATTTAAACTCAGAAAGGAAAAGAAAACTCATGAAGGAACATGATTATCCTCTTTAGCAAAAACATTTGATCTTATCCGGCTCATAGTGAAATCTTTTATAAAAATGAAATTCTCCACTATAGGGTTTCCTCTAAAACTAAATTTACGGACAAAGAACATCCATTGATTTTTCCTTTGCTGAATATGAAAGCTGAGGGAAAAGAAAAAAAGAGGCAGAGGAAGATGTGTGCTGACTGGGGAGATGATGAATTTTGGAGGGAACAACAAGCCTCTAACAGGAAAGTAAGTTCCTTCCGTGGGGAGTGTAATGATAACCCCACCTTTTCTCCATGAAATCTGAAGTCAAATGTCAGTTTCTCATTTAAAAAAAAAAAAAAAGCTTATGCTCAGAATTACAACCCTCATCCTCCACGCGTTAAAAAAATAGAAGTCAATTTAATTCAACCAGCTTCGTGATCTAATCATTAGTCAGAGATGAAGGTGGTTTTCCATTAAAGTGTCTCCATCACTCTCACTTTCTGACCTGCAAACGTTCTTATTAGCTGCCTTATTAAGATGATATCCTGTCTCTGAAGTAAGAAAAGAAGATTATCTCTTTACCTGACATGTCATTGTCGAACTAATCTTTGTTAAAAAAAAAAAGAGAGAGAGAGCTGTTAAACAGACATTTAAATTTATAGCCCTTGGTGTCATAGGAGGACATTTATGATGGGACGAATGTGATGGAACCTCAGTCACTTCCTCCACTAGGACCAGCAAAGCAAGCTAGAAACAAATTGCTGTCTGCTTAAGCTTAGGTTGGTATTAACTGGAGTCAAGACTTTTTTTTCCCTGATTCAACAACTTTAGTATGTTTTTAAGTTAGTGTTCCACTGCTTTTATAGCTACCCCTTTATGCTTTAAAATTTAGTAAAACAAAATATATATTGTGTTGTGAGTCAGCAATCACTGTGTTAAAACAAAACTCTGGCATTCTTGATATTATACCAGAGGAAATGCTGTCTTCATTTGTTAGGGACTTTAACTTACTGAGGCTATTTTTTTTTCTTCTTTGAAATAGCAGTTTATTTCACTTCTGTTGGCTAAATAGCTAGTGGGCTTCCATGGTGGTTCAGATGGTAAAGAATCTCCCTGCAATGCAGGAGCTACAGGAGACACAGGTTCAATCCCTGGTTCGGGCAGATCCCCTGTAGAAGGACTTGGTAACCCACTCCAGTATTCTTACCTGGAGAATCCCATGGACAGAGGAGCCTGGTGGGCTACAGTCCATGGGGTCGCAAAGAGCTGGACACGACTGAAGCGACTAAGCACGCATGCACTGCCTGCAATGCAGGAGACCAAGGTTCAATCCCTGGGTTGGGAAGATTCCCCTGGAGATGGAAATGGCAAACCATTCCAGTATTCTTGTCTTGGAGAATCCCACGGACAGAGGAGCCTATAGGCCATGGATTCACAAGAGTTGGACACGACTGAGCGACTAAACCTAACCTAAACTAACCTAACCTAAATAGCTAGAAATGGGATTTCTGGATCTTATGGTAGTTCTATTCCTTTTAACTGTTTATTTTATATTAAAGTATAGTTGATTAAGACTGGGTTTTAAGGACATAAGCGACGCATGAAAATAAGCTGTTAAATGTAGAATTCCGTATGCATTTCACACTTCCTGCATGTACCTCTCATGTGCATACGCAAACACTCTACTTCCTAATGGCAGCTCTGGGAGGAGGGAAGCAGCCCTTTGGGATAAGTCACAGCCTCTGGGGCCTGGCCTCTTCTTCCCTCTGGCCTCTTGTTCAGACTTATGCTGGTGACTCATGGTTCAGACAGGGGGTGGTCAGCAAGCTTTGCTTATTTTCTGCTCATTTTCAGAAAGAGTTTGCAGGAGAACCAAAGGCTCGCACTCAACAAACAAAATTCATTTGGCTTACTGACTCAGAATTGATAGATTAAAAAAAGAATGGATAGATCTGACTTCCTTGACAGAAAACCTGAGACGCCTGGGTTGATATCGCTTTCCTTTTAGTGAGGCGGCCTGACTGTAGTGGGGTGCATGCACCCCTGAGCTATTGCTGGTCTACCTGACCCCAGGGAGAGGAGGTGGGTATGATGACTAGGTTATATAGACTATCCATACATTACATAATGTTGTCTTTATAATGGATAATTACACATACATATTTATAGACTTTCTATAGTCTTAATGGGCTTAGATAGGTGGTAACAGTGGGACCATCTTTTTTTGAAGAACTGTTGAGTGACTGCACCTTGATCTTCAGCTTTGTGGGTACCTTGAGGTTGACATTCACCCCCATTCAAGACTCAGGACTTCTTGTGAACATGTTCTTCCACCGGTCCCAGCAAGTCCTTGTGGGATGGCCTGGAGTAGAGGCCAGTTCATTTTTAGACAAGATGGCATCACAGGCATATTCTCATTTCTGTGCTGACCCATATCCATTCCTCCTCCTCTTCTCCATGCAGCTCCAATTGTCAGTCCTAATCTACAAATCTTCTGTGATTTGGGCCCCCGTAACATTCGCTACTGCCTCTCCTGTTCTGCTTCTCACTGTCAGTTGAGCTAAATAACCTGTGAGTTTTGGCATTTGCAGCGGGCCTCCTGGTCAGTGAGAAAATTAACAAATCTGTCCATCTTTCTCTCTCCTCCTTTCCCACACCTTGTAGGCATATAAGAACAAAAGATGTGTTATCTATTATCTTGGCTTGCCATACACCTCTCGTCACTAATCCTGAGGTGACAGAATTTGGATTTAGTGTCAAGATGAGGGTAGCTATGACAACCAGCTGATGCTTGGCCCTCCATGGGAGGGTATTTTGAACAGGTCTTTGCAAAGCCTGCCTTTTGGACAAGGACCTACTCAGGGATCTAGTACCCTTTGTGCCTTCAAAGCACCATACAAATATTAACTAGTGTCCTTCTGGAAGAAAGAGCAAAGTCTCATTGTGTAATTTGGGAAGTAAGAACTGGATTAATTGAAAGTGGGCTTGAATTTGGACTTCTCTCTGAGCTCCACGTATACATGGCTAGGACTCAGTCAGAACATTCAGCCTGTCTAAATGGTCCATAGAGCAAAGGCCAGTGGTGGAAGTCTTACTAACACATTGCTCTCTACAATTATTCTTTTATCTATTCTAGTGTATCATCGGCTCCTTCCATTCAGAATTTCCCAGCTACTCTGGGCAGCCCAGGCCTTCCAGTGGACTCATTAATTAGGTCCTTCTCTTTTCCCGGTCCCCTCTCTCCTCAGGTGTTCAAATAAACAATCAATCATCCATTTCCATGTTTGCACAGATAGAGATGAGGAAACTTTCAACTTTCTCTAAATATAGGGGGGAAAAAAATCACAACTGCTAATAGACTTTTAAAAAACCCAGCTAGGAGAATTTTCACAGGAATACTAAAGAAACACAGAGAACAGGAAGAAATATGCCTTTTATTAGAAGTCTCGTATGTACAGGAAAGCTGTTCCTCACAGCACAGTGGAGGCTGTGAGGAAGAGCCGCTGTCATCAGAGGTCACCACGCTTGCGCCAGTCACATCATTCCAACATCGCCACGCTCCGTGAACAAACAGAACCATTACACAGAGATGCAAAAAAGAGACGCAGGTACAGGGACGGACCCCTCACATATTTTCTAAAAACAAGTGGACACAAAAATACAATGTGCCAGTAAAAAAAAAAAATAGGCATATCAGTACATCTTTTTTTTTTTTCTTTTTGTTAACACACAATATGCTGAGCTTTCATCTCAAGGTTTTTTCACGTCGGGATTTGCAGGCACTTTAGCAATCCAGCCATGGTTTACAACAGGATTCAGACCAACAGATGAGAAGATGGAAAGACGGGAGCAACCCAGGTCCTCATGACCCACACGTATGTTAACGTAGTGACACAAGGACGATCTTTTGTTGTCACTGTCTGGGGACACCAGAACGTCCTGTGGGATGTGGGACGACTGTCCTCTTATTTGCCTTTTCTGTTTCATGGTAGAACTCTCTAGAAGCCTGATGGCATCACCAGGCAGGGAGACGGCAGGTGGATGAAAAGACAAACATCGATTCCAATCGACTTTAAAAGCCGGAGACAGCAGGTGAGATTTTGGAATCCCAAAATGAGTGTCTGCCTGATCTTTGTCCCATGCTATGCCCTTCTTGCCAATTCATCAAATAAAAACCAATTAAAAGGATGACTGGAAGGTACTGGGCCAGACGCTCATCCTGGGAGAATTCTTTCTCCAGCTATCACCCCTCCACGTCGTGACACACACTGGGTTGGTGGGCGAGCGGCCCCCTGCCCCACCGGGGCTGAGGCCCGTCTCCCATGTTCTCCCCGAAGAGCTGTGATGACTCAACACATGCGTGAGGGAATAGGACTACACGAGGGTATTTATAAATGCAGACAGAATGATCACATCACTGGTAACACTGAGTTATAAGGCAGTTACAAAAGGACCCCCCTGATAACCAGACAGTGTTGGAATATGGCTTAGCTTCTTTTAGATGAAGGAAGTTCCCGTTACAAGGAGCTGAGAAAGAAAAGGGAAACCATACTGGTCACAAAGGGTTAAAAATGACTGTGCTGGGAAGTACCACAGAGCCCCGATTTCTGGTGTATGTCACCCACTTTCATTCACCAGAGATGGAGATGTCACCTCATCTGAGAAACTCAAAGGGGGAAAAAAAGGAGGGATCAGCATCACCTGTGACTTCAGGATGATCTGTTGCCACAAGCTGCACAGGGCGGTAACACAAAGCCACAGGGTCTCCCGGGCTGGGCCAGGTTCCCAGTGCCCAAGAGATGAGGAGCGTAGGATGCCTTGAACAGGTGATTGTCACATGGCGGGAAATTCTTCCATGAAATAGACAAGTGAGACACAGTGGCAAAGACATTAAGGCCTTCCATCAAACTGCCCACACTGCTTAAAGGCACTGATACCAGCAACAGAAATACTCCGTAGTACCACCAGGGTGTTAAAAAAAAAACTCCCGAATACAAGTCTTCGTAGGAAAGTGTCCTTTATTGCATGACACGAAGCGTCCGCTCTGCTCCTGCTCAGGAATAGAAGGGCCTCCCTTTCTCGGGGGTCTGGAGTCTGTTCAGCCTGGCAACCTGAGACGGCGAGGGGGGCACGTCCTGCCGGAATGGCCCCTTGGCGGGGATGTGACTGGGGTCCTGGACTTTCTTATACGAATCATAGTTGTTGAGCCCCTCGGGGGCCGGAGGTTGCTTCTTCATCTGCTGCTCCTTCCGCCTTTGCTCCTGGCGGAGCAGCTCCTGGGTCTCCAGCATGACCCTGGCGTTGAAGCCGTGCCCGCCCAGATAGCCGTTCCGGGAACCTTGGTAGCTCGAGTACCTGGGGTTCTCCTTGGCACTCTGGAAGCCTTCCCCGGGAGGGTAGTTCTGCTCCCAAGAATCCTGGGAGACAGAGCTGGCGTTCTTCCTGCTTTGCCTAGGAAGCAAAGCCCAAGGTGAGTGTGAGTGTTGGGAAAAGGGGAGGGAGGGAGACGAAGGGGAAGGGTGAGGGGGTGGTGGTGTGGGAGCCAGAATAGCATCGCTACATCTCAACAAACATCACAGTGAGTCCTCTATATATGAACCTTAAGTCATGAACTTTCAGACATGCAAGCGCGCATTCCTGTGTCCAATCACGGAAGTTAGTTCCCGTGTCCGCGTACATTGTCATGTGCTTGCATCCTCTGTAAGTGGTTACGCTTTTATGCACTTTACTGTGCAGTACTGTAGAGAGTACGGTAGTACAGTATCTTTACTCCAAATCCAGGATCTATGCAGACATCACTGGATCATTTTGTCAAGAGAGTAGAGAGAACTGAATCGAGCAAGGAACCAGAACCTGTGCCATCAATGTCAGGCATGAGTGAAACTGCAGCTTGCCCTCCTGTTGCCGATGACCCTTCAGCTCTGCCATCTCCCACCTCGTCTCCCTCCTCCAGTCACTAACTCTTCTTGCCTGTTCATTCAATGCCAGCCCCTGTATGCCAGCTGTCGTACTGGACTAATACAGTTTTCAAGGTACTGCACTCTAAGAGTAAAAATGTTTTCTTTATTTTCTGTGTTTGTTGTTTATGTATTATTTGTATGAAAAGTATTCTAAACTTATTCCAGTACATTACTATATAGGCAATTGTGTTAGTCAGGTACCTGGGCTAACTTTGTTGGACTTATGAACAAATGAGGACTTTCAAATGCACTCTCAGAATGGAACTCATTCATATGTTCCCAGTAAGGGGACTTACTGTATTTGGCTTCAGCTGATTCTCAGACATTGTGATAGGAGCTGAAGGATGAAAACGTGACTGACTCCGGCAAGCTCAAGTCTGAGACAAGTCTGCATGGACAATGGCTGCATAGGAGAGACACCAAACAGATTCCACAGCTACTCAGAAACAGGGTCTTCCTTCTGTGTCTGGGAGGCTGCGATCTGTTCTGCTTAGGGTAACAACATATCCTGCAATTTAGACTCATTGGCAGGATGCTCTATAGGGGTATTAGAGATTTGGCAGCTTCTGTACCAGCAATAATTGCTCGCTTTACAACATTACAATTCAATTCTAAACAAGCCAAACAAATATTTTACACAGCTGCCACCCTCATGCCAGAGATGCTAGCTAATATGAAGTACATGGAATGGATTACAATATGACTTCAGTTATGAAAGATTTAAGTCTAGACTCCTCTATGATTAAAAATGCAACAGGCAGTCCCTTAAAGCCCTGGCTTTCGAGTTATATATGTCAGCAACTGACAACCTCTGGAATACACGCTTATCAAGATTGCAGAACCTGGGTGTGTGAGGAGTAAGCACTATTTTCTGCCCACAGTATCCTCATCCAAGGCCAGGGTAACTTACTCACATTCTGTCACCCCGAGATGGGGAAATAAATCAGAGACCTATAGAAATTTCAACTTCTTATACTTTCTGCAATAAAGTTGCACATCATTTTCAGGAAACATTATTGTTTCGAAACATCTTTAATTTACTATCAGGTCTCTAGATGCTTTTATGAATTTACAATAAGATTGGCTATGATAAAGTAAAACAATTTTGTGCCAGAAAGACAGACATGCCCTAATTTTTTCGCCTTGAAAATGGAAGAGAGGGAGTGAGAATTGAGTCATAAAACAAAATATATTGCTCCATTTATCAATAAAAAAATGATTTGGTGACAGTATGTATTGTTCAGCCTTTCACATCAACACACACAACATGACAGAGTGTTCAAAAAGACTCGGGTAGGGGAAAAGTAAGGTCTATGCAGCATTGGGTCTCCCATAGGAATCAAGCCATTTGCATTTCTGAACATTCAGAAGTGCCATCAATATGGTTTGGGATGAAATCTGCCCATTTTCCATATGACCTAAAATGTAGTCAAGGGTATTCTCAATAAGGAAGATGAACTACTGTTCAGAATCATCTCTGGCAATGACTGTTTAATGATGAATTAAACAGTCTAAAGTATATTCATCCTTGTAATGGGAATCAGGCCATGGGTACAATCAGCTCAGGCAAGAATCCTTAGATTTGATGGAACAGTTTATTTGCCTAAAGCACTGATTATCTCCACTTAAAGAGTCATAAATTAATCTGCTCAGAGCCGTGAATGATGGAAAGTGCCAGCATGAAACCAAGGGATTTGATATTAATCATGAAACTTTAATTAAAACAACAAACTTGTTACTGATGTTACAGCAACAACATGGGATTCTTTCATGGGTTAGCTATCAATTTAAGGATAACTGGAGATAAGCTTCTTCAATCTTGGTCCGCGGGGATCCACTAGCCCTGTTCATCCTGGTCCCCAGCTGCACGAAGCCTGAGGCTTTGCTCCACATGGTCATGGACCAGAAGTTGAATCAGTCCAGGAAGGCAGAGTTTTTTTGTAGTAGGACACATTGAAAATTCATTAACAGTTTGTTTGGGATGGAAATTATGAATGTGGGAAAAAGAATTTCTTGTAGCTAAAATTTTCTTCAGATTAAGCAGTTTAGAGAGAAGGAAGAAAACCTCCCAGAGGTTTGAAGTAAGACACGTGGGGAAAGTTCATACACACAGATGTGTACATGTGGACACATGTACATACATACACACACTACCTTGGAAAGAAAGCTAGTGTATCAGCAAGCTCTTGATTAAAGAACAGGACAAGAAATGAGCAGGCTGTAGAGAAACACGAGAAAACAGCAGACAGTAAGTTTCCTCCACATACTGGAAGATGAGGCACGAGGCACTGTGGGAGACCGGCTGGGTGCCCCAAGGGCATAGACCCAGCCCTGGGTCTGCACGTGCAGCCGTGAGCCTGGGAGGGTTCTCAGGGTCTCTAAGAACCTCAGGGTTCTCAGGGCCTCAGGCTCAGGTGGGCTACTCTGGGCTCAGGTGGCTTCATCAATGCAACAGGCAGAATCTCTAATCTCATGGGATTATGGGGAGAAATTTTAAAAAATCACTTCTGTAAAATGCTCACAAAAGTGTAGCATATGCAGGTCAGTGACTTTGCCTCCAATGGTTAGGCTCTGAGTTTGGGGGGAGCATCTTTCTGACCAAGGAAAAAAAATAAACAAAAAGATTACCATTTTGTCCTTTGGGATGGAAGGGTTGGTAGAGATCAAGGAACAAAGAAAGACACCAAAGACAAACTGGAGAACCTTCACTCGGAGAAGCAACTCACAAACACGTCCCAGAGTGAGAACCAGAAGCAAGCCTTCCACTGTCCCAGGGCTGCTCAAAGGCTACCAATTAACACAGGAGCAACAAAGCATCATTCCTCCCAGTGAATCTCTTTACAACCAACACACAGGTTTGTTGGGTCCTGGAATGAGCTCGCTGGAGTCGCCGGAGGCCACCCAAAGCCCACACCCTGGTTTGGCAATAATTGCCTCTTAGTGATTGTGTCTGAAGGCCACCCTCATGTAGAGGACACCCAGAAAAGCTCCCGCACCTGAGGAAAGCTGTCAGGCATCACGTTGAGGAGGACACAGAAGGATGAAGACGGACAGACCTGGGCTGGCAAGGTGACAAATAGTGGAGACACGTAATAAATGGGCCTGGTGGGGAGACTGAGTCAGGGCATGGAGACATAACCAGGAAGCAAGGCGGATGAGCAAGAAGCCACCAATGGCAGGAGGAAACATGGAGAGGAAACAGACGGTGGGACAAAGGAATAAAGTAAAACATCCCCAAAGGGTCTTGAACACACTTTTCTATCAGTGACTATGACCCAACCTACTTCTACTGCTCAGATTTAGAACTGCCTTTTGGATACTAGACCTTCTATGGTAGCTCAGACTGTAAAGAACCTGCCTGCAATGCAGGAGACCTGGGTTCGATCCTTGGGTTAGGAAGATCCCCTGGAGAAGGAAATGGCAATCCACTCCAGTATTCTCTACCTGGAGAATTTCATGGACAGAGGAGCCTGGTGGGCTATAGTACAGGCGGTTGCATAGTCGGACATGACTGAGCGACTAACACTTTGGATACTAAGGAATAAAGCTAGAAATTTTAAAAAGGATTTGAAAAAAGAGAGTAAAACAGAAAAAACAAAACTAATTTAGGAATTAAAAAAAAAAAATCCACTTCCAGTTAAGAATTGAGTGTTGGGCCAGTCAGGTCTCCTTTCCTCACTGATCTCACATTACCACCTGGCTAGTGTTTCTCACTGACATTTCACAGCGGAACCTGAATTCAGCCTATAGGTTTCCCTAATCACGGCAAGACTTTACAAACCCCTCTGGCACGTATATAGCCCTCTAATTCAAACCACCTCATCTAGCATGCCTGATCCCAAGTCCTGACCATTTGTTTTCTTTTATGCTCCACTTTGCAACTGAACTCTGTGTGTGTGTGAAATCTTTTTGGTATCAAATGCCACGGCGACTTGTTTAGACCAAACTCTGTCAATTGTCCATATCCAAAGAGCAGAGGTCAAGTGTCTTTGAAAAATATCACATGTCAGAAACTGGGATTTGCTTCCAGTTCATGAGGGTCACAGCCCCCCTCAACCTCCCTCCAGCCTCAAGCTGAGTGAGGTGGCTCTGCAAGGAACCAAGCTGCCTGCAAGACCCCGAGTTTCTAATTTCCTCAATCAGAGGTGCACATGGAGGAGTTACGGTTGACCCTTGAACTGTGTGTGTTCGACCGCATTAGTCCACTTATACGTGGATATTTTCCAATAATGAATACCTCAGGACAACACGTCTGTGGTTGGTTGAATCTGAGGATACAGAGAAGCCATGGATGGAACCACGGATGTGGAGGGCCGACTACAGTAAGTCCCCTACATACAAACGGGTTCCGTTTTGAGGGCGTGTTCACGAGTCCAATTTGTTCGTAAGTCCAACAAAGTAAGCCTAGGTACTCAGCTAACACAACTGGCCCTATAGTGCTGTACTGGAATAGGCTTATAATACTTTTCACATAAATAATATATAAAAAACAAACACACAAAATAAAGAAATCACTTTAAATCTTACGGTGTAGTACCTTGAAAAGTACAGTAGCTTAGTACAGCAGATGGTACACAGGGGCTGGCATGGAGTGAACGGGCAAGAAGTTACTGACGGAGGAGGAAGAGGAGGTGGGAGATGGTGGAGCTGAAGGGTCATCAGCAACAGGAGACGGAGGGCAAGCTGCAGTTTCACTCACGCCTATCGCTGATGGAACACGTTTGCATCTTTGCACAACTTGAAGATTTGTATGTAGGGGACTTATTGTAAAAGTTATATGCAAATTACCCCCCACCCACCCACCCACACACCTGTACTCTCTAAAAGGAGTGAAGCGGGTATAGAAGTCGACCAGCCCCGCACACCTAAACTCACGGCACTCTTTCTTAAGGTTTCTACTATTCTCCTATCCGCACAGAGTAAAATGGCTAACCAGAAGGGAGCTGCAGTTGATCAAAGGGCAAGTTCTGACTCTTAGGGGATCACTGACTGATGGGCAGCAAGCCTCAGGACTATGGAATCACAGGTGCTTCAGAGGGGAGGTGGGAGGGAGGCGTGGGGTGGGGTGCAGGAGAGAGTTAGCAGCGGACATGCAGAGGGGCGCACCAGGACAAAAGGATCAGTTTGGAGGACTGAACAGCTTTGGGAGGTGAGCAGGAGAAACCCGGTGGATGCACTTGCTTCTCTCTTGTCCTCTTCCCAAGGAAGGAGCCCCAGGTCTCCTCCCATCTTCCCGCCAGGCCCTCCCACCCCAGTCCCTCCTCCTACCCTTCCCGAGTCCTGGACATTTCTCTTCTCACTTCTTTTCACACACTTTATGAGAGCTCTCCCCCATCCCTTAAAAAATAATCTCAAACACAACTAAAATACAGGAAGCCAAACATTTGGCCAAGAAGACCACATAGCCCCTTGAGCTTTTATACTAGTTACACCTGTCCTTTTGGAGAACTCTAGATTTACGAGGTCCATTTATGCTAGTCACCCCTGAGCCGTGCAAAGTAAAAGTTCTTTTTCCATTTCTCAGCGGAGGAATCTGTCTCCGCCCCACGGGAGGACACAGAACAAACACCAGATCCCAGGTCTGACCCCTAAGCCCCGTCTTTGTGGGGAGCAGGTCACTTCACTTCCCAGGAGGGAGCTGTCAGCTGGGGATGCTGGCATCTCCTGAAACACCTTCGTGCCTGGTCCCCCGGCCAGGCGGTGGTCCGGCCAAGTAAGCCACGGTTCCCACCATTTAAGAGCGGTTCCTCGGAGGAGGAAAAGCCAGTGCACTGGGAAGGAGGATTTCCCAAGGGACAGGGACGGGCGCGGGGGCGGGGGTGTGGCTCGTACCGGGGCAGCGAGCTGTACTGGCGCTGGGCCTGCTGGAAGCTCTCGCGCTCCTCCTGCCGCTGCCGCTGCATCTGCACCTCCACCGACACCGAGTGTCGCCCGCTCTGCGCGGACGGCCTGGAGTTGGGCTGCAGGAGGGAACACAGCACAGGTCACGGGAAAGGAACTCCGGACAGCACAGGGCTCGGGGACTATTTCAGTTCTCAGAGACTGACGCAGAAACAACATGTGACTTCCGTGAGCTTTTAAAAAATCACGTGCAGCTTTCTCAAGAGGCACCTTTTTTGGTCTTGTCAGCCCCAAATACCCCATCACCCTAAATTCTAATTACGGCCTTAGGATGGTTTAAAATTGAGAGATCCACCTTTCTAGTCTGCCTAGTGAGGCTTGGTGAATACAGACATTAGACACTAGTTTACATCCCTTGCATAGACAGCAAATAGAGGGGAACAACCCTGCTCGGAAGACTAGGATAGTTTGTGGGAAGCTGCTGTACCGCGCAGGGGGCACAGCTCGATGCCCTGTGATGACCTGGAGGGGCAGGATGAGGCGGGGAAGGGAGCCAGGAGGGAGGGGACATATGTATACACATGGCTGACTCACTGCCTGTACCACAGAAACTAATACAGCACTGTAAAGCTACTATAGCCCAATTTTAAAGGAGCCAAAAATATAAACATTTGCTTCAATGATTCACAACAGTGGGAAAGTCCCAGGCTGTACGCTGGAAGGTTGGCCATGCTGGTGAAGCTTTCAGTAGTTACACATCTTAGTCTAGCAGTAGGATGCAATGTGGCTGATTTCCCTTTTGTTAAAGAACGACAGTTAAATTTTGAACTGAGATTAGCTGAAACTAGGCACAGTTCACCATATACAGGTCTTCTAATCCACCGTGGTAGCCACATGTGAACAGAATAGCTTATCCAAAGAATAAACCTGCAAGCTAATAGCTTCTGGGATTGGATGTGAAATAATACACTTTGCCCTAGTTATTAAGAAATGGCATTTTTACCCAGGTTAATTATATGCTACAGAGAAACAGTCAATCCTTCTGGCTAAACACTTCATGCAGAAGGTCGTCTGCTGATAGCTGCCGCTGACCGGAACCAGATACTGGGGGAGTGTATGGTGCTGGGCCATTGTGCGTGCTTTAGCTTCGAACCAATGGCTTTGAGCTCACCTTTACGATCTAGCATTTTGAAAGCAGCTCCAATCACAATAGGCAACGATGCCTCTAACTTTACAAACACCCGTCACAGCCATCAATGGCACGCACTCTTAAGTAACCCTTTTTGGCACTCACCAACCTCTCTCCCCTCTGAGTTGTGCAACATTGTGCAATAGGTTTATTCCAAACAAAGAATGTCTGTGATAAACAAGTTATTGATTTTTTTTTTTTTAGAGCTGAAAGCCAATAGCAGACTTGGACTCGATAATCACTTTCTAAAATAATACAAGTCTCAGCACTCATTTGGAGCCTAGAAAGATAACACGTAGGCTTGTTCCTTAAAGAGTGGCTCTTCTGGTGGCTTTTGTGCAAAGAGAAAGGCAGTAACCTCTATTGTCCCCTTTCTGCCTGGCCAGCATATCCCATTTGTTGGTAAGCAATAATGAAGCAATATGCAGGACAAAATTTCAAAGCATATGGGCATCGTCAGCGAGCATATTAAAAATATCCCGATACAAAAATAATATGTGAAGAGATTAGACTTTACGATACCCCAGTCTCTCCTAGTGGATGTTTATAACCACACACATTGGAACAAATGTGTGTTCGGAGACCCACTCCACAACACAGTTCAAATAACATCCGTGGTGCCTTCAGTAAAGAAAACATGTTGCTGAATGAGTTCTGCTTATGCAAACAAAGCATGAAGCAATTGTTCGTCAACAGCATCAAGGAGACAAACAGTTTCTTCCATGACCCTGGACGAGGCTGGCCCAGAACAGTGCTGGGGTCATCTGTTGTTGGTAGGGAGTCCGGGAAAGCGCCAATGGACAGGAAAAGTGAAGCAAGAAAATATGCCTTCAAAAAGAACCCCATTTTCGTTTCCTTTACACTCAGTCTAAGCTACACACATGTGTCAAATAGTCTTGAAAGACCTGGCATTCTGCTGCAAGATTTACTAACCAGCTTTTCAAGCTCACGCTGTTCTGTGACATGCTGCTTGTGGAGTTGTGAAAAGAAATGCAAGGTCTTGTAGAAATTTCAGGTGTATTTTTAAGTTGCTTCTCCCAGAGGCCTGAAAATTTGATACTGATGGAGGGAAGAAAAAAAGTTGAAGGGCTTTGTGTTTTCTGGGACTGTTCACCTCCAACCTTATCAGTGGCATATCTCAGTGCATCTGGATGAATCCCAGTAATGAAATTATCATCAAGTGGGACCTGAAAACTTAGAATGAGGGAAGGAGTCTGGAATCAGCAAACTGACAGATTTCATTGTTTGCTTCACTCTGATGAAATACACACCCCAGCCTTGCTATTAATATTTTACTCTCTCTCTTCAGGTTATTAGAAAGAATCACCCTTATCTTTAGGATGAAAGTTGACTGGGCCACAGATTTCCAGGGAGATTGTGTGCATGATGGGCCCAGAGCAACAGCGAAAGAAGTTCTTCCTGGCCAGTTCTCTACTTGGGCTGCATCAAAAATAATTGGATTCATGATTTCAATGAAGATCTCATAAAAATGTGAATTGTGGAAACGGATTACCACCAGGAACCCTGACTTTAAGACAATGGAGCTTGTGGTTTCCATCCCAATGGCAGAAATAGAATGAAACAGCAGAAATGGAAATATCTAGAGTCCAAAATCACAAAAATAAAGACAGAAATGAAGAAAGAGATCCTGTGTAACCCCAGCGAGAAGGGCATGTTTTCAGATAAAACAGTAACAGCAGCTACAATGACAAAGCAGCATCTGTATGGGGAAACATACAGGCAAAGCATAATTGTGATGATTCTAGAGATTCACCAGATAACAAGACAGCAGCTCTGTTTTAACAGAGCAAATTATAAATAACCCTGGCCTTGTTTGTGATGAAACTGGTGACAAGCAATGACCTTTGAAGGAAAAAAATAGCCAAGGTTGCCACAGCCATAATAATGATAGAGGTTGTAAGACAGAAGTAAATACATGATTATCTCTTACACAATACGCTGGAGAACCACAGATACGTGACTCTCTTCATGGCTTATGTTTAAAAACCACCAGTCAAGACTATGCAGGTTGCATTTGTAAATGAGCTGTAAAGTACTGGTGTTTATCATGATTATGAAGAGATACTATTTATACTATATTAAAAAATTACATAAAACTTTGAAAGCTGCACAATTTCGGTATTACTTACTAGCGTAGAACAGAATGTGAAAGTCTCTTCTGTGGACTATTTCAGTAAATTAAGAAATGCTTCAGCAGTTCTCTCCATTAAGTAAAACCATCCTTATTTTTCCAAATTAAAAAAGACAATACAGAAAAATAAAAATACAAAGCCCAAACTGTTAATATACTAAAGAAAGAACAAAAATAAATATACACCTTACAAGTTTCAGAACTGATCAGAACTAGGTGATATCATAAGACTTTTAAAGCTTCATGTAAAAAATGTGCCCCATGAATAAAATTCATTAGTTCTATTAACATGTACATAAAGCATTTAATAATTTTTAAATACACTAATTTTTCTTCTTATAGATAAGAAAAAGCATGTAAGGATATGTGTGTGTGCTTTTGTATGTGTTCATGCATACACATATATGTAATAATCTTATAAGTGATTGTTTGGGGGAGGGTTTTCTACTTAAATTATGAATAACAAAAATCTTCAGCTCTGTAGTGACATAAAAGGGATAGCTGTGGGGAGTGGGAAGGGGTATGTGTGTACATACAGCTGATTCATGTTGTTGTACAGCAGAATACTAACACAATATTGTAAAGCAGTTATTTAAAAAAATTTTTTCCCAAATTTTCACATATGTCCAGGGCATGGAGAGAAAGCAAAAATAAAATACAAAAAGTCTGTGTGCTTTGGATGAAAACATGTGATGAAGATGATGAGGACAATGAAGATGACAATGATAACACAAAGAACAATGATATCCCTTGAGATTTAACGTTCTCGTTTTAGCTTTCAGATATACTGTGATCCTAGTATGAATTCCATGTTCTGATAATAAAAGGTCACTGAATCACGGTAAGGGTGTAAGTTTTGGACTCTGTTTAAAAGTGGCCATTGCTAACACTGGTAAATGATTTTCTACTGTGGACTTAATTGCCAACTTCTAATCCAAACAAAGTTAACTTTTGTCTCTGGATCCTATCTTCCCAGCCCTCCTCCCCTCTACCCATCACACACTGTACTGACACAGCTATCGATTGAACTCTGTGGGTTCTGAATGTTGAAAAGCTTAATTGCTACTAATGATGTGAGTAATGGTTGAAAAATGGCAGTGCATACCAATTTCCCTCATCAAGATTTTATAAATATGTGTTTTGGTCTTAACACACTATTTGTCTTCTTCTCATCTTTCCCAACCAGGGCTGGGGTCTGGCTTCCCGTCTGAATCAGCAGATAGGTTGAAAATAAAGGAGCAGCCTCCAGCGTCGCTGATGGGAGGCGGGCAGCCTCCCGCACTTCTCCACCAGAGGGCTCCTTGGGTATTACAGCCCTCGGGTCATGGGACTCCAAGAAAGAGGGCTGCCCCGCAGCAGCACAAGGACACCCTTCCACGGCTCCAGGGCACCCCTTTGGCTCCCTCCAGGTGGATTTCCAAGGGAGGTGATGGCCACCCAATGTGAACTGGAGTCAGACTCCACACAGTAAGACTGTCAACTAAGAAGGAATTTCCTGAGTCCCCGCGTGGAGGCCCACTAGAAGGGGATGACAGCAGATGCCTTTAAAGTCTTAAGAAAGAGGAAGACAAAAAAGAACCATCATTTCCTCAAACTCCCCTGGTCCAGGGAAGGCAGTCTAGGGGTGCAGGATGGCTGTGCAGTCTGACCAGCCATCTAATTAAAGCAGGTGAGACACTAAAATGTTAAGAGGAGCCAATAAAAGTCCAAGGTAGGGACTGCTCTGATGGTCTAGTGACTAAAACTCTGTGCATCCAATACAGGGGTCCTGGATTGAATCTCTGGTCAGGGAACTAGATCCCACAGGCCACAACTAATGACCCTGCATGCTGCAACAAAGATGGAAGATCCCAAGTGCTGCAACTAAGACCCGGCATGGCCAAATAAATAAATAAACACTTAAAATAGAAGTTTCTTTAAAATCAAAAGTCCAAAGTAGGAAAATGAAGAAAGGAGCAGCTTTTGTTTTATCTAAGGACAGACAGCTAGGAAGAAAGCTTGGGGGAGAAGAGGATTTTCACATTGTGGAGGATCAATTTTCTATCTGAAGGACTAAACTACTTTCAGCCCCTACCCACCCAGGATGGAAAGGATTTAGCAATACAGCTATTAAAGGCTCCATTATCCCATCCATCACCCGTCTCAGTCACTGAGTCTGCTTGTGGGCAACAGTCAGGTATCTGCAAAGTTTTAACAGCATACTGTACTTAGGTCTGCAGCCTGCAATTTAATTCTTTTAAAAGCAACACACTAAGTCCTGTCCATATCTGAGCTCTGTGATAATAACCCTAACCTCAGCTATTGTTCCATTATCTTAAGAAAGATTTAAAGCAACTTGCTGCTTTATTTATGCTGCACCTGGCACTACGTGGGGAAGAAGTTGCTTTTCCTGCTGCTTCTTCTTTTACTCAACTTGGGAGATAACTCACTTCAATTATGGAGCTACGGAAATTTTCTAGGCCTCTGCTCATCTAAAGACCTTTTGTGCCAAAAATCAGCGCCCTCCAGCCCAAATGTTATTTTGAACAAAAGCCCGGGAACAGGTGCATTCTGTGCTGCTAGAATCAAGAGAACAGTTTGAAAAATGGAAGAGTTAAAAAGGACCACTTGGAGGAATTTTCTGTAGCATCTCTCTCTGTGTGTGAAGTCTTGGCTTGGGTATTTTTCTGTATGATACATCTGACTGCACTGCACGTGTGGGCATTTCCAACAAGCAGGACAGTTTCAGCTAATATGGTCTAAGTTGTACCCACAGTTTGAAGATGTGCTTATGGTTCCTTAACACTAAAATGATTACAAACAGTTCCAGTAGGTGAGATCATGGTTTCATCTTTTCCAAATACAGTGATCTTTCAAGGTCAGAATATATATGAGAAGAGAATAAACAGTCCAAAATACTCAAAACTCTTTTTGTAAAACAGATAATAAACACCATAGACCAAGCTACATTCTGAACAACTGAGCAGCTCTTCCTAAGGCAACAATGAGAATTGGTATGAAAATTAACACACTACATAGAATTACAGTCACTTGAAGCTCATTTACCTGATCTATAGAATGGGGAATACCCAGCAAGATCCCAACTGTTTGAAAATGAAAAAATAATAATAATAAGTCAACTTTTGACCCACAATTTAGGAAATTATTCCATTCCCAAGGTAATCAGCCTGTCATCCAAATAATTCCCTGCTCAATAGGAAAAGACCCTATTGAGCCAAGCCAAGTGGTCCATCTGAAGTTGCTATGGCACTTTTGATACACAATAATTTGGTCTATGAACTTCAGTAGTTGAGTTTCCTAATGTATAAGATAGTCTCAGATTTCTAACATGATTGCTCATATTCAATAGGCAACATAGAAATCTATGCCAAAATGTTCATGTCCTACATTAAAAAGAAAACTTACAAAGATGTCAAATGGATACCAAATTGTTGCCACATCTCTCAGTACAAAACTTCTAGAGCTAAGGAGTAGGAAATGCTTATTTCGCTTCCAACAAACATGTAGAGCCTTCATGTGGACATGATGTTACTATCCAGAAATAATTCCAATTAATTTTAGGTCCCAAAGATGGGCTCCTCTGTTTCTCAAAGTTATCTTCCAACTTCAAAGATGTGTTCTTTCAAGCTTTTTGTGCACAGCCACAACTAATTTGGGTGTGGTTCCCTTGTGTTCAAATGTCCCTGCTTTTCCCTACCAAGACTGCATGCAGCATTCCTTTTTTTGTATCAACTCGATTCTACGATTCTAAGGGCTTTCTTTCTCTGTTTTCCCGAGCCAAACACAATAATAAACAGAACATAATGAACACTCAAGAAATTTGATGGGTTAAATAATTAATTTTAGAATAAAACATGCTGCTTGGAAAGTCACATGCCCAGGGAAAGTAAAATGGCACAACGCTGCCCCCGCTGGACTGCAGCGCTATAGAGCTGGGGGTGTGAGAACCATTTCCACATGCCTATCCCTCCAGGTTGCACTGGCCTCATTCTTCCTTTCAGCACCTTTGTGAAAATATACATAGTTAAGGATGTTTATCCCACAACACAAAGAGGTCTGCTTTAAGAAGCCTAACAGGACTAGGTTGAGTCATTAAGTCCAACAACAGAAGTAAATGAACATAATTCCATCCTGGTGCTACATGGGAATGACTCATTTTGCTCACCATCTAGGAAAATAAACTACATATTATTAATAGTGATATTGTTGCAGAGGACAATTAGATTTTCATAGGTATTTACATGTTTTATAACCTCTTATATCGGCTACCATTGATTTCTTCCAGGATGCAGTTCACATATTGTCTCTTCTAAGGCCCTCATCTTCCTCACCTGTACCAAGGTAAGGTCCTTCAAACTGGGATCACTTCTCCAATTTTCCCTTCTTTCATTTACAAAATGAGCCATCTACAGACTCCAACTTGATCACCAAATTCCAGATCATAATGTCTAGGGTTTCTGGGTTTCTGGCTTTGTGTGGAGTGTACTAACCATGCTGGATTTTAGGTTCAAAGAGGACCTCAGCAATGATCTAAACTCTGGAGCAGTGCTTCTCACAGATGGTCCATGGACCGCACTTGGAGAAG
Source organism: Odocoileus virginianus (assembly GCF_023699985.2). Lineage (NCBI taxonomy): Eukaryota > Metazoa > Chordata > Mammalia > Artiodactyla > Cervidae > Odocoileus > Odocoileus virginianus. Next base: position 16,890,392 of record NC_069682.1, on the reverse strand, counting down.
CTCTGAACCATGTCTGCAGTCACCTGGGTCCATGGAGACCTCTGTATGCAACCTGAGGAGCTCTACTGATATCTGCTTTACACACCCAGCTTCCTTTTAAATGTTTATTCTAACAAAAGGTTTAGTAAGTGACACTCAATCAGCTACTCTAATCCCCTTGGTTTACAAATAAGAAAACTGATGCCTGGAGAAAAACATTAAAATTATTTTCTGACCTGGCTAGTGGGCCAGCGTTCTGTTCGATACCATCCACATTCAGACTTTCCAACTAGCATGGAAAGCTCCTACCATCTTCCCGTCTTCGTCTCTCCTTCCCTGCAATGTGGCCACACTCAGTTCTATGCCAGCCTTTTCTCATTCTCCCAAATATTGAGTGTAATCATATTCCCGACACAGTGGACTGAACTCATCCACTTTTGGGACCCTAATCCCTGTGCTTTAGGAGTTTACATGCATGGATGGGACACCTTTGATCCCAACACCATCCAGATGTTCCAAGACTCCAAAAACACACTCTTTGGACCACGGCCTCCTAGGCTTCATAATCCTAGACTACTGATACCCCACCCCAACTCCAGAATCCTCCCAGGCTATCAGGGTAACACCTCCCTGAGCTGCACTGACCACCTGCCCAGATGTGGCAGCGCTTCACCATCATCCTCCCCAGGCTCGCCTTCCTTGACTTTCTGCCATGTCTGTCTTGCCATTCCTCATCATGGAATTAATCTAAAAAAATTATTTTTCTAAATAGCAAGGTCCTACTATATTGAACTCTATTCAATATCCTGTGATAAGCCATAATGGAAAAGAATGTTAAAAGAATGTATAAAACTGAATAATATAGCAGAAATGAACACAACACTGTAAATCAACTCTACTTCAATAAAATAAATTAAAAATAATTATTTTCCTTTCTCATCCCTTTAAGGGTTGTTGGCTATGATCCCACCACCATGTGGACTAGACTTAACTAACACATTACTTCAGCTAGATTTTCCTGCCTCCAGCAGCCTATTTACTCATTTCTAATTACTTCTCTCCCTCAAGTTTTCAAGGTGTCTTCACAATTCCCATCACCTTGAACCCCCAAATCTGCTTCAACACCTCCCATCTGCACATGGGCTATCATCTCCAAGATAAAACACAAGGTCAGAGCTCAAGTCTGGGGCTGGATTGGGGAGGATTAATTAGCCTGCCACACTGTGGAATCTGGACTTATCTTGGGGGCATTGAGAAGCCCATTCAAAAACTTCGCTGTAAAAAGACCACTCTGGAGGCTTTGGGAAGAAGAAATGGAATTGAGCTACAGGAAGATACACGGTGGGGGTTCAACAAATACACATAGGGGATGGGGGTGAATCAAGAATCTCTAAATACTGTACTTTGTGCAGAGTAGATACATCATAGATACAGAGAACTAATTTATTTAGGCTCTGATTCTCAGAAAAATGTATACAGAAAATATTTAGTAAACTTTAAAAAAGGCATAGTTGCGACTCAGAATATTCCTGCTGTCTTGTCATCAGGCAAACGAAACCTATTATGCAATGGACAGATGGTGCAATAAGATATAAAATGAAATTAGCAATGATGAAACCCAGAAGGAAATGAGGAAAAAGGTCAATATGCTAAAGGTCAAAGGAATTTGGCTCCATCTCGTCTCGTTTTGTAAAGGTCTGAGGTCACAGCTATTAATGGCTTTTACCACAGGGAAGTTGTAGGACTTCCTACAACTGTGTAGAGGCACCAGACACTCACCCAGGGTTGTTCAAAGCTATAGGTACGTCGCCGATCCTCCACGTCTTCATCCTGTTTTGCTTGCTGAAATTCTTGCCGGAGACGCTGTATCCGATCATGGTTGCTAGGAGTTGATCTGTTGCTGAAAGACAAAATGGGCAACAATGAACACTCTTCAGAAATACAATCTGTGGATGGCAGTTACTAGGGAAAAAATGGCAGCGTGCTGTGAAATGGTGCTGTTTGGGAGGAAGTGAAATTTTAAGACCATATCTAGGCATTTCAAATCTGTGTTCATTTTGTTCTTATGATTAAGACTTATGGAGGTGATTTCAGGCAGATATTCAAGACGGTGAGCAGTATTTTTAGACATTCCTTTTTTACGCAGCTCTTTAAAAGCCTCATTTCCTCTGTAATCTGGTAAGGTGTTGGCAACAACAATAGTTTAGAAAGGACACTGCATGAAAAATCATAAATACCAAGGTCCTCTACCTTCTTGGAATAAGACACAGTGCCTCTGGGCTGTGGCTTCTTTGTATACAGAAAGTGCACATAAGAATTCCTTCTGCTCCAAATATCACAGTTGTAACAATCAAGTGAGATAATGCCATACATTATAGCCTCACAAACATGCAGTATTATTTACATAATGCCATTATATAATGTTCTTATTTATGAGTTATCAGAGGTCTAAACACAAAAGCTAACACTCATAGCATAAACAAAAAACAATTTAAAGACAACTTCAGGTGGTAGTTGAATTGAATGAATAAGTTAATAATATTGTTGCCTGAATTTTGATAACTTTGAATTCTGTTTTATCCTCACAGAAAGCTTATAAGATAGGTGCAGAAGGTAGTATTTCATACACACATGCGCGCGTGCACGCGCACACACACACACACACACACATACACATACAGATACAAACTGCCATTCAGAGAAGATAAGGAACTTGTTTCCAGTCTTTCCCCGGCCAGTTGGGAAAGCTGAGACTAGAATTCAGAATTTTCTAGCCACTCTCAGACAGGGAAGAATCTGCCTGCAATGCAGAAGAACCTGGTTCGATCCCTAGGTCAGGCAGATCCCCTGGAGCGGAGCATGACAACCCACTCCAGCATTTTTGCCGACAGTGGAGCCGGTCGGGGACCCTACAGTCCATTCAGTTCAGTCGCTCAGTCATGTCCTACTCTTTGCGACCCCATGAACCGCAGCATGCCAGGCCTCCCTGTCCGTCACCAACTCGCGGAGTCCACCCAAACCCATGTCCATTGAGTCGGTGATGCCATCCAACCATCTTATCCTCTGTTGTCCCCTTCTTCTCCTGCCCTCAATCTTTCCCAGCATCAGGGTCTTTTCCAATGAGTCAGCTCTTCGCATCAGGTGGCCAAAGTATTGGAGTTCAGGGTTGCAAAAAATTGAACATGGCTGAAGTGACCGAGTATGCACAAATCAATCTTAAATCTCACGGTGCTTTTGGTCAATTCCATTCCCTTAGCACAAAATCACATCCAATCCGGACAGCTACTCAAGCACATTTGGTACACAGTTTTCCAATGAAACTTTAGATTTCTTGAGGGCAAGAACCAAGTCTTATATTTATCACATATACCCTCCAAGCTGGTGGCAGAATGGGAAGCTGTCAGCCAACAGAAGGATGGGTCCCTTCATGGAGCATACGCTGCCCTGGTTAGAGCAGATCTGACTTCTCTTGGCCACACAGCTCCTGGGTAGTGGCATTTGTGAGGGCTAGCCTGGAAAGAGAACGTGTCAGAGAAGAGACTATAAAATTCTCAAACTCACATATGTCTTTGTATTATTTCACAAATTTTGAGGGACTCTAAAGGTTTGAAAATCTCGAACTGAAATGATCACATTGAGGACCATAACATGAACACCTTCTAAGAAGACAGGATTGTCTCTCTTCACTTCATCTCCTGGGTAGGTTCCTACCACCTTCACGTTTCTATTAATTTCATGAGAGTTTTTGAAATAGCCGGTTGACACATTCAATTTGATGATTTTCCCATCAAAGAAAACTCATTTTCCCTTTGTTTCTCTTCTGACAAATCTTTGGGATTGATCAGCTGGAGGACATAGAAAGTTAATGCATCTGTAGGATGTGCAACTTGACACATGAGGCATCCTTCCACTGCTTCAGACTTCCCCTCCACACTCTTGAGCCTGGCAGCCTAGCAGGCTTTTAGGTCACATATACAGCATCTTATCTTGCCCCAGCAGACACATTTTCGCAGTGTAATGCCCAAACCACAGAACTCCTCACTCTCCATGGGAAACAGTGATGGTATAGGCATGTGTGTACATTCCTCAGACAAAGGCTAGGAGAGTCAACATTCATTCATCTCACTCCCTCTTTCCAGCTGTGACTCTCTTTTGTTCCTGGCTAACTTTACAGCATTTTCTTTTTTTTTTGACCAGGTAGCTCAGTTTGTAGAATCTTCGTTCCCCAAACAGGGATTGAACACAGTTCCCCTGCCATGGAAAGGGGGAGTCCTAACTACTGGACTGCCAGAGAATTCCCTAAGTGTTCCTCTAATGTCCTTTCATTCTTTCTTTTTGACTGTACTGGGTCTTCAATGCTGTGCACAGGCTTTCTCTAGTTGCAGTTAGTGGGGGCTACTCTTTGTTGTGGGTGTGCAGGCTTTTCATTGTGGCGACTTCTCTTGTGGAGCAGAGGCTCTAGGCACATGGGCTTCAGTAACTGCAGCACAGGGCCTCAGTAGTTGCGGTTCGCAGTCCCTAGTGTGGGCTCAGAAGTTCCGGCACATGGGCTTAAGTTGCCTGCAGGATGTGGAATCTTCCTGGATTAGTGATCAAACCCATGTCCCCTTTATTGGCTGGTGGCTTCCCATCCACTGTACTGTCAGAGAAGTCCAACTTCACAGTTTTTACTAGAGGGATTTAGGAGGCTTGACTGATGAAGTATTTTACAAGTCCAAGTAGAAATATTTTCCTATTATTTATTTTCATGTAGCACAGTTTTAACCTCATAATTATTAGGTCCATGAAGTCCAAGCCGTTGGTGAAAACAGACTTCTTACTATTTGTGATTACTTGAACATACAGTCTCCCAACAAGGGAAGTGGACCCAGGGTCCTTAATGTTCAATTCTAGTGACCTTCATGTTTCTCATAGGCTAAGACAAGTCCTGGAAGTCATTTCCAACCTTATTTCCAAATCTGAGCTGCTGGCAAGACCACTGTCTCACTCTCTTTTCCTCGCTTCCTTTCTTCTTATGCTCTAGAAGAAGCAGACTGACCTGCCCGAGACTAGCAAAGCACCTGGGGGTTGAAGGCTGTGGCAGTTTCCTGATGGATGGAGGTTCTCAAAGACTGGGAGCCCATTAAGCAGCCTTGGGCGATAGCAGCAGGCAGCCTGCAGGTGAGACCCTGGCTTCCAGAGATGTAATATTGCAACCGCTCAGCTCTGCCTCTTGGGGCAGGTCCTAAGCGTCAATATCTCACATCTGGATTTCTGAAGTTTTTGGTTACCTCTTCTGCCAAGAAGGCCAAAAGAAATTTGAAATGCTTATTAGCATTAGTGATGAGTTCCTGAAGACCCCAATCAACTTACATTTGGGTTCATTGCCAACTTAAAGTTGCTCATTATTATTACTTTTTGGTGAGGAATATATAAAGATATCACCTAAGTCGATCAGGTGGGTGAATAAAACAATAAAACTCTTTATGAGGAGTCAATCAGTCAATCAATTATAATTGATTCCCCCTCATACGGAGAGGAATCAAAGATGCTTTTTGTGCAAAAAAACCCACATAGTTTACATTCAACACTAGCATTTAGCATGTTGGTGTTTATACATGTGCACACACACATGTATGTATGTGTGTGTGTGTATGTGTGTGAGGGAATGGGTGTGTGTATTTTAAACTAAATGAAGATTCTAACAGAATCAAGAAAGCGTACATTGGATCAGACACTATAGAGATCCCTAAACCACATGTACAACCTAACCTTGACTTATACGGAACTCAGATCTTTCCCATTCAATTACCATGGGGATGTACCCTTTCCTATCAGAGGTAGATCACAGAGTGCTAAGCCTTAAAACCTTCAGATTGGACTCCTGCAATGTGCTTCACAAATGAAAGTAGCTGAAAACACCAATCCATGCCAAATGCAGCCACAATCCTATTTGTAGATAAGCATCAGAGCCCATCCTCCACCCATGCCGCACAGGCGTATATACTCCAGCCATCTTCTTAGGTGCTCTGAATGAGGGAAAAACTTCATAACCGAGGCTCTCACCACTACACATGTCTTGTATATGAATCTCATCATCCAGAATGCTTGTTTAAAAATGCTGATTAAGACTCACCTTGAGATATTCTGAGCCAATCAATCCATCCACTGCAGGCCCAGGAATCTGCATACATTTGAAAGCACTGCAAGTGCTTTGAAAACTATGCCTGCAGGTTTCATTTGCTGTTGTTCAGTTAATAAGTTGTGTCCGATTCTGTGACCCCATGGACAGCAGCATGCCAGGCTTCCCCATCCTTCTGTGTCTCCCGGAGTTTGCTTAAACTCAAGTCCGTTGAGTCGACGATGTTATCCAACCATGTCATCCTCTGCCACTCTCTTCTCCTTTTGCCTTCAATTTTCCCAGCATCAGGGTCTTCTCATGTCAGATGACCAAAGTTTTGGAGCTTCAGCTTCAGCGTCAATCCTTCCAATGAATATTCAGGGTTGACTTCCTTTAGGATTGACTGGTTTGATCTCCTTGCTGTCCAAGGGACTCTCAAGAGTCTTCTGCAGCACCACAGTTTGAAATCATCAATTCTTCAGCACTCAGCCTTTTGGTCCAACTCTCATATCTGTATATGACTACTAGAAAAGTCACAGCTTTGACTATATGGACCTTTGTCAGCGAAGCGATGTCTTTGCTTTTTAATATGCTAGAGGAGGAAATGGCTACCCACTCCAGTATTGTTGTCTCAAGAAGCCCATGAACAGTATGAAAAGGCAGGCCTCATAGTTGGGACAAATTCCAGTGCATGCAGGACAATTAACTAAAGAGTGAAGGAGACCCACTGTGCTATGACAATTGGGGGAAATATGCTTGGTCTACAAAGGGAGGCCCTTACTTGGTTCCAGTAGATTATTGTCCTGAAAGAGTACAGGTCTGATGTTGCCTTCTAAGTTTTTTTTTTGAGAGAGAAGTCAGAGTTATAGTCTTCCCACCTCCTAATTTTAAATATTGGCTTGTTTTATTTTTTCAGTCCTAGGTGAGACAAAAAATGTTTGTTGCCTGCTAGCTTGTAATCTCCACTTTATATTCTGCAGATGCTGCTTATCTTGTATGTTGCCTTTCTAGTCTATTTACTTTCACTGCACTGAGATAAGGCTACAGGATCCCTAGTGAGAGGCCCAAGAAACAAATATTAAAGAAAAAAAAAAGACCACTTAGCATTGTCCATGGAGCCTTGCCTCTGCTCCTGAGTTGTCTAACCCATGGGCACACTGGCCTGCAAGCTTGAGTTCCGACCTATCTTTTCAGATCAGCATTTGCTGAGATAGAAGCATTTGTGATGTAACTGATGAATTCTTCATGGACTAAAAATACTTTACCATTTGCATGTTTAATTATGCAGAGGAAATCCAGAAAGCTGGAATAGAGGGCAAGGGAGAAAAACCACTTGTGGTTCTGGAAAAGGAGGTACCTCCTAGGGAAACACTTCCCTTTCTATGGAAAGAAGGAGAGCGTGAAAGGAAAGAGAGGAGCTAGACAGAGGGAGGGCATGGATCCAGGGGCTCAGAAAGGGGAGAAGCTTCTAGTTTCTAAGAGAAGAGAGGCTCCCAAGAAAGAGAGAAGATAAATTTGCTCGTATCTTTCTTTCTTAGATAACCTCTCCTTTTCTTTCCATCTTTCCATTTCTTCTAGGAAGTCGAATAATTCAAATTCCACCTCCTTGAAGCCTTTCCTTATACTGCAACCCCTGTTCATTTTTTTCCTTTCAACTCCTCAATAATCCTTGTTCTCTGGCATGTATATATTTTGTAAGTCACATCCCCATGGCAGGTAAATTGTTAGCAAGTATTTATAATGAATAGAATTTTCAGGTGTCCCACAATCCCTGTTTCTGGGATTCACACCTTTGTGAGTAAGTCACACTCAAACAATTGAGTGTGGGCAGGGCCCATGACTTGCTGCTATCCATAGAAGCGTGGCAAAGGTCACGAAATAGATATGATTATATGTATGTGGTTGTGTAGGAATGCAGGGTCCATCTTGCTGGTCCATCTCTCTCCTTTCTGGCACTGAAGAAGGAAGCCACCATGAATCCTACAGCTTCCAAGAAGTGAATGCTGCCAACGACTCTAAAAGCGGGAAGTGGTACTTCCCTAGAAGAGGAGCCTCTGGGTGAGAACACAGGCTGCTGACATCTTGGTTGCACCAGAATGAGACCCTGAGAAGGGGATTCTGCTAAGCTGTTGTCACACTCCAGACCCATGAAACTGATACAGTGTGTTGTTTGAAGCTGCTGAGTCTGTTAACTTGTTCTTCAGCAAGAAAACAAATGCCCATTGATGATGGCCTTGGCCATGTGACTTGATCTGGCCAGTAGGATGTTAGTGGCTGTGACGCAAACAGGGATTTGCAACGCAATTGCATGGTGGGTCTCCCCCTGGTGACCACAAAAGATAACATGTAAATTCCCTAAACCTTCCTGTCTTCCATACAAGCACATATCCCCACCACCATCACCACCACATCACCCTTTGACAATGTGAAGGGGATGTACACACTAACTAAATATCAAGTGGCCTAGAAGGGCACGCAGAACTATGCCTTGCCGACACTTGCAACCTAATAAATATTGCCTGTTGCAAAGCCTGTTTGATAAAAGAGGAAGAGAGAGGAAACTTACTTGATGAATGAGTTTCACCACTACCATTTATACAGTTAGTCACTCCAAAGTTTTGGTCTTTGAGAAAAATTGCCCAAAGTAAATATAATTGCACAAGATGTCAATGAAAGATGGTAACTGCCAGATCTTAATGCATGCAACCAACAGAGCATGCTCTCCTCTCGACACCAGTTACAGCCAAAATGCCCCATGGAAGTCTATCCAAAGGCGTAGGATGACTCCTTTTGTCAAACTCCCCACCACTTCACCAAAACACCCCACTCTGACTCTGTGCTCTCTGCAATCAGCCCTCATAAGGTCAAAGCAGCATTGCGAGGATCTTCCAGAGTGTAGTGAGAACAGACGCCTCAACCAGGTTGTTTGGTAAAACTAAACTCAAGGACTCATTCTAGTTTTTTCTTTCTGGCAGAGACTGGTAACCAGCTAGGATGTGGGTCACACACAACCCACAAGGAGATATTCCTGGTTAAAATGGGTTTTACCTAGTTTGCCAAGGATTCAGTACATAACAAGTGGTGCAGAAGTAAAGAATCCACCTGCCAATGCAGGAGATGCAGGAGATGCAGGAGATGTGGGTTTGATCCCTGGGTTGCGAAGATCCCCTGGAGAAGGGAATGGCAGCCCACTCCAGTATTTATGCCTAGGAAATCCCATGAACAGAGGAGCCTGAGGTCACAAAGAGAAGGACACGACTGAGCAACCGAGCATGCATGCACTGCGTAACAGATTCCCTTCAAATCCCCAATTTACAAAAGAATAGGTACATAGTAAAAAATTTTGGTTAACCATATCAGCTCATACCTTCAGCTTCTTCATTTTTGTTATATACTTCTCAGCTCTACCAATTCACTTTTTTGGCCTAAGTACAAAATTCTATTCTAAATGCTAATAAATTTCACACCTGTACTTGGCATTGGGATGCAAGAGGATGTTATTCTCTTTCTCAATTAAAAAGATGCAAAAGCCAATTTCCAAACTATATCTGAGACGGTGGAAATAACAGAGCTTCACACTGAAAGCATTTCCCTGGTGTATATCCATCCCTCCCCGCAGGTATTCCATGGGCACCAGAGGGGAAAACTGCCCACTTTTCTGCTGAAGGTGCTCTTTCTTCTCCACCTGTCGGGACTTCAAAGACCTATCCTCTCCAGATCCTAGGATTCCGCAGTTAAGATGCTGAACCCTCATTATGGTCTGCACCACAGCACATTTAGAAAGGAGAGAGTAAACTAAAGCTTCCAGGACTCCATTCATGAACACTCAGATCCTGTTCTGCTGACGTCCGTCTTCTCCAAGACTTGGCAGTGTCTTCAGGTAACAACTCAGCCTTCATGCGAGGTTCCTCGGTTTTAGTCGACCTATTTAAGGGAGGTGTACCTTTTTATTGATTTCCTCAGTATTTACACAGATGGAAAGGCAAATCCTGCAAGATTACTTGTTATTTTTGGAAACATTTTCACTGGAGAAAAATTAAAGCCTATTTCCCTCCCTTGTCCCGTTAATTCTTCTAACATCCTAGGAAAGGAAAATCTTTTAGTCCCTTTATTCATACCAATGGCAAGTCTAAAATTCAACTATTTCTAGGATGTCACTTAAATCAGACACCAGGCCTGGAGCAGGCCAAAACTGACACTGGGAAAAGCATATGTAGGGCAGACCTGTCACACAGCTACGGAAACAGGCAGCCAGCGATGACCACAAGCGTCTCAGATCATTAAGCAACGTCTGACTGTGATGTCACGGGTGGATGTACAGAGTTGTAATCCTTTCAAAACAGACAGATTGTCAGCATGATAAAGTGGATATAAACACGTTCCTGGACAGGGATGACTGAAGTGTTGGGGGTGGGGATGTTACTGAACTAATAACGGATGCTGGCTCGGGGACCAGGAACCAACGCTGTTCAGAGGCTGCAGGTAAATAGCACTGTTCTCACTCAGATATTTTTCCATACTGATTAGCAATTCCATCAAATATTCCTGATCTTGTAATCGCCAGACAAGTAGTTATAATCTACAGATGTCAGATCTGAGTTCTTAATTGCTGTAAATTAGTGAGCAAACACAGGTTTCTCATTAAACCCATTACACCCCGTATGGTAAAACGGAGCACGTGTCATGCGTTCTCTTTCCTGGCATCCTCTGTGAAATCCTGGGGGCAGACAGAGCAGCAGAGAGAGATGGTAGGGTACGTGTGGCAGGTTCCTATCCCTGAAGGTAAGTTTATTCTGGGGGTAAAAAAAAAAACCCTCTAAATGGCAATGAATGTGCTGCCTATATTTTAACAATGAGTGACACTGCATCCCATCTTTGCTTCTTTAAGGCACAGTGGTGTCACCCCTCTGAAAACTTCTGCTTCTCTCAGAGCACTGGTCCCCACCCCAACCTTTTTGGCACCAGGGATCAGTTTTGTGAAGACAATTTTTCCACAGACCCGGATAGGATATGGTTTTGGGATGATTCAAGCACATTACATGGACAAGACAATGGCACCTCACTCCAGTACTCTTGCCTGGAAAATCCCATGGACGGCGGAGCCTGGTAGTCTGCAGTCCATTGGGTCGATACGAGTCAGACATGACTGAGCGACTTCACTTTCACTTTTCACTTTCACACACTGGAGAAGGAAATGGCCACCCACTCCAGTGTTCTTGCCCTGAGAATCTCAGGGACGGGGGAGCCTAGTGGGCTGCCGTCTATGGGGTCGCACAGAGTCAGACACGACTGAAGCGACAGCAGCAAGCACGTGACATTTATTGTGTACTTCCTTTCTTTCTGTTTTATTCTTAGTTGGAGGATAATTGCTTTACAATATTGTGTTGGCTTCTGCCATACAACAACATGAGTCAACCCTAAGTAATCACACGTCCTCCGCCTCTTGAACTCCCTCCCATTCCATCCTACCCCTCTAGATCGTCACAAAGCACCGGGTTGAGCTCCCAGTGTTATATAGAAACTTGCCTTTAGCTACCTATTTTACGCATGGCAATGCATTTCTATTATTACATCAGCTGCACCTCAGATCATCAGGCATTAGGTCCCAGAGTTCGGGGACCCTGTATTAGAGGAACTTGGAGACACTTCCTCCCGAGGCCCTGTCTCCTGTCCCCTGTGTAGGCGAAGAAGCATAAATTGAGAAATTAAAAGGGAAGGAAGGAACGGGCTAAAATGCCATGACAAAACCAACTCTGAACTTCAGCTTAGCTACACGCCTTAGCACAACCTGACTGAGAAAACTAGCTTTCTGCTATGGCTTTACCTCTCAGACTGGAAGATTTATGAGGAATGGGGGAAAGGGTGGGAGGGTTAAACCAAGAAATGTATCAATTACCAAACTACAAATAAAAATAGCTCCTCTGCACAAGCTTCATTAAGTTTTATCAGCAAGTATCTTGGGGTTTTACACTCAAACCACAGGTCATAAATTCACAGTAAATTCTCCATATGTTCACCAAACACCTGAATTCAATTTCTCTTCTGGTTGTGAAGTAGGAATGTGGTGCTCAAATTAATTATGCATGCAAAGTTAGTTTCTAACAAGGGCATTTTTTGGTGTGATGCTGAAAGGTATTTATAACATCTGAGATTTGAGGATAGGTCTTTCTTCAGCCTTAGTATTTTCATACTGGCATAAATTCTCTCTTCCAAGTTTGTACAGTGAAAAAATAAAGTTGGTGAATACCTTGTTATAATGTTCGCACTTTTCTGTAGATAATCCCAGATATTTATGAGATGTAACAGTCTTAAGGTTTACTCTAAGGATTTTAGACAAATATTTCTATGAGTAGGTACAAATCACCTTGAATTACAAGGAAAGTCTACAGTGAGACTAAATGGCTATATTTATATATGTCTATGTGTACATGTGAAATTAGCTACCTGGGAAATATCATGTCATTTTTGGTTTATTTTCACAGTTTTACTCATCATCTGTAATATGAAAAGAATTATGAGAAACTTATGCAAATCCCAAAGGCACTTACTTTCCTCAGCTGATAAAATTCATTTTCAGATTCTGACAGCCATGATTTGTTGTCCATTTCACACCAATTTCAGTGTAATAAATCATAAAAAATTAAAAACATATAGCTCTGTTCTCTGGGTTGAAAAGGTGGTCACCAAAGCTGTTAATACTGCATCTGCTTCTGATGTGATGCGTCAGAGGGAGGGTCACCTCTCTCCATCAGAAGGACCTGGGACTGGGGCTCTAGTCTGAGTTCCTCTGTGGTCATTCGGTAAAAGGGCTATCATTTTATCAGCAGCAGAATCTCAGGAATGTACCCCTCGCCCCCTTTTATTACTATCATCATTCTTCCTTATTAGCCTGTCACTGGGTTCAGGCAGGAGTGAGAAAAATTTAGCTTTACTTTTTTCAAGGGGAATTCCTCCACTCGCAAAGAATACACACATGCATAAGCATACATAATTTCAGGACCCCACAATAAATACATGAAAAAATATGTTCCACGTGAGCCTGACATGGCTCCTCCTGACTAGTAAATTTCACAGAAATAATCCAAGTTGGTTGCTACCCAAAATGGTTGCTCAGTCTTCTAGTTACACCTCCAGTGACACAAATGGTAAAACTCCATATCAAAAGTAATATTGTTTAGCAAGCTTTAAAAAATTATCAATGTAAAATTATCAGAGATCATATTCTAATAAGTCTTGCTAAACAGTCTTTGAATTTTGTGAGGGTGAATGTTAGAATCTAAAACCCCAGGGATGGTGGAGAAATTCATACTGAATCTACAGAAGCCCCTCTGAGAGAAGAGTGCTGAGCCGTAGACGGAAGCCGAGTCCTCAAGGCATGAGTCTTCCTAGCAGGCAACTCTGTGTGGCTTTAAACGAATAAATGATGGGAGAGAAAATGTTTTCCAGGTACACCTATGAATTTAAATGCACTCCTGAAAATAAAATGTTACTGCCTATAAGAAACCACATATGTCATTTTTCTTTGCACAATGCAAGAAGCAGTTATAATTTGGGGTTAATGCCCAAAGTGCATTTACTTTTCATAAATCGTGTGATTTTCTTGAACTGTCTATTAAATGGCAAGGACATGTAAGGTTATTCTAATGGGTTACAGAGTTGAGGAAAGTTTATAGATTATACTATTCATTCAATAAAACCATTGAGAATACAAAGTTTAGTGAGTTGTGACCTACAGTTAAAGTCTATGCTTCAAACTAAAATATGCATTTGAGTGTTTGAATAAATAGTGAATGGATTTTTAAAATTACAGGTGAAAACCTTGAAGAACTAAAAGTAGAGTGAAAATGAGGAATACATTATGGAAATTTGAAATAAAAAAGCAATGGAGATTAAATTACAAAACCTGATGGGGTTTGATGACAAAATAAAAACAATTATGTTCTTTTTCACATTATAGAGGTTTTATCATACAAGCATAGAAACTAATTATAGAACCATTATTTTAATTCTTTAATCATGAAATGATTACATAGAATTTAAGACTAACATTGTCTTTGTTTTTGCAGTCTCTGTCTTTAATGACAGCATAAATGCAAAATACTATAAAAACTAAGATTTTGTTTAAGATAAAAATTCTAATGCAATGCAGTGCTTAATGATCATAATTCTAAATAATGGTTAAATTCTATATGGCTTTTCTGAAATGATTCAAAGTGGAAAATAACATAACAGAAGATGTAATGCCTGTAGGTTTCATGAGTGCCTAACTCTAAAAGGTTTTGATACCTAAAATAAAAGTAGAAACATAAATTTACTCATTTTCTAAAAAACAGAACACTAGACAGGCCTAATAGCGAGTCTTCATCTATTATTTTCAAACATTTTAAAGAGCATTAGAATATTTTTTTGACTGGTAATTTTTTTTTTTTTACTTCTTTTTGTGCTCTGAATTAAATTCATAGTTATTAGTTAACAAATTACTCTTCTTCTATTCATGATTTGACCATGACCTAATTTATAAATTATTTATCTGGAAATAAATGAGACAAAAATGTCAATCAATTGAAGTTCTCATTCCATGCTTAGCTGAATTATTATGAGAAAGCAACAAAATGTGTGACCATATTGATTTGGAATTAATGGTGGACATCATTAATGATGCTTTTATGTTTTAAGCTTATATTTTTATTTGTGTTATACATGTTTCAATCTTTATGTTCAAAAATCCTTACAGAAAGCACTAAAGTCTCTTCCATCTTTGAAAGAAGGAAAAATGAATATCATTTAACTTTTAAACAGTTTTAAGATTCTCATGGCCTTTAGTTCTGATTACTGACTACTCTGAGTAAAAAAAAGGGAAGAAATTGAGCTGAATCTTACTCTATTGACTATAGGTATTACCCCCAAAGCCCTTTCACCTTTCTAACTTTTTTCTTCTTTTTTAAACAAACTCCCCATAATGGCACTTCTTATGCACCCACTTCTTTCTCCTAAAAAGGGCAATTTGCATGCTCATTGGCTAATTGTGAATCTGCTTAATTGACTTCTAGTTACTGGAAACTCCGTTGTATCATTTTGCTTAAATATTTATACATTTTAGAATTATACTGTAGCTGAATGAGAAAAAAATATTTCTTTTGTTGCCATAGTATTCATAGAAGTTTCTTTTCTTTCATTTGATTTTTTCTTTCTCAATTTCAGGGGTTTTTTAAATTTAAAAAAAATCAATAATATTGAATTCCAGACAAATCATTTAAAATGTGGAAAAGAACACTTTGACCTATATCAGTTCAGTTCAGTTCAGTTCAGTTGCTCAGTCATGTCCGACTCTTTGTGACCCCATGGACTGCAGCACATCAGGCCTCCCTGTCCATCACCAACCCCGGAGTTTACTCAAAAGTGAAAGTGAAGTCGCTCAGTCATGTCCGACTCTTTGCGACCCCATGGACTGTAGCCCACCAGGCTTCTCCGTCCATGGGATTCTCCAGGCAAGAATACTGGAGTGGGTTGCCAGTTCCTTCTCCAGGGGATCTTCCCGAACCCAGGTCTCCCGCATTGCAGGCAGATGCTTTAACCTTTGAGCCACCATTGAGTCGGTGATGCCATCCAACTATCTCATCCTCTGTCATCCCCTTCTCTTCCCGCCTTCAATCTTTCCAAGCATCAGGGTCTTTTCAAATGAGTCAGCTCTTCGCATCAGGTGGCCAAAGTACTGGAGTTTCAGCTTCAACATCAGTTCTTCCAACAAATATTCAGGACTGATTTCCTTTAGGATGGACTGGTTGGATATCCTTGCAGTCCAAGGGACTCTCAAGAGTCTTCTCCAACACCACAGTTCAAAAGCATCAATTCTTCAGCACTCAGCTTTCTTTATACTCCAACTCTCACATTCATACATGACTACTGGAAAAACCATAGTCTTCATTAGATGGACCTTTGTTGGCAAAGTAATGTGTCTGCTTTTTAATATGCTGTCTAGGTGGGTCGTAACTTTCCTTCCAAAGAGTAAGTGTCTTTTAATTTCATGGCTGCAGTCACCATCTGCAATGATTTTGGAGCCCAGAAGAATAAAGTCTGCCACTGTTTCCACTGTTTCCCTATCTATTTGCCATGAAGTGATGGGACAGGATGCCATGATCTTAGTTTTCTGAATGTTGAGTTTTAAGCCAACTTTTTCCCGCTCCTCTTTCACTTTCATCAAGAGGCCTTTAAGTCTTCTTCACTTTCGGCCATAAGGGTGGTATCATCTGCATATCTGAGGTTTTTGATATTTGTCCCGGCAATCTTGATTCCAGCTTGTGCTTCTTCCAGCCCAGTGTTTCTCATGATGTACTCTGCATACAAGTTAAATAAGCAGAGTGACAATATACAGCCTTGACGTACTCCTTTTCATATTTGGAACCAATCTCTTGTTCCATGTCCAATTCTAACTGTTGCTTCCTTACCTGCATACAGATTTCTCAAGAGGCAGATCAGGTGGTCTAGTATTCCCATCTCTTTCAGAATTTTCCACAGTTTATTGGGATCCACACAGTCAAAGGCATTGGCATAGTCAATTAAGCAGAAATAGATGTTTCTCTTGCTCTTTCAATGATCCAGCAGATGTTGGCAATTTGATCTCTGGTTCCTCTGCCTTTTCTAAAACCAGCTTGAACATCTGGAAGTTCACATATTGCTGAAGCCTGGCTTGGAGAATTTTGAGCATTACTTTACTAGCGTGTGAGATGAGTGCAATTGTGTAGTTTGGGCATTCTTTGGGATTGCCTTTTTGGAACTGGAATGAAAACAGACCTTTTCCAGTCCTGTGGCCACTGCTGAGTTTTCCAAATTTACTAGCATATTGAGTGCAGTACTTTCGCAGCATCATCTTTTAGGATTTGAAATAGCTCAACTGGAATTCCACCACCTCCACTAGCTTTGTTTGTAGTGATGCTTCCTAAGGCCCACTTGACTTCACATTCCAGGATGTTTGGCTCTAGGTGAGTGATCACACCATCGTGATTATCTGCGTCATGAAGATTTTTTTTGGTACAGTTCTTCTGTGTAGTCTTGCCACCTCTTCTTAATATCTTCTGCTTCTGATAGGTCTATACCATTTCTGTCCCTTATCGAACCCATCTTTGCCTGAAATGTTTCCTTGGTATCTCTAATTTTCTTGAAGAGATCTCTAGTCTTTCCCATTCTGTTGTTTTCCTCTATTTCTTTGCACGGATCACTGAGGAAGGCTTTCTTATCTCTCCTTGCTATTCTTTGGAACTCTGCATTCAAATGGATGTATCTTTCCTTTTCTCCTTTGCTTTTTGCTTCTCTTCTTTTCACAGCTATTTGTAAGGCCTCCTCAGACAGCCATTTTGCCTTTTTGTATTTTTTTCCTTGGGGATGGTCTTGATCCCTGTCTCCTGTACAGTGTAATGAACCTTTCATCCATAGTTCATCAGGCACTTAAATCTATTTCTCACTTCCAGTGTATAATTGTAAAAGATTTGATTTAGGTCATACGTGAATGGTCTAGTGGTTTTCCCTACTTTCTTCAATTTAAGTTTGAATTTGACAACAAGGAGTTAATGATCTGACCCACAGTCAGCTCTCGGTCTTGTTTTTGCTGACTATATAGAGCTTCTCCATCTTTGGCTGCAAAGAATATAATCAATCTGATTTTGGTGTTGACCATCTGGTGATGTCCATGTGTAGAGTCTTCTCTTGTGTTGTTGGAAGATGGTGTTTGCTATGACCAGTGTGTTCTCTTGGCAAAACTCTATTAGCCTTTGCCCTGCTTCATTCATTCTCCAAGGCCAAATTTGCCTGTTACTCCAGGTGTTTCTTGACTTCCTACTTTTGCATTCCAGTCCCCTGTAATGAAAAGGACATCTCTTTTGGGTGTTAGTTCTAGAAGGTCTTGTAGGTCTTCATAGAACCGTTCAACTTCAGCTTCTTCAGCATCACTGGTTGGGGCATAGACTTGGATTACCGTGATATCGAACAGTTTGCCTTGGAAATGAACAGAGATCATTCTGTTGTTTTTAAGACTGCACACAAGTACTGCATTTTGGATTCTTTTGTTGGCGATGATGGCCACTCCATTTCTTCTAAGGGATTCTTGCCCACAGTAGTAGATATAATGGTCATCTGAGTTAAATTCACCCATTCCAGTCCATTTTAGTTCACTGATTCCTAAAATGTCGACCTTTATAAGGTGATTTATATGGTGAAATTTTCACTTCTCTATGTCTAATATGGTATTCAAAGAATTTAACCTGACAGTATACTCATTTAAATAACTTTCTTTAGGGGAAAAAACCCTAATTTAACAAGATTACAGATTTTAGTAAAGATTTGTTTTACTGCCATAAACATAGAATTTTTTTATCTTTCAATTAATATTGAAGAGCTGGAAAACAGAATAACTACCCAGCCAAGGTGCTATTGAACCATGAGTGGGAGAGGCAAAGGTCACGAGAATTCAGGTATACATTTCAAAACCAGCCTTGATGCCTGAAGGCTCCCCAAGGCAGCAGTAGTGCCAGTTGCACCTGAGGACAGAGGAGAAAGAAATGGGACAAAACAGCTGCTAAAGCCCAGTATGGTCCCTTACAAGCAGATTGTAACACCGCCTGTCCCATATTTTTATGTTCAACTGATGTCCAAGTACTGGTGTGCAGAGAAGCTAAGCCAAGACCAAACCGAACTAATTATGTGTATAGTAGAACAGAAGGCCAGAATGAACATAGACATAGACTTTGACATAGATTTAGCTGTAAACATGAGCAATTTTCTAACACAGCATTTATACTAAAGAACTAGTTGGGGATATTCTCTTGAGTGGCAAAAGAAGGATTTAGAAAATCTATACCAAAATATTACCCATGTTTGTCAGAAACCACTTAACCTGACATGAAGCTTCATTGAGTCTCAGGAGTCACAGATCTCAACGATATTGTTTTGTCTTTTCTCATATTGTAATGTCTCTACAGACTGGCACTGATGTTGTTTCATTCTGATATCACAATAGTGTCTCCATGGATTTTGGTTGACATTTTGTTTTGACATTATGCTACAACAGACCTCTACTGACATTTCATTTTGTCACTGCGACACTGTTTCTATAGGTTTCTGTTACATTATTTTGTTTTGACATCAAAATGTCATCTCCATGGTCTTGGCAAGACATTATCTACAGAACTTTGTGAAGATGTATGGAGTCCTTGGAATAGATAGGTAAACTGCAGAACATTTAATAAATTTGAAGGTGCTTTTGAGAAACACAAATTTATATGAAACTTACTGCAAATTTTGCAAAATTGTTTCCATCAAGTCACTAGAGTTTATTACAACATGGATTCAGTTAAGGAGTTGATTTTCTATCTTTCCAATAACATGTCAAAAACTTGGAGAAGTAATCCACTACTCTTCTGTTGCCAGAATCTAGATTTTTTTTTTCTTTTAATCAATATAGTCTGTTTCTTCTGTGTGTTGCAAACTGAATTAAAATGTAAGAGGTATGCATGAAGTATACAATTATAACTATATTTTGCTGAATTTAAGACATCATTAAATCGCCATTTGTAGCAACATGGATGAACCTAGAGATTATCATACTAAGCAAAGCAAGTCAGAAAGAGAAAGACAAATATTATACGATATCACTTATATGTGGAATCTAAAATATGACACAAACAAACTTATTTAGAAGACAGAAACAGACTCAGATATACAAAACAAATTTATGGTTAGCAAAGGGTAAAGGAGGTGGGGGATGGATAAATTAAGAGTTTGGAATTAGTAGATACAAACTACTGTTTATAATATAGATAAACAACAAGGCCCTACTGTATAGCACAGGGAAATGTATTCAATTTCCTATAAAAAACCACAATGAAAAAGAATATGTATATATATGTGTGGGCTTCCCAGGTGGCTCAGTGGTAAAGAATCTGCCTGCCTGTATTTACAAACCCTATACAAACATAATCCAATTCGTCATATAATTTTAATTTTAGAAAGAATATATGTGAGAAATTACTCCCAATAGATCACACTGGAGAAGGTATTCCTATATATGACCTCATATCTTTCCATTTATTGCACAATTGATCATAATAAAAACATTAATAAATCTCATACATCCCTTCCATTGAAAATGGTCATTTTGTTATACAATTTCCCTTTTACAAGTACGTATGTTAAAAATGACTCCTGGAACTTAGTGCTAATGAGAGCATTTCTCCAAATAAACTCATACATTTCCTTTTGTCATAGAGGATGGTTTTCATGTTGTCCTTTTTGCCTTAGCTACCAATAAACTCTGAGATATACTTAATGTCCAATTAAAATTACACAATCAATTTTCTAATATACCTTTTACTTTTGGGAGTCCTTTTAAACTTCATCTTAATAACCATTTTGAAGAGCTGCTTCCAATAATTTTTAGAAATTCGGTGGTCAGTTCTCCTGTAAGAATAAATTTTGTTTCGCTAATGACAGTGAGTAGAGGTCCACAATGACCACTCTATTGAGTATGGACTCTAAAGCCTAGAATTTCTTTCCCTAGTTTGAGTAGTTATTTATTCCAACTCTTCTAATAGACATAACACTTGGCTAATAATAAGTGTATGCAAATAACGTGAGATGATGTCTAAGAAAGCCTGTAACCCAGGCACTTGATAAACACTGAAAACAATGACTTCTGAGACAGGCAGGAAGTAGATTATACATCTGGTCCTGTAGCTCAGGAAAGAAGTGATTTCGAAGGGAATATCAGCTGCCATCAACACATGCCATGCATATTTAAGCCATGACAGTGGATTGGATACAGAAAGAACATGTTGAAAGAGAAGAGGGATTTATATATATGATAAATTCAACAAATATTGTTAGAAAAGGAGTAGGTTTACTTTTTGCAGCAATAGAGAAGCAAAAGGGAAGGCTGGATTGTGCTTATGAAAGGGGGGATCTCATGATATAAAAATGTGCCCAGTCTGAGCAGCACCTTAAGTAACCTGGAAGGCTTTGCTGCTAAAGGCTCATTGCAGGGAGTCCCCATGGGTGGAAACACTAGCCTCTCTGCTCCCTTCAGGCTGGGCCTCGGGCTTGTGATACCTGGGCTGCTGGCCGGTGGTATCTGCTGCTGCGCTGATGACGAAGCAGAGTGTCCTCAGGGGTTGTCAATCTCCTTCCTTTCATGAGAGCTAAGCTTTCACTAATTGAAAGAAATTTTAGAGTAACTTAAAATTTTGCTTGAATGAACTAAACATGACAGCTCTGATAGACTGTTGTCTTGAGTATCCTAAGTCCAAATCTCTAACCTTCTCATTTCCTTAATGTTAGGTGAATATCTGTTATCAAGTATGTTCTACCAAGAGTTTGGTTAATGCTTCTCAAGAAAAGAGTACATGAAAGAGTCTAGTATGTGCGCTCTCCTGATGAAGGCTACCATTCACTATATTCTCAGTATTTCTTTAGAGATGGGTTACCCAGTTTGTGTAACTTCCAAGTCCCAAGGGATATTATTACGAAGGAGACTTAAAAAAGACCCCCCAAACTTAATTAGCTTTATGTTTTGTCCTTTTAATTTTGCAATTAAGATCTCAGGATTTTAGAAGCAATTAAAATATCATTTTAAAGATTTTTACCAATAATGTAAGTCTAATTAATGAACAAAAGGAGCATAAAAGGACAACAAGGTTTTGAATTTTTAAGAGAAAAGCCAGGATTTATCAGTAACGATGACCATAATCTGTGCTTGGAAGATCAAGATGTTGAGCATTCCAGAAATCTTTTATTTGATAACATTTTAAGTAAAACTCTCATTCAAAACATGGGTGTATATGGACTATAGCCCCCTAGGCTCCTCTGTCCATGTAATTTTTCAGGCAAGACTACTGGTGTGGGTTGCCATTTCCTCTTCTAGGGGATCTTCCTGACCCAGGGATTAAACCCCTATCTTCTGCATGGGCAGGTGGATTCTTTACCACTGAGTCACCTGGGAAAACCAAACTTTTCAACTAAATCTTAAGTTTGACATATGCATTTGTTACCCTTTTTGTATCCATTTGTGGGGGGTGTGCTCTGAGACTTTAGTCAAATTCAATCCATGAATAACCTCCAACCCTAGGCATATCACATCTTGCCAAGTTGTAACTGACGGTATAAAGGATTGAAAAGCTTATATTTTAAAAAAGGCAGGCATTCTCAACTTTTTGCCACAGTGTGTTTCTAAAAACCACATCGTAAAGTGAATCACATTTTCCCATAGGAGCAATCTTATAATTGGAGGTTATGTTTCTGACCAAGGAGTTGGCACCAGACAAGGCCATGATACAGTAGCAATGGCTCATATAAGCAAAGATATAATAATTCTAAATCTTTATAGTTAGCTAATAGTAAAAGTAGACTGCAAATACTGTAAAATGAGTTTAACTGTGATCTATGTATTACTTATACAAGAAAACACAAGATTCTAGAGAATATATATATATATAGGTATCTATACATATATATATAGATATATCTATATATAGATATATCTATCTATAGGCTTTCCTTGTGGCTCAGATGGTAAAGTGTCTGCCTGCAATGCGGGCGACCCAGGTTCAATCCCTGGGTTGGGAAGATCCCCTGGAGAAGGAAATGACAACCCACTCCAGTAGTCTTGCCTGGAGAGTCCCATGGACAGAGGAGCCTGGTAGCTTACAGTCCATGGGGTCGCAAAGAGTCAGACATGACTGAGCGACTTCACTACCTATAGTACTAAGAAATTTTTAGAAATTTGGCACCAAATGAATATGCCAACTAAATATTGTAATCATTTTTTTTTTTTAACCGAAAATGGCTTTACAGAGGATCAAGATCAGATTTTGTTTTGGACGATGAAGAAAGATATCTAGTTAAATCCTTTAATTTTACCCTGTAGACCCAACATGCTTTTTATGTGATTTTTTACAGATCTTTCAGTTACTTTGAAAAAATTTCCCTGTAGTTAACAGAGACTTTGGAATAAAATAAAGTCATCAACTTCAGAACTCTTCCAAAATGCTAGAGCCAGGACAACACAGATTGTCCAATTAAGTGTTTGGGTGTGTGTTGATCTCCATCATGGCATTTAACATTTTATTCAAATGCCATTTAAAAAACAAACCCAGCTTTAGAAAAAGGAATATTCAATAATTTCCTAGATAATTGGTAGAACTGGCATAGAACAACATCCAGGCTGTCCTTGGACTGTCTGGCTTTCCTGTCTCCTCGCTCAGACACCGGCTGGGAAGGTTAAGGCAAAGAAAAGGAAACCGTAAGTGTTTTTTACACAGTGTGGAATGAACAGCCGACACTCAAATAAATTTTATACTGCAGACTCTAGTCTACCATCACAGGACCACTTTAAAAGAAGAACCGAAGAACACTCAAATCATAAGGTAGCTTTGAGATCCTTCTCTTTATCAAAGAAGAAATTGAGGCCCAGAGATAAAATGGCCTGCCAAAGTTATTAACAAACTAGGAGAGAGCGGATTCAGGACGATGCAAATATACAGATTCTTAGCCCAGGGCTATGCCAGGTTGGCCCATGTCTTAACATTCTGTTGTTGCTGTTGTCTTCCTGATGCATAGAATTTGGAGAAAAAGCTTTCTCATCTGTGCCAGACTCAAAGGGGATCTCTCTCTCTCACACACACACACAGACACACATGTATATATAATAAACTTTCAGATCATAATATGAATTTAAAGCAAGCATATGTATCCGCAGGGCTCTCACCCTTCAGGCATTGAGACCTCCACACACCACCCACGATCGACTATGGCAGAAGCAGCCCTCAGTGTGATCTGGAAACAATCTGTCAGATCCAAGGAAAAGGGGGCTTTTTAGAGGTGAGTGTAGCCTAGGGTTTGAAAGCAGAGAGCCGGGTTCCATCAGGCTTCCTCCACCTCTGATCAGTCGTGTAAATTGAATCAGATGACAAAATGTCTAAACCTCTTCTGTGAAGTGGGAATTTCCTTGCAGGTTCACTGTGGGGATTAAATAAAGAAAAATAGAAAGAACAGCCCAACCTTGGTAAACCCTGCCTTAACAGCATCTCCCCTCTGCAGAAATCCATCCTAAAGAGGTTGGGATTAGCAAATACACACTGCTATATATAAATTAAGCAACAAGGACCTACTGTATATCAGAGAACTCTACTCAATATTCTGTAATAATAAAATAATAAAAAAATAGTATTCTTTTCCTACAGGGAAAAGGACTCTGAAAAAGATTTTATATATATATATATCAATATAACTGAATCAGTTTATTGTACACATGAAACTAATATATTGTAAAATATTTCAATTTAAGAAAAGCCACCATAAAGAGTTGAATTAAAAAATAATAAACATAAAACTACTCCTTATTTATTCCACATGGGATCAACCAAGTAAAGTCTTTAATGTCTATTATTCCTAAAAGAGCACCATATTTGAGGTATAACAAACACAAAAATAAGAAGAACACCAGCCTCTGGCCATTTTAATGCGGATCCTCTGAAAGTCAGTCAAATTTATAGGAGTCCTTTGTCTAAGCTCTTTTATTAGTAGTCAGTTGGATTCAAAGTCTGGTAGAAAAGATGAATTAAATATTAATCAAAGTCCAGTGAATTTTAAGCATCTATCCCATTATCTTAAATGCAACTGCAGACAAACCACCAAAGCAAATCTGTTTCCTTCCCCCTAACCCTTCAACATAAATAAGCCTTTTAGTCTTTTCCCTGATGGTGTAACTCATACCAAATGATGACACTATTTACAGTATCTGCTTTAAAAGGGCATAGCTTCCATTCCTATTTCAATTAAAGCCATTGTGCAATTATGCTTTCAAGAAACAATTAACAGAGGAAAAAACCATTTCCCTGGCTCCAGCCTTTTTAGAGCTGGGTAGTGCGGGCCCTTTCTTACCACGAGTGGCATTGAAGTAATTATTTAATGTTAAGGTTCACTTCCTCGGGTGTAAATTTTGGTTTTAGTTGACACTAAAAAGAAACATCAATTTATTAGGAGATAAAACTTGTTCTGCAGTAATGGAGCAGCTGCGTACATAAATTTATCGTAGTTTAATGTTCTCACACATAAAGCAATTAGAGTTTTCTGACAAACAGACTTGCCACTGACATGACAGCGTGTATGGTGGTGGGGATGGTGGCGGGACAGGAAGGAGACTATGAGGCTTCAGCGGAAAGCTCTCCAAGGAAACATAAAATGATAATAATATGTGTTGGGCAAATACCAGTGAAGCTCTCACTTCAGTGAGTGTGAATGCAAAGAAATACTGCAAATTTTACAGCCGTGGGTGAATCCTCTCAGCACCCACAGCTTTCCTGGCAATGGTCCGACTTCAGAATGCCTGGAACTGAGCCCGCCTGAATTCTGAGCAAAGGACGACACAGACAGTCCCAGTCAGGCATCACCTGATTCTCTCCATCAATAAGGAACGACCGCAGACAGAAGAGCAGCCGCAAAGATTTCCAATCGCTGAATGCCTGGGCCACGCTCACTGGGTAACTGGGTAGGAAAACTAAGGCACATTTCCCCAAGAGTGTGCCTCTCCCTACACTGTCCCTGTCTTCCGCACACCACCCCTCCTTTTTTAAAAAAAATTTTTTTATTTAAAAAATTTTTTATTTTATATTGGAGTACAGTTGATGAATGACATTATGATAGTTTCAGATGTATAGCAGAGTGATTCAGTTACACATACACATGTATCTATTCTTTTTCAAATTCTTTTCCCATTTTGGTTGTTACATAATATTGAGCAGCATAATACACAGTAGGATCTTGTTGGTTATGTATTTTAAACATAGCAGTGCGTACATGTTGATCCCAAACTCCCTAACGATCCCCTTTCTTCACCCTTACCCCCCTGGTAACCATAAGTTCATTCCTTGCCTGTGAGTCTGTTTCTGTTTTGTAAATAAGTTCATTTGTATAATTTTTTTTTAGATTCCACATATAAGCACTATCATACAATATTTCTCTTTCTCTGACTGACTTACTTCATTCAGTGTGACAATCTCAAGGTTCATTCATGTTGCGGTAAATGGCATTATTTCACTCTTTTTATGACTGAGAAATATTCCGCTGTATAAATATATATCGCATCTTCTTCATTTGTTCCTCTATCAATGGACACTTAGGTTGTTTCTATGTGTCAGCTGTTGTAAACAGAGCTGCAATGAACACTGGGTGCATGTGTCCTTTCAGCTCATGTTTTTCTCCGGATATTATGTCCAGAGAGGAGTGGGGCTGCAAGACCGTATGGTATCTGTTTTTAGTTTTTAAGGAACCTCCATACTATTCCAATTGGTACAGTGGCTGTACCAATTTACATTCCCACCGACAGTGTAGGAGGGTCCTCCTTTTTAATACAAGAGAGAGAAGTGGCAGCAACATGTGTTTTATTTCTTTGCACCCCCATCCCTCTCTCAAACACCATGCCTACAGGGCCGTAGCTGTCTCACTGCTGTTGGTGGAGAACGTTTTTCCCAGTTCCTATGGGAAGATTAGCTGAGACATAAAACTGCTATAACATACTTCTGTAATTTGTAATCCATGAAAACAATCACCATTGTAATTTACTAATCATCTATTAGATGCCAGGTATCCTGCCAATTGTGGAGAATACCAAAGTGTGAAAAATGGTGGTAAAGAATCCGCCTGCCAATGCAGGAGACACAGGTTCAATCCATGCGTCAGGAAGATCCCCTGGAGTGGAAAATGACAACTTGCTCCAGTGTTCTTGCCTGGAAACTTCCACGGGCATTGGAGCCTGGCGGGCTACATTCCATGGGACCGCTAAGAGTTGTACATGACTGAGTGACTAAGCACAGCACAGCACACTCAACAGTCAAGCAACCACAAAAAATGAGGGCTTAGGTCAGAAAAGAAATGTGTACTTTTTCTATGACCATAAGAGGAGAAGGCAACCAACTCTTCAGGGAAGGCAGAGACCCAGCCAGCTGCATTTTCATGGGCTCCCTGGATTTGGGATGGGCTTGGAGTAAGGAACAGCAGAGAGATGGACCACAGGTGATACAGGATTGAAAAGCAAGTGGCTCAGGGGTGTGTGACTGGATGCTGAAAGTTACTAGGGAGAGGCTGTTGAGGTACCAACTGGACAGGACAGGCAGCTCGGCTCTCTTCCAAAACCCCTCTAGAATAACAACAGAGGAATAAAAAGTCTTAAAACCAAAAGGATAAAGAGACTGACAATAGAGGAAAGTGAAGTGGAAGTTGCTCGGCCATGTCCAACTCTTTGTGATCCCACGGACTGTAGCCCACCAGGCTCCTCTGTCCATGGGATTCTCCAGGCCAGAATACTAGAGTGGGTAGCTGTTCCCTTCTCCAGAGGATCTTCTCCCACGTTGCAGGCAAATTCTTTACTGTCTGCACCACCAGGGAAGCCCAACAATAGAGGAGACTGAAATAAATAAATAAAAGATGAGATATTAGAAGCTGGAAGGCTAAGGGATGGGACTTAGCACATCTGAGAAGGTGAAAAGCTGAGCCTTTATGGAAGAAAAAACAAGAGGCAAAGTGTCAGTTCTGCGGGACCCCAGAGGGACTTGAGAACTGAAGCCCAGGAACCTCTGAAGATTAGCCAGGGAAGATGACCCTTTGGATATTTTTGATTTACACAGTTTACCCCTTTCTCCATCCTCAGAAACCACAAGCACTTTAAAGATATGTGTGTGAGTACACATGTGTGTGTACATGGTATGTACACACACACGTGTATATATATATCAATATTTTTGGTTCCCATGGCAGCAGCAGTGGAGCTGGTGAAAGGAAGCTCAGTGGAGAAGTGTGGCCGCTGGTGGACACACAGGCCCTCTGGGAATGGGGCATCTGTGTGGGGACCATCTGCACGGACCATCTCGCTCAGAGGTAGGGGGTGGAAGCAGTACCACCTGTGTACAGCTTGAGGCTCTGCCCCAGCAGGGCGACACTCAGCTGCTCAGCACAGTCCAGAGGTCACTGCGTGACCCTGTGACCCGGGCAGCTGCCTCCCTTTGATGACGGTCCTTGAGCAAGAAGACGGGAAGGAGACACAGCCACGTGGTCTGCAGGCAGGGGGTCATTATTACACCACACAGTTCAACTTCCTATTTTTATACAGCAGCTACAAGTCCTAGATATTGTTGGAAAGCCACAATTTCAAATACTCTGTCCACGAACAGAATGCTCAGGGTCAAACTGCATGCCCTGATTTTTCAGTTGGTCCTAGCTGGTCAGCCTGGCCTAAGGCAAGTGCTCCCTCAGGAAAATTCAGGAGGGACAGGTGAGCTGCACTCAAGGTTCTGCATGAGGAGGTCTTGCTTCCTCGAAGCCCAGAACTGAGCATAGCTGCTCAATTCCACTTTTGGAGGGAGCAGCCCCGCTCCCCACCAGAGCTGCGGGGGTTGAGCTCAGCTGCTCCAAGTCTCCAGGCTGCCGGGGGATGCTCTTCTCATTAGACCAAACCACCGCCCAGGCACTCATGAAACTCCTCGTCTCTTTGGTTTACATGAATGGGAAGAACAGCTTCGGCACATTTAATCTTCTTACTATAAATACCTCGGTGAAGAAAAACGGCGACAATGAAGGCTCATCCACTCAATTTATTCTTGTTAGCATTCTTTCAGTGGAAAAAAGGAGGGGGAAAAAAAAACCCAGCCCTTGAGTATGAATGCAACATGAAAAAACCCTCTGCTGAATCACAAGTGTGATTATGATATGAAAAGATTCAAGCTGAATTTTAAAAATCTCATTTTATAGCTACTTATAAATCCTTGGAATGGCTGTGCATGGAACCCAGTGAACTTCACACTCTAGTGAAGGGCAGATATTCTCAAACTCAGGATGATGAAGGTGACATGGGGCAGGAGATCCTACTTGGACCAGGCAAGGCCCCAGGGATGATGATAACACCCTTCCACGCCTCCAGCCCCCACGCTCAGCTGTCTTAGAGTTTTGGCTCTCCCTGGAAACAGGCAGCAAGCTTTCTGAGTGGAGGGGCCTTGCCATTTTCATGTTTGCTCCTACAGCCCTGATCCCTATGCCAGGGAAATGCATGCTCCCTGAATCTGCTGAATGAATGAGAACCTGTCATCTATGCTTTCCGGGGATCCGCTCCCTTCTCTCCCATTTTCTTTGATAAGTAGTTATATTTCATGCCTGTGCCTCCCAATACAGAATATCATGAGTACATCACACAGTGTTTCCCCCATGAAAACAAACAGAAAGCATCCCCTCTACTCACATCTGCAGATTTCACAACAAAACTCTTTTCATCCTATATTTCCAAGATTTCCAAACTTGTGACTTATGTGTTTTGAGATCTCAGACCATCATGTGCTTCCTGGACAGGGTCCCCCACTCCAACCACACACCCCCAGAATGAGGCACTTATTTTTCATGGTTGTGATACCCAGAAAAAGATGACATAAACCTCGACAAAGCAAGTCTAACACTGTTACAGACATGGACATTGGAAAATGAGAAAAAGAATCCTAGCTATTGCATTAGCTACAATTCTAACTCAGGGTTATTCAGACTTTGACCACACCCACAATAAAAAGCACATTTTACATAGCAACTGGTACAGTGTGTATACATAAATCTATAACTGAAATAGAAATTGTGAAACAAAACAAAATGTTTTCTACTCTATTTCTGCTCTTTCTCTTTAAAAACCCTTGATGCTAACCTACTAAAATGATTTTATGAACTGACAATGGGAAGTGACCCATGGTTTAAGATCTAAGAGTTTTCTATCTCTCATTTCATCTCAAGAGAGAAGTTCTGATATGATTCAAAGGACATAGGGTAATCTGAATAAAAACGTCCCAGTTTACAATCTACACTATCAGCCAATGCCCAAAGCTAAAATGCAGCTGGCCAAAATCAGCTCTCTGCGCCATGTGTGTGCTCAGTTGCTCAGCTGTGTCTAACACCTTGCGACCCCATGGACTGTAGCCCGCCAGGCTCCGTGCTCTGTCATTCATGAGTGTATCCACAGCAAAAGCAGCTAACACAGCCATGCAACTCTTTCCACGTGGGAGGCCTGTCCTAGGCATCTAATTTCCAAAGTTCTAGGAAGTGAGAACAATTATGCACATTCAACGGATGAGACACGAGGAAAGAAGTGGAAAAATTAAGTAACTTGTCCAAGATCAACAGCTAACTGAAAGCAGAACAGGGATTAAAATGTAGGGTGCACACTTTTAATCATTATACAAACCTCCCTTTATATGAGAAGTGGGTTTTTTTTTTTTTTTTTTACAGAGTATAGGCATCTTAACATACTCACCCAGGAACTCGTATTTAAAATAAGATGGTAACTGAAAAGCATCAAGGGCACAATAGTAGAAGTGAGAAACAGTAGATGACTCTAGAAGAAGTCTTATAAAAGCAGACTAAAATATTTCAACAATCTGCAGTGATTTAATATAGGAGCCATCAGTTCTTTATATCTTAGGAAACCAATAATTAATGCAAATAGATAACCTAGAATCATTAAGTAAGGTTCAATTATCATTTGAATAACTGCTGGGACAAGTTAGGGAGTCCCCACATTTACTGAAAGAGAATTTTCATTCAGTACTGCAGATAATACAGGAAACTGTTTTAGTTTTGAAAAGCAGTAAATCTTAGTTAATTCAAAGATTCACTATACATATGAAACCCAGGAACACATGAAATAGCTATGCAGAACTAATAGGACTTCAATAAACAAAATGGACTGGGGGGCCTCCCAGTGGCTACGACCCCAAGCTCCCAAAGCAGGGGGCTTGGATCCCTGGTCAGTTTGATCCCTGGTCGACCCCTAGATCCCACATGCTGCAACTAAGGCCCAGCACAGCTAGATAAATAAATAAGTATTTAAAACAAACAAACAAAATCAAAATGGACTGGATTCAGTGTCCCCTAAGTGCTTACATTCAAAAGAGAGTCTATAGTCCGGGGCAATCGGTAGGCATCTACACAACAGCCTTCAAGAGACTTGCAGCGTCAACACTGCTGTTGGGGACATTGAAAAAATGTGCTAAAATATTGGGCCAAGGAGGCATTCTGAAATTAGATCTAACAAGGGGAGAACTGCTGTGCTAGTCACACTCCATCTTGCCGGCTGCGTTCTCACACTGAGTGAGGTGCAGAGACTGCCTTTCAAAGGTATCATCTTCCATCATCGTGCTTCAGTGTTCCACACCCTGTTTGCCAGTGGAGGTGGAAAGCAAGAGAACAGTGGTGTGTATTCCCCAGATGGCAGATGTGGACGCTCTGGCCTTTCAGTGTGCAGTGACTGGTCAGCTGGAGGGAAGGACTGCAACGCTCCTGGGTAAAGAAATGCTGTGCCTTTGGGACCTGCACATAGAGAAGGCCCATTCCTCTTTAGGCCCATGCAAACTAGGGAGAAGCATCATAAAAGAAAATAAAGGTAGGATGACTTGGGGGGTGGTACTCACCAGAAA
Organism: Odocoileus virginianus; assembly: GCF_023699985.2. Taxonomy (NCBI): domain Eukaryota; kingdom Metazoa; phylum Chordata; class Mammalia; order Artiodactyla; family Cervidae; genus Odocoileus; species Odocoileus virginianus. The sequence goes on along the minus strand of NC_069682.1, from coordinate 16,858,832 downwards.
TTCAATGCCGAGAGGCTAACAAATGGATTCTTTCCCACATTTCTATGGTGTATGGTGAGTGAAAGGCACAGTGTTATACCCATAGGGAATAAAAAGATGAATAAGACACAGTCTCAAGAGCAGGAAAGGTACATACCTGGGTGTGTGGACCTATTCACGTCATTCTGTGCCTCTCGGCAGAGTCCATTGTGCTACGTGCTGGGCACAAGTGATGCTTAGAATAGGTAAGTGTTCTGTCCTTTTAGAGTAACTGCACCCATAAAAATTTTTAACTAGGATTGTGTTATGTGCCAGGATGGAGAAAAACAAGGCACACCTGGACTGAATCCACCCGAATTCTGACTTCATGAAATGGGTTGAAATGAGTAAATGTTGACCTGATGGGCTAGGAGGACCCACAGTGATGCAAGTGCCTTCGGATGGGTATCTAAAGCCCAGCCACACACTTCCGACAGGACTGTGAGAATTCAGACTTGTCCCCTTAGCCCTGGGGTGAGCTGCTCGGATGGAGGTCACCCCCTTGTGGGAATTTGAAACCACATAATTTCAGAGCTGGAGATGCTTTCTCACACTGACAAGTTGAGTTGTAGGGGGATAAGGGCACATATAGCTAAAAGCCAGCTAAGACTCCACCAGAGTGCAAACAAGCCCAGGTTCTTACTGATGCCCCTAAAGGGTGGCTTTTCATATCACTATAAACTAATTAAATGCTTCTGTGATTGTCAGGTGATCAAACCTGCTACTTTTGACTTTAGAAACAATGACTGTCACCGACTAGACTATGGATGATGGGGATGTAAGCCCAGCACTCAGGCTGGGACTCACGGCAGCCACACACCGAGCCCTTATCTTAGAAGTTAAGTCTGGGGGAGACACCTGAGCTCCTGGACACTCTGTGGGCTGACTTAGGACCTACCATAAGGTGCCGCACAGACAGTTAGATCGAAAGTGGAGTAATCCTTGCTGGTACAATCAAAGAAGACTTCTTAGGTGAGGTAGCATGTATGTGGATCTTAGAAGTAGAATTTGAAGACTAGGAAAACATAATGTAGGCATGATGATGTGGTTGGATTTTTTTAAAAAAAGGAATGTTAGTCAAAAATAAGGCTGAGACACATGATACTCAACTGGTGAGAGAGGGAAGTGAAAGATAGAAGTGGGAAGACACAGGGGACAAATCGTTTGCAGTGGGATTGAGAATTCCTAGCAAAGTTTTCTATAAAGGGCCATATAGCAAATATTTTTTGCCAAACAGTTTGTTTTAACCACTCAGCTCTGCCCTTGCAGGAGACAAAGTACCATAGACAAATAGACGATATCTCCCAAGATGGCTCATGGGACACTTGGTCTGATCCTGTGTTGGAAGACTTCAGAAAGAGAAGATCTGCTCAAGAACAGCTGTGGGGGTCCATTGGCACAGCAGAGGTCAAATCAGGGGTGTCCTGCAGGAGGACCCGGATGAGAGGGGGTCCAGTGAGCAATGCCAACACTCGGAAGTAAGGATTCTTGCTATTCATACCATATGGTTCCCCAAGCAATACATACCAAACAGAAAGAGGTAACACGGAGCAAAGGAACCCAACTGGGGCATTACTCCATGTTGTTACTTTCCCTAGTTATTATAGTCTTAATATATAAAGAGTAAACACAGACTCAAAAATGGTTACGTGAAATACCACGCACCTTGGCGGAATGGGGAAGGCAGTGAACAAAAATCACTAAGACAGACTTTCCCTAAAGCAGAGAAGAAGCTTGTAAAAGGCTTTGTATTTCTAACAAAGGGCTACCAAACAATGAAGAAAATGAGACAGCCATAAAAATCATTTCTTCTCTTTTTGACTAACTTGTGAGAGATGAGTGGAAAGGTTTCTGTTTATCTCAGATGCGCAGTTTTTCCACTGAGCCGTTCAGATTGGGGAACATGCTGAAGCACGATCACGGTTTACTGCTGCCGTTGGCGAGTGCAAACAGCTTCTGTGTGAACTCCCATAATGCTTACAATTTCCAAGAATTAACCCAAAAGAGATACCTTCAGGTCATTCAATACCTTAAGACTATTGTCCTGCGGTTGCTATGTCATGTCCACCTCTTTGTGACCCCATGGACTGCAGCATGCCAGACTCCTCTGTCCTCCACTATCTCCTGCAGTTTGCTCAAATTCATGTCCATAGTGTCAGTGAGGTTACCTAACTATCTCATCCTCTGCCGCCCCCTTTCCCTTTTGCCTTTCCTAGCATCAGAGTCTTTTCCAATGAGTTGGCTCTTTGCATCAGGTTGCCAAAGTATTGGAGCTTCAGCATCAGTCCTTTCAATGACTATTCAGGGTTGCTTTCCTCTAGGATCGACTGGTTTGATCTCCTGGCTGTCCAAGGGACTCTCAACAATCTTCTAGAGAGCCACAATTCTAAAGCATCAATTCTTCAGCACTCAACCTTCTTCAGGGACCAACTCTCACACACATACATGATTACTGGAAAAGTTATGGATTACACTTATCATAAATATATTCTGTAGTATATTGGAATGTTCTAAAAAGGAACATGCAACACTTTCAATGAGGAATAGCAGCTGTTGAATTATTCTTGCCAAAATACAGGACAATGCAAGACAAAGAATCCCAGTCTGAAGCAGAGAGAACAGACCAGTCCTTTTTCTTTTAACTTTGAGAAACATTTAAGTAAATTTCAGCAACAAGTTTTGTAGACGTTTTACAGTCACTGCTGAACACATCTTATAGCTTCACTATGAGCAAACAATCAAAAGCTGACTTACATATAAAGAAATTGTTCTTTTCCCACCTGGATGGGAGGAGAGTTTAGGGAAGAATGGGCACATGTATATGTATCACTGAGTTTCTTTACTGCCTACTAGAAACTATCACAGCTATAGTTAATCAGCTATACTCCAATACAGAATAATAAAAAGGTTTTTTAAAAAAGAAACTGTTCTTTTTCAAAATTTACAAAGTAATACTTTTAGTTTCTCTCCTCATTGGATAGACACACACAGTACTTCAATTTCATAGTCCTTTGTTTGTTTTTTAAAGGCACATGGTAGCATTTCTGAAACAAACTGGCTGAAAACATCCACAGACGTTATCAAGTCATTAAATGGAAAGTTTTCAAGAAATCACCTGGCCTTAACCTTTGACTTCAGTCAATCAAGTATCAGTTATTTAAAACAGATAAGTCTTTCTTTTTCCTTACAAAAGAGGGGGCTTTTCTCTACAGACCCTGACAGAATCTAACCCTACCATTTCCTCAAATTCTAAGACACAGACAAAAAGAAAATCTTTAAACTCATTTCACCCTTATTTTAGCTTTCAGAAGAGTAGGAAAACACTGGTCAGATTCAGCCTCATAACACCCTTTGTGTTTCTGAGAATAAGAACTAGGTCTCCACCCAGTTTTCTCTTTCATAAGCTGAGTAAATCTCAGTTCTCTAGCTTTGACATGAAGCCTCCCCTCCATTCCTTCAGTCCCGTCCATGAAGCCCGCCAGGTCCTCCGCGGCGCTTTCGATAAGCAGACATCAAATTTCACTCTGGCCTTCCATCACATCTCCAGCACACCATAACCTTCTTCTATTAAAAATCAGGAAAGTAAGAAATTTAAGAAGCCAGAGTCTGTGTTTCCTGAAACCGTACTGAGTATCTAGCATGTTCTGAGGCTCTGTCTTGGGGACAAACTTCATCATGGCTCAAAGGGAAAAAGGTCCATGTTATTTTTCCCAAGGCTAACTTGAGCTTTTGTGTCTATTTTATACTCTCCTCCACCCACCTGCCAGCACACCGCCCTCTCTACCCCTGCTCATTCTGGATGAGTAACTAGAACGTCCCTACCTGAGTTATTTTTCTCTTACATCATCAGTGCCTCTTTCATCGCTGGTTGATTTAATTCAGCGTCATAACATTTCCTTGACCGTCCTTCCTCTTCAGCTGAGTTATAGATGCTCAGTTCCATCTCTGCCTTCTGTGTCCAATGCTGCCTGAGAACCACTGTATCCCCAGCGCCCGCACTTCACACTCTTCTCAGCAGCCAGCAGGCGGGCACCAACTCCACCCACTGCACCCTCATAGGACATTCTGACAGCTACATCAGTGGATGACCTCTTTAGGGGCTCATTTCCAGCACAAATTGACGCTGCTGCCTCCCTTCCCTTGGCAAAAGCATGAATCCCCCATATTTGTTAAGGAGCACCCCAGATTACGACACATCTCTTATCTTTGCTGCAGCCCTAGGCTGGCACATTCCTTTTACTGCAGCTGACTTCTCTCCTAAAATCCACATCCATTATTCTAATGGCCTGCCTGCCTGCTGGGTATCTCACCTGCATATGCTGATGACATCTCTAACCTGGTATACACAGTCGGCCCTCTGCATCTGCGAGTTCTCCATCTTTGAACTCAACAAACTAAGCATAAAAGAAAAAAAATTGGAAAAAAAATTTCCAGAAAGGTCCAAAAAACAAAATTTGAATTTGTCACGCACAAGCAACTATTGACATAGTATTAGTGCTGTCTTAGGTATTGTAAGCCATCTGTGCTGGGCCGTGCTTACTCGCTCAATCACGTCTGGCTCTTTGCGACCCCATGCACTGTTACCCGCCAGGTTCCTCTGTCCATGGGGTTCTCCAGGCAAGAATATTGGAGAGGGTTGCCATACCCTTCTCCAGGGGATCTTCCCAACCCAGGGATAGAGCCCAGTCATCTAGAGGTGATCTAAAGATGATCTAAACGTGGAGGTTGTGTACAGGTTCTATGCAAACACTATGCCATTTTACAGCAGTGGATTTTGGTATCTGTAAGTGGGGGGTCCTGGAACCAACCCCCCATGAATACAGAGGGACAACCAAACAAAAATGAAGTTTTTCTACCTAGAGCTTCCCCTCTTTCTCCCATCCCTATATCTGTTAATATGACCATCATTTTGTCTTTAAAATCAACCGCTTCTTTCTCCCTAATTTTCCCCTCAAACTCAATGAGCTGGACTCAAAGATATAAAGAAGGAATAAGAGATTTTACTTTAATGCTGATAAAACAATAAACTATGGAAAATAGTTCTGTTCTATAATTTAGTAATAATTTTATTACTAAAATTAAATTAGTAATAAAGCATGGTGTGTTCCAAAGTATGGATGATTCTCTTTCTTAAGAAGTACTGGTAGATGCTAATTCTCCTCCTGAGTCTCAAAGAAAATTCTATTTTGACTTTGACAAATGGAAACACCAGAAATTTCACTTGCATTAAAAAGAGCTCAGAAAAATCTCAAAGACTCTGAACCCCCGTATGGCTGTCTGAGGCCCTTTCACCCCTCTAGAAGAGTGAACGGTCACAAAACACTGGGTAAACACCCTCCACAACACACACACACACAACATCTAATCTACAATCCTGAAACACTTCTTTTAATTTTTTCCCCAGATTTATTGAGGAACGATTGACATATGTCACTGTATAAGTCTAAGGCACACAACGTGATGGTTTGATTTATATTTATTAAGAAGTGACAGATTTCTTAATAGTAGTAGATTAAGATAGTAGACTCGGCAAACATCCATCTCCTCTTATAGACATAATGAAAAGAAAGAAAGAACAAGAAAAGATTTTTCCTTGTAATGAGAACTCTTAGGATTTACTCCCTAAAGAACTTTTCTACAGATCATATTGTACATTACCTCCCAAGTACTTATTTTTCTCATAACTGGAAGTTTAAAAACAAACTAAACCTTGCCCGTCTTTGTGCCCTATGTTTTGCTCCATTTCCAGTTAAGGATGGACAGCTGCTATTATTCGGTATCCACATTCTGAATACTCCATCTGAAACAATGCACTGTGTTGGGGCCACTATTTGAGAAAAATCAAAAAATAAAACTATGGCGCCAACTAAGAGAGTGATTTGTGAGAACAAATAAAGCATGGCCAATTTGTCTGGGCAGTAATGATTATAAACCTGGTGCACCACGGAAGATTCACACCTGCTGTGGCGTCAGCTCAAGCTCTCCACTGCCTTCCCCTTGGCTGCTGGCATGCTGCGTCCGTGTGTCTGTCTGCGGCAGTAACCTCAGGCAGGGGAGAGGCTGAGTTTGGCTACCGAAATCTCCCACTTATCCACAGCAGCATACTAAATATTGTTGACTTACAATTATTCATCCTGATCTTACTTCCCCAAAGACATCCAGTATCCTTACCTTCCCTATGACTGAGTACCCTTAGCCCAAATTATACTGAGCACCTGAGGCTCACTAAGAAGGTCCACCCTCACTGTCAGCCTCCGCCAGCATCTGCGTGTTGGTGTGATGGGCTGTGGCGCCTGAAGGGGTGCCTTGCCAAGCACAGTTAGGCTCCCAGGAAAGCCTTTGCATTACACATTCTACACCACAAACAGTACTGAGTGTGTTTCAAGAAAGGGTGCTCCACAAGTGACAAGAGTTCTTCATTCTCTAAAGAAAAAGAAAAAACAACAACAAAAAAAAAACCCCTCTCAAGTCAAGAAATCACTCCTCTGTTTAGTTGGAGAAAATTGAAAAAAGCAATATTCAGGTAAATGGAAAAGAGAACATCTTCTGAAATGAAAAAAAGTTAGAAAGCACACAAAGGAGCAGAACTGAGGAAAATAGAAAAATGTCTTCCTTAAGGGTAATTTATCTGTGATATAGTCTAAACTTATCCTACCAATTTCAAACAGAATAACATGTTTATGCTTGGACGTGTCTCTACTGCAGTAATGGAAGATAGTTTCATAAGACATGAATTTCTCATTTGTTTTCTAATGTAATTATTCTCATAGCTACACATGTGTGTCCTTGGGAACAATAATAGACTCTTGGTGCTAATTGAAGCACACACTGAACCCTGTCCCAAAATCTTGTACCACCATCAACAGAAAGGGCCACCCTCTGGCCTTCACTGATCCCAGGGGTGCAAGGGTATTATGTTGAAACATGGATCTTTTGGAGCAAAGGTCATGTCACTAGTAATGGTTTCAGGTTCAGTTCTTCTTTTCTCCTTAATCAAAAGGCTGAATATTTGACAGAACTGTAACATGTGAGCTATCCTCATTTTATAGCTTTAGTATCTGTTGCTGAAATAGAGTTCTGAGACCCTTAGCTTAAATATTTTATGAAAAATGTCTCCTCCAACAGAAATGTTAATAATTTACTACATGATGGGCTATACTCTATGATTCAGAAATAGTTATTTAGTAATAGTTTTGTATTTGGTAGGAAAGCTTAGTAGATAATTCTTTTGATGTACACTTTTATCTGAAATGGTGAGTTTTTTCTGCAAAACTATGTTAGCATAAAAAGGTGTATGAATGAATACTCATTTTAAAATGAGTTTCTAATTTTTTATTTTTATTTTTCTTTAATCCAGAGAACCAAGAGCATATTTTTGGGCTATGCCAACATATCTTGTCAAAGCCTGGTTTTGATGTTAAATATTCAAACTCCACACATTGCTATGTGGTTCCATTTAGCCAAGAACTTTCCTGAGACATCGAGGGAAGTCTCCTGGACAGGCATAGGATTTGATAAGTCATCAGGAGGGTGATGTGTTTTGCTTTGATTGTCCTGACGGGATCTCCCTGTGCAGGGTTTACTGGCTCCGAGGTAGTCACTAAAGAGAGCATTTACAATCAACAGCTGTGCCCTGATGCTTTTGCCAATCTGAGCTCATAAAACATGACATTGGTAACATATTTTAAACATGGTTTGCTTCTGTCTTTTCAGCACCAAAACTCCCACTTCTGCATTTTCTTTCATCCAAGGCTTTCAAGTAGTTTAAGGGCATTAATTATGCCACACAAAATCCTTCCAGAGTAATTATTGGTGTTACTGTTATCCTAATTATCCATAATACCAACAAATCCACTTTCTATATTGGATTGCATCATAGAAATACCTTCATGGAATATGCTTTAATGTTACCTAGAAACGCCTGCTGCCTTGTTGACAAAGAATTCTGAAGTGCACACCACAGACTCTTCCCTGTTTCACATTGTGCTTTCCATGTTACATTTTGGTGCTCAACTTCTTTTTCTAAAATGCCTCTTCCCTACTCAGACTTTTCCCTGTGAGTAGGAATTAAGTTCACCAGCTTAATTCACCAGGAATTAAGTTCACCAGTTCGTAATTAATTTCAGACAGACGGATACTATGCACATCAAAGAAAGAAACAGCTGCTGAAAACCCAACTTTGACTTACTACCCACTGCAGGAAATACAAAGAGGAGTGCAATCTTTCTAGAAGCTTACAACTGGAGGGGCAGATCAGAAGCAGAACAGAGCACAGGAGTAAGTCTGGTGTCCCATGATGGTGACAAAAGGAGACAGGAAAACAGTCTGGGAGGAAGACACATAGGGGAGCTGGAGATGACAAAGCAAGCTGGATATTCTGGTGATAAACTTGAAGCTGAAAGTTCAAGTTTGTTTTTTTAAATATAATGAGAAACTTTTGGAAACCCTAAGGAGATGATAACATGATCCAAGGGGTGGCCAAGGAAGACCCCTTGCAGGTGGCCAGCTGTTCCCCCCCACCTTGGAGACTGAATGGAGGAAAATGGGCATTGAGGGATTTAGATTACAGCAAAAGAATACATTCCCAACAGTGAGACTTTATTAAACAAATAATGGAAGAGGTTAGAGAAGGAAACTGTGAAATGGCATCTGTGCAAGTCTTTAAAATTGGGATATATTTTCAACAACCTAAAGAATGGAGCGGGCTCCCCAGGTGCCTCAGTGGGAAAGAATCTGCCTGCCAGTGCAGGAGATGCGGGTTCGATCCCTGGGTCGGTAAGATCCCCTGGAGAAGGAAATGGCAACCCGCTCCAGTGTTCTTGCCTAGGAAATCCCATGGACAGAGAAGCCTGATGGGCTACAGTCCATGGGGTCACAGAGAGTCGGACACAACTGAGTGACTCAACAACAGCAACAACAGAACGGAGCAGTGAGGCATGGAGTGTGCCGAGTCGCAACCACAACCATTAACCTCCAAGAATTAACAAAGGCTCCTTGTCTCCCTCTGCTTGGATTCCTCCTCCAGCTTTGATGGTCCTTCACATAGCAACCCCTGACCCAGAGAGAGCGTCTGCAAGGTAACTAACACAGGGGAGCCCGGATCGGAATCGAGATTCAGCCTCTGTGTGACATGAACCCACAGCATTAGATTCGTTTGCAGGATCCTTCACAAACTCAGTCCACCCACTCAGATTTTAAGTCTGGCGTCCTCAGATGTTTAGCCTTTGGTTTAAGATACTATTGAAGTCACAGGTTTATCCATCCAACAACTCAGATGCTTACTGTGTGTATAGGTGGTAGACAGAGGGTAACAGAGAGTCACCACCACCCTGGGAAAGACAGGCATGTAAACAGTTAATTATGCACCAGAGTGACCCATGTTAGGACAGAGGGAAGCTCAGAATGTGGGGGAAGCACAGATGGCAGACATTGACCCTAGACAGAGGGCAGAGGGACACAGGCGGACACAGAGTGATCCTGGGAGAAAAATTCAGGCAGCTGACCACAGAGCAGAAAAGGTTTCTTCCCAGATAAAGGGCAAGGCATGTTGGAAGGCATTAGGTGCCATCACAAAAGAGGATGGTGAGAAAGCCTGTGGCATGGGGAAATCTGGCAAAATCACCACTACAGTCTCAACTGGCATTCTCTCTGCCTTCCAGAGATGAGGGTGCTTTTTACAATATTTAAGTAAGAACTTCAGCCTTGATTAGAGCATCTGTCATATGAATATGTATTTGCTGGCTCCTAAGAGGAATGTGTTAGACATGGAATTCGAATGCCCTTTTGTTTATCAATGGCCACTAAGAACTGTAATCAAGCCAAGTCCTCTTATCTAAACAAAACTCACTAAATGTAAGGGTAGATGTCTAAACAGAAAACATGATTTACTGATCACTGATTTCTCCCCCGGTAAACATTCACTCTTCATTCGTGACATATATTCTCATATGTGGACATATGTGTTTATGCATAATATCCATCAATCAGGGGGGGAAAAGGGGTGTCACATGGAATATATGATTTGGCAAGCTAGAACTCAAGCTTTACCAAGAGGCAAAAAGAAGCTTTAATGCATTTTTTAAGTTTTTCCAGTTATATATCAGTTCAAACTATAAAATTCAAGAGTAAAGATAACTGAAGTTGTGTTTGTAGGCTCACCACCCACTGGGGCTTCTTCACAGCCTTTGTCCACTTCATCAGCATGGCTAAGAGGTCGCTAATAGGAAATATGGATAAGGTCTCTGCTGGGGGTCAAATCATAGAAATCTCACAAAGGGATATAAATTCAATTTGTACAAGAAAGGGAGAGGATTGTCAATGTATGATTAGTAGAAATACGGGCTTGGGCTAGGCTGCCTGACCTACACACGTCCTGGTTCTTTTCAGCACGTAAACTTGTACCATTCTCCAACCCCACCCCATCAAAGGTGTATAAAACAGAAACTGTCCACACGAGGAGGCTGTGCAAATCTGCCTCCAGGTTCAGAAGCAGGAACCCGAACGCCAGTTTCTCTGGGGTCTTTCCAATGATTTCCCCCCATTTCCTCCTCCCCATCTCTTTGCCCTTGTGAAGGATTTACTCAAAGACTGAGATTTTTTTGGACAGGCAATTGCTGTTGTAACACAACCTTCTCAAGGGTTAAGTGTAAATGAATCAGAAACATGTGGCTTAAATTTCCCACAAAAATTGAATTCATATGGACTCAGATATGAAAGGGAAAACAGTGTTTTCCAAAGAATGGTTTGAGTTTTGAAAAACTTCAAGTGCTGGGAAAATGGTTTAGGTATTCACTTTGACTTTTAACTATGGCCAGAAATCAGTCATCCATAAAACTCCACAACTTCTTTCTCTTCAATAATGCGTCATGCTCAGGGAAAGCTACATACATAGTGATTATATATACTGATATATAGACAAGCACCCATCTTCAAAATTTTGTAAAGACCTCCCACAGAATCAGATGAGAATGAAACCAAGAAAAGTGCATGTGTATTGTCTGGGAATCATGAAAATTCACTCTGATTCGGCAAGTCTCAGGTGGGGCCTGAAATTCTGTACTGACAGCAAGCTCCCAGGTAACACTGATGCCGATGGTCCATGGACCCCACCAGGGCAGCAAGTCCCCATGCTGAGCGTCATGTAAGTCATTTAATACCATGTTTACAAATCACTGGACTGCCTGAGATTCCTATTCGTTTGATGACAAAAAAAAAAAAATCCAGGCAAAATTACATAAATGAAAATTAAAATATCTTGCTAAAAAGGTATAGATAATTGCTCTGAAATTTACATGACAATATTCACTGATTAGTAGTAATGAGTAATGTATTCATTATGATACATGAACAATGAGAAAACAAATAAGAAACAGTAAATATTCATCATTACCAGCTCTGCTACCACTTTACATCCTAATCCAACAGGGAATTCTCTCACAAAATCTTCCAAATCATTCCGGACATCAGAGAGACAGCCCATTTTGAATTCAAGCACTTTGTGTTTACCACATGACTGATTAGTAAGACATCCGCTGGTCTTTTGCACGCATGGGCTTTGCACATACAGATGTCTTATTTTCACAACTAGATTTTAACCTCTGCAAGGGTGGGGACGGCCTTCTTCCTTCTTGAATTCCCCAGAACCCGCAGTGTGCTTTCTCAGTTGACTATGAAACCACCCGCAGGGCCTGTATAACCATACAAGGTCCTGGTAAACCTCAGATGGCGATTTTTCACGGCTGTCCAACAGCCATAGCCTTTTCTACAATGTCAGAATTCATGCTGCTCAGCACGCAATAAAGCGGGTTCTATTTGTCACCTGGAGGGAGGGGATGAGGGCAGGGGCTGAAGCTGGAGCTGGATAAGGAAATACGCATGCTCTGAGAAAACATTCACTCTTTACCCACAAGGCTTGTTGAAAAATGTGTGCCTTCTTTCCTCCCTGAGGGGTTGAATGGGCCCATTTTTCATACATGCAGCTTTAGAGGAACCTTGTTAAGATGAAGAATGCTACCTTTCTCCTGCTGGGTGAATGAAAGCAGAGAAGCAGCATTCCTAGCATCCTACCACAGTGGCAACATGAGCAAAGAGATGAGCAAGCCCCTCAACTTCCAAACCATGACCTCTGACTAGCATCTCCAAGAGCAAAGTAATCCCAGCTTCTGAAAACCCACGCACAAACCTGCCACTTAAAGAGCCACTGGATACTTCCCTTCCTTTTCCACAGAAGAGCACCTGGACTGAACTAACACAGAAGATGCTCCCAGGAATTGGAGCAGGGCCACCAGCCAGTGTGGCCCCAGAATTCTAGCTGTGGGTTCCCATCCCTACTCTGAGTTTTTCTGCAGCTGAGACCCCAAGGCCACAACCCCTATCACCAAGGCAGCCGCACAGTCTGCTGACCACCCTCAAGCAGAGATAGGAAACATTTCCACCTTGCAGCATGTTACATGGTCGGCCACTTGGTCGTGGATGCGATGTCCTATGTGCTGGTTGGCTGGTTGAGCCAAGCATGGGTCACGAAACCTAATGATGCTCTCCAGGAAAATGTACCCCAATGTACACAGGGCCAAACAGAAATAATAGTGCTATCTATTTGAGTTCGACTGTTCAAGATGGACTTTTCAAAGAAACGATGTCAAATTCACCCTTCAAGTGTTAGTTGAACAGCAACAATATGCAGAGCATGATGCTAGCCTGAGTTTTTGAACAGTGCTGACTGTTCTTCTTATCTTTTAACTGAAGAGGGTTGCCGTCTAGGTGGGAAGACAAGAGACCCACATGTAAGCAGTTAAGCTGTGTTACAGAGCCAAGGATGTTCATGTCATTAAATGGTAAGAACTACAAGAAAGAAAGAGGGTCCTGAGCTAGGTCTTCAAAGTCAGGAAAAATGAGGAAAGAAAGAGAAAGGTAAAGCGTTCCAGATTGAAGGTGTGCAGTCCTGAAACCCTGACGCTCACCTGTCTGACTGATGCAACAGGGGCAAATCAGGTAGGAATTTAGGTTGTATGAAAGTAAGAGAACCATCAAATCAAAGTCTGGATGCCAGCCAGAGTGTGGACGCTTTCCAAATAATGCCTCAGAATTCTAAGATGCTACAGAGATGACTCAAAATTCTCAAGGACTTGTATTCAAGTATATAAATGTAATACATTTAACCTTAAAAATAAGTTCATACTAATAAAATAAAGCTGTTTTGATTAGTTCTATGTACTGAGTTTCTACATAGCTTCATTGAAAAAAAGAATAAATGGTAAGGGAGAGCTATTTTTTTTAGTTACTACAGGGAGGAATAGCATTAGTTAATTTCAAGTATTTTTCTTTTCTTTACAATACAAATTTGTGTCAAGACTAATTTAAAATTCATTATACTTTAAAAATAATACAAATGCTTCATTTGACACTTGGAGGTCCTAGTACCTATGATGGCAAAGTTATTACAGCATCATATTATTAATTATATCAATCTGGCCACATCACATGATATGATGAGAACTAATTAAGTCAGAACATGTACTGTTGTGGGATTTAACTGCACATGGTCAAAAGGAACTGCCTCCTCCTTCCTTAAATATACAACATCCACATTAACTTCACGGTGAGTTAAGCATCAAGCAGGGCTGGCCGATGATGGGCTTTTGTCCTTGATGACTAAAGAAAGATATTAATTTCAGTTTTGCAACTCATTCAGAAAATTGCCTTGATAACTTGGAAAAGCCCTGTTTATGCTTTCTGCCTGTGTGTGTGTGTGTGTGTGTGTGTGCGTGTATGTGCAAACACATGAGTAAATGTGCATGTGTCTGAACCCAAAGAAACCATGCCAGCCATAAAGGAAATTAAAAATAAACTTAAATATGCTTCCATATGCCAGTGCAGGGGCCCCAGAGACTCAGTCATAAACTCGCACATTTAAATTGTCTCCATGAATTTTTGATTCAAAAAGTGTACCAAGCAATTTCATCATCACAATCACATAAAACAAAATATATTTCCACTTGGGGAAAAATATTCCTCGGGCAAGCAATGGGATATTTTATTTAGACGTTCAAGTATCAGACAATTTATAATAAATGAACATTCTGGATTTTAAAAAGCCTAATAAAGCTACTACTTTGCCTTGTATTAGAAGGTAATATAGAGTGACGAATATAGGAGATATAAGAAAGGGAATTTAAAACAATCAAATTTATGGGATGATTGAGAGTTTTAAAGTAAAATTATATTAACAATTTAAGTGTTAAATCCCCATGTGTCAGCTCATTCCAATCCCCTTATATTGCTAAACAGAAAACAGGTGTTTAATCTTACACTACATTTTTCATACTTCCACCACTGTTTTCCTCTAGCTGTATCAAGGTAATTTTCAAATAGTGACTTTAGTTACTGAGCATCCGTCATACAAGGATGACTGAAAACAACCCATCAGTAGAGAAAGAGGTAATTCTCTTAGGCAAATGTCCAACAAACACACCTCTAAACAAACACCCTCTAAAATTTTATTTCAGATTTTTGGATTAAAAGTTATCTCTTTGACATGATTTTTAAAATAAGAAGTTATTATAAAACTGTAGGGTGTCACCAAGCTCCTACAATGACTGGCACTTGTCTGCATGTGGACTGCTGGCACTTGATTTATTAGATTCAAGAAAATAAAAAAAGAATTGAATCAATTTAATTTTAATTCCAATTAAAAAAATGTGTCTGGCAATTAAATGACAGTCACAGACTTTTAAGCCATGAGGATGCAAAAATAGGGACAGTGAGTCTCACTAATGTGTAACGTTATTAAGAAAAATTTCAGCAAGCATCAATTAAATGGGGGAAAGGCAACAGAGCGCTGGCGATTAAATTCGTAAAACTGCTTGTTAGCAGAAAATCCACTTGTTTATTGAGAGACAGCCTCAATTAGCTGATGGTGGAAGTAGATAATTTGTTTATTGTTTCCACTTTGAGGAAAGATTTTCTTACGTATTTCCAACCAAAATAATGGCCCCAGTGGTGTTGTATTTTGTCTCTGGGGCAGCTCCTGCCACCTGTACCAGTCGCCTTGGTCCCCATCCCCACCTCCACACTAGGCTTGCCAATCACTCTCTACACCATCACACACCATGGAAGAGGCCTGGATTTCTTGGGTTAAGGGACTTAGGTGTTGCCAAGGCTGGTGCAATCAGATCCGAAAATGACTACAATTAAAAAAAAAAAAAAGTTTGCAAGGGGTAAGCCCCGCCATAGGGATGAAAGAGAGCCAAGGATAAAGCCTTAAATAACAAAAGCGCCTGAAGTCTCAGTGCTTCCATTGGTACAAGATTGTCAGTGGGAAGTGATTTGCAGTTATGCACAATGAAGGTTTTTTTCTTTAAAAATCCTTCCTACGGTCTTCCCTGGGGATCCAGTGGTCAAGACCCTGCGTTTCCACTGCAGTGGGCATGGGTTTGATCCCTCCCTAGTCAAGGAACTAAGATCCCGCACGCCACGCAGCATGGATGAAAAAATAAAATTTAAAAAACAAATTAAAATAACATTAAAAAATGCTTCCTAAGAGGAGTGCAGTTGGAGGAATCTGTGCCATTATTTGTTTTATTATAAATGTCTTGATCTTCGAATCTAAGGCTAGTATGGATATATATATAGAGAGACATTATGTGTATTCATATTTATAAAAAGACACAACATATATATAGACATTATATATATGCATGTGGAAGGCAAGAAAGTAGTGAAAGGACATGCAGTCTTCTAAAAATATACCAAATATTGAACACTGCACTCAGGCACAGCAAATGCTAAAAATGGGAGCAGGAAATAACCAAGAGCTGGGCACTGCTGTGACCAGTGCTCTGCCCACTGCCTGCCCCACCCCCTACACAGCTCCTGGGCTGCTATTCTTGTGGACACATCTCGGTCTATTCCTCTTTTAGAGATGAGATTTGCATTCCTGAGTTGATAGAAGAAGATAAAAGATAAGACAAAGACCTCCCAAATCAATTTGACAAATATTCATCAAGCAGATTTCAAAATGTTTGAGAAAGAAAGCCTCTATCTTAGACAAAATAAATTTTAAAAAAGTCATCCTTTCTTCTCTCCAATTTGGTCTGCTCACTGAGCTGCCAGCTTTCAAGCCTGACCCTTCCTTGATATCCACTTATTGTCGCCAAACCTCAACCCACTGGGCAATTAGAACACAAGAACTGCTCTCCAGCCGCCGCGGTTTAGTCGAATGCCTGATCAAGGAGTTCCCTTGAAAGGGCAGGAAGCCTGCGCCAGGCTGGGGGAACATCACAGCCGCTTTCAAGATGC
Source organism: Odocoileus virginianus (assembly GCF_023699985.2). Lineage (NCBI taxonomy): Eukaryota > Metazoa > Chordata > Mammalia > Artiodactyla > Cervidae > Odocoileus > Odocoileus virginianus. The sequence continues at coordinate 16,842,518 of NC_069682.1, read as the reverse complement.
TGCGACGTCCGCCCTCACAGTTAACAGAGGGACACCAGGAAGAGGGAGTCCTTGCTTCCCTAGCTCCCGCCTCTTCATCTGCCGCGGCAGCTCTGCCCTGATAGGGACTCGCAGCCCTTGGCCACTATGACTTCAAATGCTTCCGACATTATAAAGCTGTTTACGCAAATTACTGTCACTGGGCCTGAGAATGTACTGCAATAACACATAACCTGAAGCAGTGGTCCCCAACCTTCTCGGCACCAGGGACCAGTTTCATGGAAGACAATTTTTCCATGGACCAGAGATTTTGGAATGATTCAAGCACACCACATTTTTTGTGCACTTTATTTCTTTCTGTTATTATCATATCAGCTCCACTTCAGATCATCAGGCATCAGATCTGAGGTTGGGGACCTCTGACCTTAAGGATACAGAAAAATACTTCTGCAGAGGTATCTTCTAATGTCTTTGCTATAAAAACTAACATATATAAAACTTTTACATTTGATCAAAGTGATTTCATTAGAACAATATATTTGGGGTTGCAGATCTCGTAAATTGTACATTTATAGAGACAAGGAGGATAAAAGATGTATCGTGAATAGACTGAGATTTTTCTAACAAAACAACCAGTCAACTTTCCTCTAACATAATTACCTGCAGCAAAGTTGGTTTCTTTTATTCATACATCCAAGTACAGAAAGTGGAAAAACTTAAGATTTCAGCAGCAAAAGGGAAGATTATGAAAGTTGAGGCATCCCGGCGATGGGTTAACCCACAGCCCGCTTTCCACCAGACTACAGAGACGCATATGCATGTGTGCTAAGTTGATTCAGTCTTATCCAACTCTTTGTGACCCTATGGACTGTAGCCCACCAGGTTCCTCTGTCCATGGGATTCTCCAGGCAAGAATACTGGAGTAGGTTGCCCGTTTCCTCCTCCAGGGGAAGCTTCCTTACCCAGGGATTGAACCCACGTCTCATGTCTCCTGCATTGGCAGGCAGGTTCTTTACCACTAGCGCCACCTGGGAAGCCCCACAGAGATGTGGGTGCAAACATAATTTTTTTCTTTTTAAGACAAGACAATGAGTTTTCATATTTCTGTGAAAAAAAAAAAAAAAGAAACCTTCTGTGAAAAAAAAAAAAGAAACCCATGAGTGAGAATGCTTCACAAACACTGACCTTTAATGTAAGAATTTCTCCTAAGGAAAATCAGGGATAAGAAAGTAATCCTCATGACCCTCCTTACTGAGTGGTTTCTATGGGATTATCTGCAATCACCATGAGGAAATGGACAGAACTGCCTCCATCTAAACGCTCTCCTGGTGGCTCAGAGGGTAAAGCGTCTGCCTGCAATGCAGGAGAAATGCTGGACCTTGACGCATAGGGGTTGGCGTTTCTAGAGGGATGAGCACAACTCCAAAGAAGAATGCTTTGGGATGGAAGGAATGGAAAAAACAATTTGGTGATCACAGATATATATGATCATTTTCACTTCTCATAGTCTGCATGGCGTGCTGCAGTCCATGGGGTCGCAAAGAGTCGGACAAGACTGAGCAACTGAACTGAACTGAGTCTACGGTGGTTAGCTAACACAGTGCTTTCATAATTTTTAGATGATTATAACTGTTTCACTAATGGTGCAGTTGAGGTTCAAAGAGGATACATGATTTGGTTAGAATGTGATATGAAAGAAGCACTGGAATGAAGACTGGATACCAGGGTCCTGGAGCTGTCAGTGACTGGTGGGCTCTGCCCACCATGGGAAGTGGGAAGTGAGGGAGAGGAAAGCCAGGAATACGCCAGGGTGGGGGGATGAAAAGATACCGATGTTTTTCTCTGCCCTTCTAACACAGATATAACACACAGGTGATTCATTCAGAGCACCCGCACATACACACCAAGTTAGAGAGTGTATTTGTAAATCTACTGCAGGTCACAGAGGCCCTGCGTGGAGGCATCTATAAATAGCATGGGGACTGGAAGGGTAGCCCTCTGGTGGAACATTTCAGCTGTGTGACTGCTGCTGCTTGGAACAATCCTCGAGGACACATGGCATCCTTCAGCTGGAGGCAGCCTGTGAGTGTGGCAGGCATGGAACCGAGAGGTGGTTTCTATCACTTGGTAACACGAGAAACCTGGGTGTTTCCGTGGAGGAAAAGCAAAGCTTCACATAAATCAACTCAAAATGTAAACATACCACTTAAAGATTAATCAAGGTGATTACAGAAAAATAGTGCAGAAAATCTCTGGAACAATCCAAGATAAATAAATGTCCCCAGACTCAAAAGAAATTCAGAACTCATTTGCTCATAACGTGACTTGACTTTCTTCACATAACTCATGCTGAAAACCACATGTCTGACTACATCTGTCCTAAATGAAATTACCTTCCAGTTACTATCTGATTCTCATCCAGCAAACCTACACAAAGCACATATGCAGGTTTATGAATGGGGAAAATGAAGTCCAGGGTAAAAAACAAACAAACAAAAATCAACAAAGATAATCACAATATCCATCAAAGAGAGCCATGCTATATTTTTAATAAAGTAAGTTTCTCAACTGCTTCCTTTGGGAAGATGTGAAAAATAAGAATGAGCATGTATGCAGGGGCAGGCACACTTAGGTCAGCCTGTGGCTAAAACTCCTTACTAGGACAGAACGCCAGTAATCTAGGCAGGCAGAGAAATAGGAGAGGCCAGTTCTTAGCATCCACCAGGAAAGCAATCTCTAGAGGGGTCTGAGTTGTAGTTTTGTTGAGGCAGTGGGGTTCGATGGACTCCCCAAGAAGGAGAAAACCACATCTATGGTACATGGTGATCTGGGGAAACAGGGTCTCAGACAGAAGAAACAGCAAGTGCAAAGGCCCTGGGGCAACAAAAAAATTGTACTTTTGAACAAGAAAAGCCTCATTAGCAGGGGTACGAGCGCTAGCTCAGTGCACGATACTCACCATGCATGCTCGAGAGTGTTACGTTCCTTTTCACCCTCTGAGCTCTTTCAAATCGGAGAAGGGGCTAGGTTAAGTAATCCAAGATGATTACCTAAACTGCAACATAGCTTTGGTCACCAGGGGGGCAACTAACACAGGAACTTGCTAGCTGGATGACCTGGGGCCAGCTGCTTCACCTCTCTGAGCCTCAATGTAAAATGGGGATAATTACTACCATCTTGATGTGATTATCATGAAGATACATGCCTGGCACACAATAGGTGTGCTAAACTACTGTTGACATAAGTACTCCTGGCTTGACCAGTCTCTTTTAAGAAGGTTCTCTTGTGAATTTTCTTTTAACAAGTCATTAACTTCTCGAGACACTTCAAGCTAATGCCCCAAGACCAATGACAAGAGCAGACCGATTATAAACATGGATCCGTCAGCTCTGAAGCCTTAACGCGGTGGGAAGCCACGATCCAATTAAGCAATGTTCAGTTTGGGGATTGCTGTTCAAAAATACCAATCTGTACAATGTCCATTTTGCAAGTTAAAACACATTCACAGGCCAAAATTTGGACACAGATTTACAGGAAGCTTCAGTTTCAACATCTCCGGACCACTTCTGTAAAGTGATGAAGAAGAAAAGATCTACCAAACCGTTCAGAAGGTAAATGCAACCAAGAGTACCATCACCATAATTTGTAGTTGTTTATCAGTATGTGTCTAGTAGATAGATACATACAAACCTCTCCAGTTTACAAGTTTGTTTTTTTTCCCTTGCAAATCAGTTCACACCAGAAGTCTTAACGGCCACAGGCAACAAGCCATCTTTCTGGAACCTGCTGACATCTGCTTACATGGGATTGCTCTGCAGCTTCATAATTCAGGAGGTCCCTACAGGAAACATTGTGTTTGACCTCTATGCAAATAACATGGGTACTTTCAGACATGGCTGCTGGTGCTGCATTTGAAAATGCTAAAATCTAGATTCTTCCAAAGGCAAGGGAAGGATAGAACAGTCGCACAGCTGGAAACAGGATTCATCCTCAGAAATTGCCCCAACTTATCATATCAGGGTCAACTAAATGTGTCAGATAAGAATTCGGTGAATTTACTTTGGCCAGTGCAGCTCTCCTTCTGAGTACACACGGCTGGTGAAAAGCCAGATGTTTTCAATCTGCAAAGCTTAACACCACCACACAGCAAAACCAGCTGGCAACAGCCTGAAAGAAAGCGTGTGTCTTGCTGGGAGGAGTCCCAGCCCCGGCGTGTTTGATCTTTTACACGCACCAAACAGAGCTCCCCTCTTCCTGAAGTCCATGCCTGTGTCACTGTCCTGGCAGCCGGCTCAGCAAGGACTTCGGAAGCAATAGCATCACCTCATCTTTTTTTGTCCTAAAGCTCAAAAGTACTTGAAAAAATACACATCCCCCCACAAGTAGATCTCTCCTTATATACTAGTTAACCTGAAAGTAACATAAAAATGATTTAACTACCCCCTCCAATAATTTAACTGCTCATCTGGTTTGCCATAGGACAGACATACATGTGCATGAACACAGGATAAATCTCAGCAAGTCATATTCTGCTTATTCTTATAACTTCAGAAAAGCCAGACTGAAGTTGTCTTGTGCACTTGTGCACTATGAAAGGTTGTTGTGTAATTACTTGTAATTTTAAAAAAATATAACACAATGGGGGAATCTATCATAGCAAACAACTGCTATAACCAGCTCTCAAGCACTTTAAAATTACCCATCCATCCAGGTGATACAAGGGCCCAGGTTCAGTCCCTAGTCAGGAAATGAAGATCCCACAAGCCACGCAGTGTGGCAATAGATAAATAAATAAAACATCTAGGGAAATACTGACTTCCTGTAGGGTCCAGCTGCTGCCCGTCCTCCTATACTGAGCCAAGGTGAGCTGAGCCCAGATCCCTGCTCTTAGGTTTTAAACCAAGTACAAGCAGAACTTGGATAATGAAGAAGGAAGAGCAAGAGGCGAAACGATCACACAGCACACTTCCTGACAAATGCCTGGAATCGCAGCAGAGAAGTTGAATTGTTAGTGGACAGGCCTTCACTCAGCCCAGTCATAACATCCAGGTTTATTCTCCACTCAGGCTGACCCACATTCTACCTCTGCGGTTCTTTCTCCTAAAAATTCCACACAACCTCCCTGGCCCCCAGGCCCGCAGAGCTGGACTGACCTGGATCTTCACTCTGGAGCAAATCTCTGGCCCTCCTTCCTGATAGGTTACTGAAGGCACCCTCTGGCTCATAGGGGGTTTAGAGGATTAATTAATGTTTGCAAAGTGCTTGTAGATCCACAAGCCCAGGGGTACTATATAAATGCAAATTACTAGCATTATTCTGTTTTCTATAGGGGCAGATTGCCCAGAGCACTCATTCACACCTTAGAAGAAAACCAAGTCTCCCTATCTAGGTCTTCCTCTGTGAAGTGGGTTGCGGATTTACAACCCAGATCACCAACTTCTGCACATCACCCTGAGCAGGTCTTTGTGGAGTTTTAATTTTTTTTTTTCTCCCTTGGGGACCTATTTTGGGACTCTTGGTTCTCAGGCTCGAAGCCTGCGAAAAAGATCAGAACTCATCATGGAGAGCAAATCCCACCTCCAGAAAGGAATTTCAGCTCTCCCCTTCTATTCATTGGGAGGAGATAAGATGGAGGTCTTGGTTTTCTGGAAAGTTCGCAGTGTCCCCTGGTTGACTCGGGAGGCCCTGGCCGAATTCCACTTTGAGTGATTACAGCCTGCTCACCTCAAGGTCTCCAGCCACTCCAACCGCGGGAGGTATTTATGCCACTTTCTGCCCTTGAATGTTTTGCAGTCTCTCTCGGTTCTGTTTAAACAAGTGCTGCTTGTACCTGTCGCAGCCCACCCTCCGGAATAAGGGGAGCAGGCTACCACCACCATGGCATTGCTTTTAGGGTCTAGACCCCTGGTTTATTTTGCTATGTAGATTGGAGTAGCCATTCACATATCGTGTTTACACATGTACTCTCTGCTTTATCTCTGTTATTTTCACTTTAGACCTAGGAAAACAGTTGGGAGGTTATGTAAGCATTACCCTGGGTCTCGATCCTCAAATACCTTTGGCAACTTTTATTGGTCTCTGAGAATTCCATTCCTTAGTATACTAAAAAACACTCTTTTCTATCATGTCATTTTAATACAACTTTAGGGCATGCTGCGTAGAGGTCTCCAAACATGCTAGAGGAAGGAGAAAAGGATTTACATGAGTCTATTTGTATGTTAAAAACAGAAACAGGAACAAAGGGAAAGAAAGGAATCACTGTAAGGAATGCTTCATTTGCAGGATATTTATTGAACTCTCCTATGGAACTCAGCCATGGAAGAAGGTGACAGGGCAAGCAGGAGCCACAACGCCCGCTCAGGGCTTCATCTCAGAACCAGAGCAGCTCATGGGAACGTTGACAGGCTCCAGAGTAGGTAAGGGGTAACAGTTAAGATTGAAAAAGTCAAATAACTCCTTACCTATCATATTACATCCACACATGTGTACATATTGTATATTCTATGGTTTTGAAAGTGCTTAACGATGTGCTCATTTAACTCTCACAACAAACCCACAAGTACTACACCCTCTCAACAGATAGGGAAACTCTGCCTCCAAGGAGTGGGTGACATGCCTAAGAGCACAGAGCTGGTCAAGGTGCTTGTTCTCCAGGGAGCAGTAGAGAGGGGTCAGCCTCTCACACTCTATCTCAACTGATGATGTGGAGGAAGAGAACACAGTAGAGAAGAAATGCAGGTGGAGCAGGTGAGGGATGTTCAAGGAAACGGGTGACAGCTTTCTCAGACACCAGCTTCTCACCAGCACTTCTGTCAGAAAGACTTTCCCACATGGGTCTGCTTACACAAGTTGAGATATGAGGTCTGACCCTCAGTCACAGCTCAGTGTGGTCCCCTGGCCTCCACTGGTGAGTCTGAGAGGCTTTCTGGAAGAAGTCATCCAAGAGACCGCAGCTGGCCCCAGATTTGATGCCTCAGCTTCCCTCTGATCAGCCGAGCGTGAGTTACTATCCCCAGGGAACGCTGAGTGGGACAGCTGGGCAGGGAGTGGGGAAGTGGAGACACACAACCAATGTCCACCTCAAAGGCCATGTGACTCACTGCCTCTCCTTCGCTGGGTGTTGAGGGTTCAGCCATCTGCCTCCCCACCAGCCTTGCCCTTCTGGGGTCAGCTCCTGTCTCCTGTGTCCTTCACATTTGATGTCTCCCCTCTCTGCTCCAACCCTTCCCAACAGGACTGTGACTTCCTGCAGCCAGAAGCAGGACTTCGTTTTTCTTGGTATTCCACGTAATACTAACTCCAAGCCAGACATTCCAAAGTTGTCTACTGAATTAGCTCCTGAAAAATCCCGAGTCCTTTCAGAACCCAGCTTTGCTCTCTCCCACTGTTCAGTTGATAGTATGGGCTCTATTCAATGTGTAAGAACATTTCCTTCTAGAGATAGGACCCTGTGCCAGCTGCTACCAGTAGGTTGGATTTCAGTTTACTGGAGTGTGGGGTCTTGGTTCCGGGAGGTCATGAGGGGTGGGAGTGGAGACTTCCAGGACTGGCCCTGAAGGCTGCTGGACACCTTCACAGCCGGCCATTTCCAAACACCATAGCAGCAGCAAGAGGCACGGTACTGAGCACGAACTGTAACACAACATCTTGATGCTTCTATTAATACAAGGATAATGACAGAATTGTGGTTGAAAAGTCCCATCTGTTAGAACCACGTCTGAAAGCTCCTGGCTGAGGCCCAGACACTCCCGGACCCTCCACTAGAACAACCCCAACAGGTGCTTGGAAGCTCTTCCCAGGGACGAAGGCGGGCTCGACCCTGGTGCAGATCATTCTCCTGCACCTCACCTCACGGAAAAAAGTAGCAAACCACAGCATTCATCAGGACATTGTCTGAAAGGGCAAAGCAGTGAATTCCAGATCGGAAAGTCTCAGCATAAGGAAGTCACAAAGCATCTTCAGTGACGGCAGTCATGTGGGGGGTTACATAAACCCAGCCCCAAATGCTTTCCACCTGAATCTCCTTCTGTGACCCCAGTATCCCCGTGTCTTCAGGATAAACTAACATGACATTTATTAATATACCCACAATAGTAAACTGCTTTCCAAGTGGAAGGAAATTAGCAGTATGTTCCTTCTTTTTTTAGGGCAGTGTTAACTATGCTCTCGAAAGTGAAGCCGCCAGGCTTTGTTTCTAAGGCATTTAACTAAATCACTTTAATCAACCTAGCCAATCAAGAGTGAGCGATATATTCTCTTTCTGTCATGGCAATGGAAACCTTCCTGTCACCCTTGCCAGGGCAGGACAGCAAACCACTAGGTGGGTAAGCTGGAAAAGGAGGATGGGGCAGCAGATAATTGAAGTGCTCAGGACCACTTGCCCATTGATTTTCCTCTTGTAAAGGTAGCTCAATTGAAATGTTCAGAATAAATCATGTGTTCAAATTATCTTCTGAAGTAAGAGCTGAGAGCATATTGATTAATAATTATTTGCACTAACAGACTCAACTAAGGCAATATCATCAATTACCTTAAAAATTGTCTCAGATCAATCACAATGGAATCAGCCAAGTTTGTAGATTCATTGTCTTCTGCTTAGTGTCTTTACAGAGATCCACAGAGAAGCTGGGCTGAAGAATGGAATCCTAGACAAGCACTGCTGGCCCGGGCAGATGACGTGATCACTTGTGCACATACATTGACTTGGGCCTTTTAACTGTGGAACGAGTCTCCCACAGTTCCCATGAGTGGGAGGTCTCCACGGTAAACAAATATTTTCCACATACGATACAGGATAAATGTGTATCGTCCAAGGAATGTACTGCTGATGATAAAACACAAAGTAACACGCTGGGAGGCCAACCAGTTAAGGGTGCCCAAACATCCAAGCTTACACACATGGATACGTGTGTATATGCCTAGGATTCATCCACCAAGTAACACCCATGTAGTAGATACGAGAACACCCAGAAGTACCTCCAATCTAATTTATTTGTGCAACTAAATATGACTTGAGTAGACACCACTCCAAAGTTTTGAAAAATGAAGACCATACTCAAGCTTGTACATCCACTTGGCCACTCAAAAAAAACATGGCTAATTTTGGCAATGATGCCCAGTGCCAATTTCCCAAGTCCCCAGAAGATGTTCCACCTGCAGCCACCACATTCCCTCTAAAGTACAAATCTGACCATGTGGCTCCTCCAGTCCTGTCCTTCCCGGCACAGCACTGACCAACTCTGCACCCCCGCCAAGGACCTCATCCTGACCCTCTGGTCCGATGGTACTCAAAGTGTAGTCTGTGCACTCCTGGGTCTCCAAGACCCTTTCCAAGGGTCCAGAACTATTTTATAATAATACCAAGACATCGTTTGCCTTCTGTACTGGATTAACATTTGCCGTGATGGTGCAAAAAAGTGCACCAGGGAGCTGGTGAAACAGCTGGTGATTTGGCAGAAATCAATAATCAGTACCAAACAGTACCAAATCAATAATTCGGCACCAAACAATAGTGGTGGTTGTTTTGCTCTTCAGCTCCAAGCACTTGAAGGAAAATGAGTGCCATTTTCACTCAGGCACAAACTTGATGAAGTGGTAAATATTAATGTTAGCAAATTTGACTCCACGTATACCTCTTTTTAATCTTCTCTCCTGAGAAAGCACCCATGCATAAAACCGCTGTGTTACATACAGACTGTAGTATGATGTTTGTCTCAAGAAAAAGTACTTGTGGGATTGAGTTGCAAGCTGAACTAGCCTTGCCCCTCTCCCCACAAAACACCATTTTTAATTAAAAAGAACAAGTAACAAAAATCTGCTATTCAGACTTAACTATTTAAAAGGAACTTTCTTGAAAATAAACAAAGTGTGTAATTGTCCCTTTGAGGAAAATTAACTGACAATATTTGTGCCAATGATAAAATCTGAGCATTTTAGTAATAATTCAAGCTTTGGAAAATTCACCATGAGTTTGAGAACTCCCTAATACTTTCAGCTTTCTGTTCTGTTTTCTCTTACTGTATAAAACACAAATTTGGAAGATCTTTAGAACTTAGTGGACACATATTTTCCAAGTGACCAATGCCTAGTGTAAGTAAATCATTCAGGGCTCAAAAAAACAAAACAAACAAACAAAAAAAAAATGGGTTTTGAGAGCAGGAGAGATCAATAGTTTCAAGGTAATAGAGAAAAGTTCATCCCTGTGGTTTCAGGTTTCACATTAGAATTGAATGAAAGAAATTACCTCATGTCAGCTTTGGTGTAGAAAACTACCCACAATCAGGTGAACTGTTTTCATAAATTTTAAACGAAACCACCCACTGAACCAGATTGAATGTAGAGGCAGTTATGAGAATCCAGCTGTCTTCTCTTAATAAGTCAGACATTCTAAAAACACGAAGAGCTTTGAAAAAATATAAAACAACGTCCATCTTCTTAGTACATTTCATTTTGAAGAATAGCTATCTTAAATAAAAATGTACTTTATAATACCACATAATGAATTATTGTTGATTTTAAAGGAATGAATAAATAAATGTCTCAGTTTAAATTTCAAATATGGCAAATATCAATCTGTTTACCACACAATAAACTAAAGGTTCTTTGAAGGCCTCAGTAGCACTATGCAATGAGCGTGTGACCAGAGCCCAACATGCAACAGAAGAGAACACAAAAAAGAATGAAATAATGTCACTCACAGCAACATGGATGGACCTAGAGATTATCATATTAACAGACAAAGACAAAAATCATATGATACCACTTATACATGAAATCTAAAAAAAAAAAAAAGATACAAATGAACTTATTTGCAAAACAGAAACAGACTCATAAACATAGAAAGCAAACTTACCAAAGGGGAAAGGGGGATAAATTAGGAGGTTAGGATTAAAATATACATACTGCTGCTGCTGCTAAATTGCTTCAGTTGTGTCCAACTCTGTGCAACCCCATAGATGGCAGCCCACCAGGCTCCCCCGTCCCTGGGATTCTCCATGCAAAATAAACACACTACTACATATAAAACAGATAATCAAAAAGGACCTATTATATATAGCACAGGGAACTATACTCAATATCTTGTAATAACCTGTAATGGAAAAGAACTTGAAAAAAAATAGATACTACATATATATGTAGTATACTACATGTTTACATATACATATATATATTCTCTTTGCTGTATATCTGAAACTAACACAACATTGTAAATCAACTGTACTTCAATAAAAATATTTTTACTTAAAAAAATTTAAAAAAAAAAGAAAAGAAAGCACAACATGCCCAGCCCAGGCGGGTGACAGAAGGACCACGAAGAGGAGTAGCAGGTTCCCAGGCAGATTATGGAAGATGCTGCTGGGGAAAGAGCATTTTAGGCAGAGAAAACAGCATATGCAAAGGCTTAAAAATATGAATGACATGGCATTTTACAAGTCCCAATTTGCAACAACGAGGTAGAGCACAGAATGTGGGGAAGAATAGAGAGAGAGGACAGGTTGAATTCCAAGCCCAAAAGGTGAGAACAGGTACCAGAAAGGCTTTCATCAGGGATGTGACAGATGATTTGTGTTTTAAGATAAATCTGTTTGGTCAGTAGCGTGAAAAGAACAAAGGGGCATAGGATGAGAGTGGGAGAGAGCAGTTAGGAGACTATAGCAGTAAATTTAGGTAAGAAATAAAGCAGCCTAGGTAGTGGCATGGACAATTTGGAGGGAGAGGAGAGCAAATGGAGCATCATTATTCAGAGGGACGGGTAGGGAAGAGGCCAGTTTGGAGCAAAGTTACCAAGTTGAATTGGGATAGATTGATTGCATTGAATGTGGGACTTGCAGGAAAGGGACTCCAGGTGGGCAGCTAGATGGGCTCTGGGCTATGACTGTAGCAATCACTAAAACCAACGAACCGATGAAGAGGCAGTCACTGAAAGTACTAAGGAATCGGAGTGAAAGAAAGAGGAAGGTAAACAGACAGGAAAGCACACTCTAAGCTGAATATCACAAACATCCCCTGGTCCAAGGAGGAAACATCAACAACCATGAGCCTTCTGATCAAACCTAAATTGACTTGTTGGATCAAAAGTGGACATCACCAATCAGATGTTCTCCAACTCACAATCCCAAAGGCTTAGTATAGTAGGAGCTTCAGCCCCGGGGGTGGGTGGGGGTGAGGATGGGTCTGGCGAAGAAGAGGGAGGAAAGATTAAGGAGCCTGGCATTGAGTCAGAAGGGTTTCTGTGACTGCTGAAAAGAGGGAACAGAGTCAATGCCCCAAATGGACAACGACAGCCTTTAATTCCTCATGGCAGACATGGAGGTATTCCAGAGGAGGGAACCCAAGTCCAGGAGAGTTTTGTACATGACATGTGATCAAAACTATTTCAAAACAAGGAACTATTTTCATCTCTGAATCCAGGAAATAGATTTTCTGGGCTAACACATGGGCTCCATTTCAATCAGAGGACTTGCTCTGAATACATAATCCGGTAGAAAGGCAGAACTTTACCATGGGAAGTGGAACTTTGTGGAACGCTTCAAAATCAAGCATCAACCACTCTCCTGCCTACTTCTCGGGTGGATGTGTCTGAGGAGGAAGCAGCATCAATCTTAGAAGACAGTCCATAACTTCTCAACACAAATCTTACATTTTTCAATTATTTGCTTGTTTCATGTGTTGCAAATAAGTCTTCCACTTATTTGAAAGCTTCCAAGTGGAGATCAATTTCTTCTCCTTTTCTTCTGGCCCTGGCAAGGCTGGAAGATGCCTGTGAATGGATGGCTTAGGCTACCGTCCTTCCTGTTTTGCTTAAAAAAAAAAAAAACCTTCTTAGGATCTAGGGGTGGCTGGCTGGCTGTGGTCTGTGTTTCAAGGCTTTTCTTGAACTCAGAGCACAAAAGTGTCATGGGAGCTTCATGTGAAATGGGTAGAAAGAGTGATAACCAAACCTCCACCCTCACTCTCCTGTCTGTTAGGGGGAAAGGCATGAAAAGCAGAATACATTTTGATGGCATTCTCACTCTTAGGTTAAACTCAATTTAAAAGTTTGGCTGAGCCAGTGACATCTCCTAAAACTGATTTTTGAAGGAAATGGGAAGACTGCTAAGAAGTCTTCCCTGAATTATACATCCTTTGAATTAAACAAGTAATTCTTCCCACTGAAGTATCTAATTTGAATTTAAACATTTCTTTACATGCTACCTTAATTAGATGCACGTTTCTCTCAGCATCTTAATTTTATGCATTTTACACTTCTAAGCAGCTTGCGAGTGAGGATTGCTTATTTGCATTCATTTACATACAATTTGCAAGAAATGTTGAAAAACCTAGAAAGGGAGAGATTGTAAATTCGTGGATTTTTTTTCCCCCTAAATAAAAATGTCAACTCTATGAGGAAACAAACAGTGCATTTCTTCCTTGCTTGTCTATAGTACTTTCAAGACTACTTTTAATATTTGTACACACAAAGAGATTCATTTAATGACTACTGCAGTAGGAAGATTTTCCCCTGCAAGTTAATCAGAACGATGAAAAAGTCTCCAAACTTCTAATCGCCTTCTTAATAAGAACATGAAACATCCTCAAGCAGATAATGTCTCCTCAAAAATATTATTTGCCAAGTGCATCCTCTCAGACAATAAGGACATAGTTTATCAATTCTCCTCTAAAGATTCATCCAATTTAAAAACTATTTCTACTAGCTCAGGGTATTTATTCTATATGACTTTCACTCCAGTTAATTGGATTTTTCTCCACATCCCTCTCTCCTCTTGAGCTTAAATTTATCTTCACAATAACTGCGCCATCCTTACGAGAAGCTGGGGGAACGGCTCTGGCCACTCTTTACACAAGAAAATTCAAGTTGGTTATTTTGCAGAGATGGAAGCTGTTGATACTTGCCTGGTTTTCAATGCCTTGCATTTCCACCAGCATTATAAATATGGGGTGCCCCTCTGCCTGTGACCTTGAGCATGGGGTCTGATGGGGCGCTGGGATGAGATTTCCTGAGGCAGCCATTTCTGCAAGGCTGCAGAGGGAGCAAAATGGTAGCAGACACTTAAAATATAAGTGCCTTCCACATTAAAATTTTATCTCTAATTTCACTGGAACAGGCAGGGAGTGCGCCCACCCAAGCTTCATAAATAACCACTGCACTTCCAGAAGGCTCTCCCCTCTCCATATTGGGAGGAACTCTGGGTTACTGGTCTGAGCTTCGGGAAAGAAAGCTGCCTATCCTCAAGAAGACGTACCTAAGCAGAATGAGAGTTTTGACAATCTTCTGGGTGTAAAATAATGTTAACTGGCAGATGCAGTTTGAAAGACAGTGGAAAAGGCAGAGTGGAAGCTGCCTTCACAGAGCAGTCGGACGGTGGGAGGACTGGGGCCCCCAGGGGCTGGAGAAGGCTCCAGCAGCTTCCTGTGTGGGCTCCGAGGGTCATGTGATTCCACTGCCTCAGTCCCCCTAATGTAAAACCAAGATCTCGCAGAGAAAGCAAAAACAGATGCTGCACTTGAGATGATCTCTCTAAAGTAAACAAATTAGGGAATTTATACGTCAGCTGTGGTCTCTGGAAATGAGCAAGAACTGAGTTTCCTAAAATAATTCAAGAAATCACTATGAATATCCTGCAACATGCCAAAGCCACGTTGTTGTTCTTTTTTTTTTTTTTAAATGCTTTTCTCCCTCCATTCTCAAGGAGAATGGGACGTTAGGTGGATGATGGGAGACAGATTGTGAATGAAAGATCTAAGGTCTCACCCTAGCCCCCGAAGGGTACCACGAAAAAAAAAACACCGTTTTTATCTTAGGGCTTTAAGAAAACTTTGTAAACTTAAACTGTACAGCAGGTGTGATTACATACATTAAAGAAAGTAAAATCTGATGAACCTAATCCATTAAGTTAAAATGTCAGCATATGCTTGTTTATAAAACAGATTTGCTACTTTTGGACTAGAAGAATAATTCCTAGTACTGATTTTGCAACTTCCTGAATTGTCTTCAAATACTTCAAGATGCTCCAAAAGTGACTTCTCCATGCTCAGTAAATGGGAGAATCCAAGTTGTTTTATTTTACAAATAAATAATGCCAAACGATGTCTCTTAAGGAAAAGCATAATGATAATCAAATAGAATAAGCTGCAAAATTGAACACAACCCAATGTTTGTGGCTTCTTCCTTCAATTTTCATCTTATCTAATCCCAACCTTAAAATAAAATTTATTTTTTATGTCATTTTCAGACTTAGACAAATAATAGGATCCTTAGTGCTGACAGTGGACTTTCTTCACCACACCGAGCAAGGTGTCTGCTCTTTTCTGAGCTGTTCTAGCAATGACTGGCACTTAGAACAGGCATTCTGTGAATATACTGTATAATATGCACGTTTGCAGAAAGCCTGCTATGAATACACACACACACACACACACACATATGCAGTTCAAAGTACTAAAATGTATATTAACTGATGGTACACACTAGGTGCCTGTCAGAGGAAATTTCTTTAAAAGAGACAGATCATAAGTTTATACATCATAAACAAACATTTATGGAGTGTTTATGTACTGGGGCAAGAGACACATTTACCATCCTCAAGAAACCAGTTCCAGTTTGGAAGACAAGCTCTATTTATACAACTAACAATATAAGGCATCATATGTTACATGTGAAAGAGAAGGGACAGAAGGTGCCAGAAGAAGCAACGCTTAGAAATGTATTTAGAGTCATATATATGGGCACAAATATCCCAAACAGAATCTTAGGAAGAGGTGTGTGATATCAGCAAACAGAACAGGACAAGCTCTATGTATATACACAAACACATCCTCACACCCTCACAAACAGAAAAGCTTGCCACTCTCCGGCTATGAAAACTTGGGCAAGCTCATAGCCATCTCTCTAAATCTTTAGTTTCCCGATCCAGTCACCGTGGATCATAGCAGTCATGCACAGAGCTGTTGTGAAAGCAAAATGCACAAATGCCACCTGAATCCATGCACAGCACTTACATGGTGCCTGGTACACGGATCACGCTTTCAAGAAACATTAGCTTTAATGGAACTGATTGACGTTAAACTTACCTCACCTCTCCTAGCCCAGTTATTCATTCTCGTGTCATTTGATTTGCTCTCATCATCAGCCTTGCAGCTGGCCTGGGAGCCTTTTTTATACACTTTCTAGAAATAAGTGACCCAAGCAGAGTTTGGTGTTGGTTACACAGGATGACTGAGCTGAATGACACGCAGCTTGTAGACAAAGGGCATGGATGCAATCACACCCACCCATCTGTGATCAAATCTCATGAAAGAGCACCCTAAGGCAAGAGTCATTTTTTTTTTTCTTTTTAAATCATGTTACTCTTAAGATCTCTGCATGTCTTTGCATCGTGGACTGGTTCCTGTGTTTGTGATTATTTTTGACACACTACAGGGATGATCCTACCTCCCATTATAAGTGGAACAATGTGTGAAATAAACAGGGGGAGTGGATTTCCCTGGTGGTCCAGTGGTTAAAAATTCACCTGCCAGTGCAGAGGACAGGGGTTTGATCCCTGGTCTGGAAAGATCCCACATGCCGAGGAGCGACAAAGCCCATGCCCCAGAACTACGGAGCCCACGCCCTCGAGCCGGGGAGCCACAACAGGAGAAACCACCACACTGAGAAGCCCACACACCGAAAGGACGAGGAGACCCGTCATTGCAACTAGGAAGACCTCTGGGAGCAACAAAGACCCAGTGCAGCCAAAAATAATAATAAATAAATAATTTTAAGTAAAGAAACAAGGGAAGCCTGGAACTCATTCTGTCACATAGATTTTCACGACAGTGGCATTTTGTGTTACTTATTTTTGACCTGTATTACCTTCTAAGTTACAAATTCTTCGTACACTTTCTGTTCCGATCACTACAGGCTTTAAGCGGAAGACCAGAACTAAAACCAGTATTTGTGGGGCATCAGCTCCTTCTTTTGTTCCTGATGTAACTTTGCAGAGCAAGCGTGTGTGTCCTTCCCGGGAAATGGCTGGCCGTGCCTGGACACTGGTAGTCATCATCCTTCATCATCCTTTCCCACCTGTACTCAACAGATGAGAAGTGTGTGTACACACTTACACACACACACAGATGCACACCATCCTGAACAACTCCTTGCAGTGACCAAACACCACGCATGTATTCTTAGGAAAACACTTGCTATGAGGATCCAGTTGGCTTCTGAGTACACACAGATGGTCTTCATGTTTTAATTATTCAGTCTGAGGAATTGATTGGACCAGAACTGGAATGAAACCTTCAACCTCCTGTTTTGTGTCCCATCGGCACTCTGTTCAGACAACTCTTAGGACGATATATTGTTTTCCTCTAAGAAAAAACGCAGACCACCTGCCCACCTCTAACAAATTTAAAACAAAAAAACAAACATAAAAAACACCCCACCACCAACTGCCAAGTTCCTGGCATGGATTCCTTCAACAATGTAAATATAGTTAGCTTTTGTTTAATTCCTCTGGGACAAAAAAAAAAAAAAAAAAAAATTGCTCAGTTCTACTCTCCTGCTTAGACCAGGTGCATACAGAACTAGCAAATTTAGGACTCCAGGTTAACACGTAAGAGATTATTTCTTTTCTTATACATAAATTAACTAGTTATTAGCTTAAATTCTCCACTATTGTTTACTGTACAAACCTTAGTTCCTACTACAGAACAATGTAAAACTGTTATTATTTTATGAAAAGAATGAGAAATTCTTAGACCCAGATGCTCACAATATAATTTTTAACACCGATGACAGCAGCAAGATTTTAGAAGATGGTGCAGTAATTAAAATTGTGGGGGAAAAATCTATAAGCCAAGCACAAGCAAAATTTCTAGCCAACTTACATTTAAAATTATGTTTTGATTATCAGAGAACCACAATAAATTCAGATAATACAGCTATATAAAAAAGAAGAAATCATTTGTTATCTCAGCAATTATGAGTTTAATGTTTTGGTCTTTTTTCCTTCTACAGACAGACCTCATTTTATTGCGCTTACAAATAACTGCGGTTTTTTTCCTTTTTTTACAAACTGAATATGTGTGGCAACCCTTCGTGGAGCAAGTGTATTGGCACACATTTTCCAACAGCGTTTGCTCACTTTATGTCTCTGTGTCACATTTTGGTAATTTTCATACTCTTTCGAACTTTTACATTATAATTTTATTTGTCTGATGATCTGTGATCAGGGATCTCTGATGTTACTGCTACCATTGCTGAAGGTTCCAATCATGGTTAGCAATTTTTAGCAACGGTATTAATATTTTTAATCAAGGTATGCACATTTTTAGACACAGTGCTACTGCACACTTAATAGACTACAATATAGTGCAAACATAACTTTCATAGACACTGGGGAACCAAAAAATTCTGGTGTGTCACTTTACCGCAATATTCGCTGAATTGCTGTGGTCCAGAACCCAACCCACACTTTCTCCAAGGAATGCCCACAGTCAACATTCAATTAGTGGCACAATGAAGATTTATCATATTTCAATACGTTCCACCTGGGTATTGATTTTAACTAAAATTAATTTAGAATCTAGAAGAATGCTCATTTGAAATCACTGATTGGCATGTGTACACACATAAAGAGACTTCTGGAAGGATAATCCTAGAAGGATGTTGATAGGATATGGAATCACCTTAATTTTTTTCTTTATGCTTTTCTGCATTTTAAAATTTTTATAATGAATAATATCTTTTATTTTTAAAAATTATTCCATTTGTTGGGAAGTTTTCACTGTCATTTTGTTTTACGATTGTCCACTAAACACCAGACACTCCCCGATATCTCTTTACAGCCGACAAAATTGTCATAAGCAGTTAATTTCTTCAAAAGGTGTCACCAAATAGGCAAACACAAAAGAAAAGACAAATTGCTAGGTTGAACCCCAGACCTTGAATGTACTGGGGCAATCCTTGAGGCTTCGGGTTCAGACTGACGTGAGTGATGCCCTGCTCCCCAGGGGGGGCTGTTTAGAGAGAGTACCAGCCCCAGCCTGGAGAAACCACCGGCATAGAGGCTGGCTCCATGGAGCTGTAGACAAACCACATGTAGACCTGAGGGAGGGTCTTCCCAGAAGCGCGGATGCGAGGACCACGAGGTGACCATGAGTGCTCCCGGTGGCTGGTTAAGACAGTCAGAGCCCAGAGTTAACCAGGCCACAGTCAACAGCTTCAAGCTGATGACCAAGGAGCCTGCTAGGCTGACAGCCATTGATGTGCACATGTGTGCTCAGTCATGTCCAACTCTTTGCAACTCCACAGACCGTGGCCCGTCAGGCTTGTCTGTCCATGGAAGTTTCCAGGAGTGGATTGTCATTTCCTCCTCCTGGGGATCTTCTTGACCCAGGGATCTAATTTTGTCTCCAACCACTGAGGATGCCCCCAACTCCAGTCACCTGTGAGCAAAGGCGCCTGTCGTGTTGAGGAAGCTCAAATAAGGACATGAGAATAAAGCACTCAGAGTACTAAACATTCACCTTCCTAAGAGGTTCTTTCTATTGTGAGCAGGCTCTCCTGATTATAGAACAGGAGACTCAGAAGATGGTCAAAAGGAAGGTGTGAATTCTTAGTTAGAGCCCAGTTCTTTTTCCCTGGCATTCTCCTAGGTTCTTTAACCACAAAGACCAACCTTCAGATATTAGTAGCAACACTGTAGCCCAACAGAAAGCTGAATATTACATCCATGAAAAAATGGGCTAGTGATTCCTGAACGTCATGCATATATCCTGCATTTCACTGAGGCAAGGAAATCATCAAGATAGCCATGAAATGGGATTTGGAAGTAAAGACCTGCTCAAAAAAGTGCAATTTTATAAAAGAACTATCTTTGAGACTATGATCATGTGGATCTTTGTCACAAATAGTGAAAACAGTGAAAATTCACTGACCTCTGGCTATGTTATACAGTTTATACATTGTCTCACTTAATCTCCAAGTCAACCCCAGGAGACGGGAGAACCATGATTCTTCTTTCATGGAATACAGCTTAGACAGGCTGAGTCACTGGTCTCATGTCACCTATCAAAGTTAGGGTCAGGAAGAGCGAGCTCCCAAGAGTACTGACTTTCAAACCTCTTAACAACAGGAAAAGGAAACCATAGATTTCCTGTGGACAGTTAACTTACTGAGGGATGTGTGATATTTTCACAGGTTGGGAGGGGAGGTTAAAAGAACATGTCTGCTGAACATGGATGGATTCAGAGATTATCACACTAAATGAAGTAAGAAAGAGAAAGACAAATACCATATGATATTGCTTATATGTGGAATCTAAAATAGGACACAAAAGGACTCATCTACGAAACAGACTCACAGACACAGAGAACAGACTTGTAGTTGCTAGGGGGAGGAAGGTTGGGGCGGGCCGGACTGGGAGTTTGAGATTAGCAGATGCAAACTACTATATACAGAGTGGATAAGTTCCTACTGCAGAGCACAGGGAACTGTATTCAATATTCTGATAAACCATAATGGAAAAGAATATGAAAAAGAATATATATATATATATACGTGTAACTGAATTACTGTGCTGTATAGTAGATTTACACATCATTGTAAATCAACTACACTTCAATAAAATAAATCAGAAAAAAACAGCTGCAGCTCTGTGGAAAATTGCCCAAAATGGAGGGAGTTAAAACCTCACTTTAGAGAAGAAGCACAACAGTAAAGGGATTTGTGTCAGTACACGGGACCTATCTGCTATTTGCTCATCTCTAGTTGAGGAGTCTCAGCCTGTCTGAGGAAAAAAGGAAACCGTTAGCTGCCCTCCATCCATCCATCATATGACTTGCTACCTACCGAATTCCAATAAGGCATCAATAGCTCATTGGGGTTGGTCCAACCGCTCAGCTAGATATGCGATAAAGAACGGGCTTGCCGGGGGACTGAGCAGCAGTAGGCCCCGAGCAGCGACAACAGGAAGGTAGAGACAAAGCGTCAGTTATTAGGCTACTGCCCCTGTCCGCCCCATGGAACCACGGCCCCGGACCGCCGGCAGGGCTGCGACAGCAAGTGATTTTCAGCGGCTGTGAGGCCCACCCAGGCACCTGGACCAGTGTGGCCGACTTGGCATCGTGAACAGGGCAGATGTCAAACAAACTCTTTGGCAGCTTCTTGGCAAACCTCCGCTTTTCTCCCTGCAATAGATGTGCAAGTGTCTGTGTGCTCAGCAGACACACGCACCGGCCAAGTTATCTAATCCCTGTATCTGCTCACGAGGAGGCAGCCTGGAACGGGAAAGGTGTGGGCTTGGAGACAGAGGGAGAACGGGTTCCAGTCCGGTCTCTGTCCCCAGAGAAGATTACGCTTTACATCTCCCACCTGCCAATGAAGGATGTGCTCACCTACTTGCAAGGAGCTCTGAGGATGAAGTCAAGTCACAATGTACACAGTATACTCAGTGAACGCGACTCACTAAAGCTATTGTTAGGAGCCACTGTGCAGGAAATGCTGATAAATCACATTGTAATTCCACTGTGAGAAACTTCTGGGAAGAAAACAGGTAGTCTCTCGTTGTTTAAAAACAATATTTTATATAACAAAGGAAGATCTTTATCTCAGCATAAGTAAAATGTTAAGTAAATTATTAGAAAACCAAAGAGAAATATAAACTTAAAATTAGAAAGAAACAAAAAGCCACAGATATTAAGAAGGCTGACATATTTTGGAGAGAGAAATTCCAACTGCTGGTTCATCTCTTCAGAGTGCTGACAGTGACTCTTTCACGAGGGGAGATTTTGTTTTTTAAATTTTAAATCAACATAGAATAAAATTGACTTTTTGTGGTTCTCTGCTTTAAAGTCCATAGAGTTGTACACCAAAAATGTTAACTCACTCTCAGAAAATTAATTTTTTACACATCAAGAGGTTAAATAAAAATAAAATTTAAAAAGGAAACAAACTAAGGATAAAATATATTTTAAATTAATTTTACAATAATATTCATTAAAATAATTTTAAAAATAAAATGTCTTTTTATACACCAAAAATATATTTAAAGTAAAATGGATCCATTTTCAAAGTAAAATGAATTCATTTTGAAACTGAGCTTTAACCCATTAGGACACTTGGGTAAGTACTCTACAGTCAGGCTCCAGAGTCCATCACCCTAAAAATTTAAAGAGGAGAAGTAAGGTCTGTTTAGCAGACACCCCCCCAAATGCTCACTCATGCTGAGTGTGCCAGATACTCACTAGAGAGGTGAAGCTGAAAGACAGCGATCTCCACCCTAGAGCATCACTGCTGTGGGTGAGAAGGACTAGAAGGCTTCCAAAGTAGTTTAAAGACTTTTCAAGCATATTCAATACACATTCCTTTACCATTGTACAGATGAGACGTGAGAAAGCATCATCTCTGTCTAAACATCACATTGGATAAATGAAGAATAAAACAGAGGTACAGAGAAACTAAGTGACTTCATACAGTGGACGGAGAACCAGGGCCCCGGCAAGAAACCAAAACTCCTTCCAGCTTATCTGAAAACTCATTAAGACAGACTTTCTCTTCCTTTTATTTCAAAGAATGTTTTTGCATATGGTGGCATTCCTTATATGTGTCAATATAATTGTACTGACAATTATATTCCTTTTATATAATCATTCCTTTTATGAGTTTATCTCCAATTTGTGAGTTTATGAGTTTATCTCCAATTGTATTGACAATTATATTCCTTTTATATAATCATTCCTTTTATGAGTTTATCTCCAATTTAATGATAGAAGAAAAGAAGGAAAATAGGTCTAAAGATGTGTTTAATACGTTACTTTCCTGGTAACATTTAAGCCACAAAACGTGAATCGATTTCTCTTATTGTGATACATACACTAAAGACAAGTGGCTTAGGTCCAGAAGAAAATAAAAAGGTCCTCTCAATGACAGTGGCCATCCTGACCCGGCTGTGACAGCATGTCTGAGCAGCCAGAGCCGGAATGCACCCAGCTCTGCACTTGAAGGCAACCATGCCAGGGATTGCCCACATCGCCTTCCCCACTGCCCTGGCCCTTCCACCATCTGCAAACCCACGGGACACATCTTCATTTCTCCTGTGCCAAGACACCAGGACAGTCTAAATTTGAAGGTCATTTGGGGGGTGGTTGCAGTGTAAAGAGGAGCTCTGTCCGCTTCGGACTCTACCAAGAGACAGAAGAGTAAAACCCTTCAGTGTATCAGCCAAGCACCTGAAGAACGAAGACAGAAGAGACTAATCGCCAACATCTCCTCCAGACTCTCCACTCAGACCAAATGAATGGCGGTTCTGAGGCTGATACAACTCCCCCAGACTCCTCACCTAGCAAAGCTTCTGAAGTTAACCTCCCAAATAACATCAGAATCATCACCACCTGGAATCCACAAATCTGAGTTCTGTTGATCTACCAAAGACTAGTTTTGCTACAGTAGAAAATATACTCAAGTTATGAAATAGGACTGATATGAAAATGTTTTGTACATAGGCAAGAGAATTTGGAGAGATGTCAAATCTATTTTGAAGAATGTTCTGAATGAGTCAAAGATACTTCTCATGTTATGATTAAAAATCAATGGCAGCTAGATTGTAATTAGAATATTCAGTTAGAGTTCTATGCCTTGATTAAAGGTTTCTGAATAGTAAATGTATTGACTAAGCCTAGATCTTAAGTAGAAAGTAGAAGGAGTATGGAAAGTAAAACTTAGTATATCAACATTTATTGATGGTATTGATTTCAATGATGATAATATGTTACCTTTTCAATGAAAAGTTATATGGATTAGTTTTCAAATTATCTTTCTTGATGTGAATTTAGCCAGCATAAAATATTCCAACTCGTGCCACCTATATTTCTGGCATATAGTCAGAAATACATAACTTAATACATAGAACAATTGCTTGTTTGGCAAATTTTGGATCTGCTTAACTTATATCTAGGTACAAGTTTGTTAATTTTTACAATCATATTAAAGAACTCCAATAAAACTTTCAATGACTCAAGGGAAAGGCAGTTTTAGACACTCAACCATAATTAAGCATAATGATTGTACCAGCTTTATTAAGGCAAATGTAAGGCATAATTTGAGTCTGGGGACAATCATCTTCAAAAAAATTGGAAAACAACATACTGTAAACCTTTGCATCATAAGCAGATTTCGTCAATAGCGGTTTGAGGGCTCCAGTGAAATCAATTAGGTGTGTTACATATTTAACAATGGAAAAAAAACTTTGATTTTGTATTTCTCAACTAAGACACATCTGATGCTGAAGTCATTGGAACTTTCAGGTGAATATCAGCAGGAGCCAAGAACTTTAACACCTTTGTGTTGAACTTGCCTAATCTGACTATATTTATTCTGTTATATTGATATCTGAACTCAAGTTTAAAATATTCCTATGCTGGCCTAAATTCTCTTGAAATGCTTCATAGGCCAGGTGTAAATGAGGAAAAACTTTTCAATGTATTGGGAAACAGTTAATAGTGCATTCAAATCTTTCTGTAGTTTTTTTTAAGGAAAAAAACTCTTTCAGCTCTATTCCCTAGATCAGTTTTCAGAAGCCAGTTCACAAACATTCATCACGTAGGCCTCTGGTGAAGTGTCACATGCAAGGGTCTGGATTTTGGAGAAGGATGCCAAGCCCTAAGGAGGTGAGGGGACAGGCAGGGAAAGAGGGTACCACACAGAGAAGGCAAAGTCAGGGTAAAGCCACAAAGGAAGCAGAGACTGGGTCCTGGAGAAATGCAAGGACTCACCTCCTGATACTGTTCTTCCAGGCTCCCTACTTTTTAATCTCATCTGGGGTCCAGGAAAAGCAGCAGATCGCAAGGACTCCCTGCCTGGTTTCTGCTGGGGCTGCCTGGACTGGAAGGAGGCAGCACCCTGGGGCACTTGCTCAGGATAGAGTTTCCCACCCCTTGGGCTGGGTGAGCTGCTGTCATCAAAGCCCAGGGGGCGGTGGCTGAGGACTGATGCTGAGCGTGGGGGGAAGAGCAGTCGTGGTGGAGGATGGGGTGAGAGGGAGGGCAAGATGATGGAGAGACGCGGGCACGGATGCACAGCTTGACCTTCAACCCCACACAGCGTCTCACTGGACACTCACTTCAGTCTCATGGGAGAGAGAAGTAGGGGGTGGTCCAGAAGCAAGTGTGAGAGGCGGCTGTACCTGAGAAGGTCCAGGTGTACCTGAGGCCGCCTACCT
The DNA here is from genome assembly GCF_023699985.2 of Odocoileus virginianus. Taxonomy (NCBI): domain Eukaryota; kingdom Metazoa; phylum Chordata; class Mammalia; order Artiodactyla; family Cervidae; genus Odocoileus; species Odocoileus virginianus. The sequence goes on along the minus strand of NC_069682.1, from coordinate 16,817,340 downwards.
GACGGCCGAGACAGCGAGGGAATTGCAGGCTGGCTGGTCAAGCGCTCTAGCGCCCCCTGGCCGCAACTCGCAGACCTTTAGTATACGGAAGTGAAGCGAAAGGCGCTCAGCCCTGCCTGCCTCTTTGCGACCCCATGGACTGGTCCGTGGAATTCTCCAGGCCAGAATACTGGAATGGGTAGCTCTTCCCTTCTCCAGGGGATCTTGCCAACCCAGGGATCGAACCCAGGTCTCCTGCATTGCAGGCGGATTCTTTACCAGCTGAGCCACAAGGGAAGCCCTTAGTACATGGGGCGTCAAACTAGTCTAGCGCTTGCAGTTGGCAAGATCCTGACAGATTAGAAGATACAGCAGTGTCAGAAAGCAGAAGGCAGGTGACATTTTCCTTGAGTGAGCCCCTAATGCCCTGGTTATGCCTCTCCCTCTGTTACTGAGAAGCTGTTGAGGTCCAGGCCTGTCCCATTTGTATGATACTGGAGGAAGTTCCCCTGAGATCAGAGAAAACTTTTGATATCTCTGTGTAATTCAGGAGCAGCAATGCAGGAGGCTACGCAGATTAAACAAACAACAGGCATCAGCCCTCCCTCGCCCTGCACCCAGTCTGAAGCCACCATCTGCTGTGGTGTATGAGTGCCCACAGGTGTGCTGGCTGGTCTGTGTGCCGGAGACTTCAGGCAGGTAAGTTCCCTCTGTTTACAATTTAACTGGAGGAACAAGACTGATGAAGCGCACATCAGCAATTTGCCCCTATATATTCCCCCTTTATCTTATAGAGGGATTTATACTTGATTAAGATTCAGTCTTCTGATTATTTCTCATTCAGATGGTTGTTTGTTTTGCAACTCTTGGGCAAAAAAAAAAAAAAAAAGTAATAAAATAAATAAAAATAAGCAGAGCAGTGAGTGTTTTCAATAAGTAATCCTCACACTAACTGCTGGGCAGTGGAGCCCATTTTCTGCAAGCTAATTTAATGTAAACAAGTCAGGACATAGAAAAAGTGAAACCCCAACCATACTGAGTGGGTGGAGAGCGACCCCCCCCCCCCCGACCCCCCCCCCACCCCCATCCTCAGAGGGAGACAGTGTTAGAGGCCATGTCAGGCTGGGACACCATGGATTGAGTTTCACTCTCAGGACAAACCTGGTTACATAAATAAAGCTAGAGGCACCAAAGGGTTAAATGCATGTTCCACCTTTTCTTTTACCAAGAAAAGATGATTCTTCCCCCCTTTTTTACAAATCTCCCAAAGCACACTCTATTAGAGATACACAGTAAACCTTATGGGAATTCCCAATTGATATTTATCAAAAGGGTTTCATTTCAGA